>NC_060119.1:199292679-199600179 GCF_021461395.2 Schistocerca americana
CACTTAATAATGAAATCATGATTGGGAGAAAATGAAGTTTAATAATATGAAGTAATATAGCAGATCCAATGATACAAACTACTGAAAATGGAGCAGAGTACACTTTTGCATATGATACTAATCTTTTCATTTGTTTCTTTTGTTTAATATCTTTAATTTTATATTAGTGTCATTTACTGAGCTATAGATGGAAGAGTCTAAGTAATAAAAGGATCTACACAAACATAATGAACTTTACTTAACTAAAACTATTTCAAATTTCTCACAGTCATTTGTACTTGGTAATGTCTTTTATTACGTAATTAATTTGCATGAATCTACTGAAATTTTCATATACATGTTACAGAAACACAGCTGTTACACGTATTTGTAGTATTGGAAGGTGTTAATGACTTATATTTCAACTGAGAGAAAGATGCATACAGAAAATGATATCTTACATAACTTAGTATGTGCAGATTTTTCTCCAAATCACTGAAAAATTGCCCACAGAGGGAATGTTGGACATACTCAGGTGTATAATGACAGGTTCCATTATATAAATTCTGGGATCACCCACAAACTTAATGTCCATGAGAAAGAAATTAGTTTTTAAATAATGAAATTCAGTTTATACACGGACACCTCTTAAACAATGACAGTTAAAATTTATCTATGGCCTTCTAATTTGTTAACTAGGCAACAGAGCCTCTATTAATCGCTTTTCATACAAGGGCCGAATATCAATTCCTGTGATGAGTATTGAAGCTCGGCAACGCTAAATAAATGCAAAAATAAAAGTCTGGGGAAGAAGGCGGCTGATGTCAAATGAAAACTATGCTACTAGACAAGAATCCATAATCACAAAGCTCACTATGCGATTATTATTCTAGTAGTGCCACAAGCAGTGTTACTTATTGCTTGTTTCTCACAAGCCACTGCATTCAGAAATTTGTCGAATATTTTCCAGAAAAATTTGGTTTACTGTATGTCTATAGGACTCAATTATTTTATGAACAGCCACTGGCTACCAATAGGAAAGGCCAGAAATATAAATATGATATCATTGTCTACATTTCATTGTTCAGCAGTTAGTCGGAACTATACTACTCCATCATCTCAAGCTTTGTTTCCAAACTTTATTAGAAAATACACTTTTCTTTAGTATTAATAACTTATAATATAGATTATGTTTCAGTTTCAGTCAGTCTAAAAGCAATGAGACTCCAATCCCATTATAAATGAATTTCTGAACAGAACTGAGCTAAAATACAATCAAACATAGTCTTAACTGGCACATGGAAAGTCGAATATTTCATTATTTCTCTATACTAAGGATTTCTGTGTACATGTATGTATGTTGTTAGTTGACATAGCTTCTACTTATTAGAGAATAATAGAATTGTCAACTTCCTAACGAAATGTAAACTAAATCATATTGTGAACATCGATAGTAGTAACTCACAAAAAAAGGCTGTGGAATGATGTCCATTCAATGCAGCTGACATAATTTTATTCTGCCAATGAATTATTGATCTCATATTTTGAACATTATAATTTCCTTTTTGTTAAACGTTCCTCCAATTTTCAGGCTGTACTGTCATCATATTAGTATGAGGCCTATGATGAGAAAATAAATATTTACATTGGGAAAACAAGGTAGTTAATTTTGTATACTTGGATATTTTCCTAGTTATTACACATGGCTGCATTGTTCAGCTGGACCTGCAATTTAATTACATCTACATCGAAGAAATAAAGTACAAAAATATTAAGCAAATCCACATGCACATGACAGTAAAAATTATCAATTCAAATGAATTATGAAGAATACTGAGACAGCTGCAACAATTTTGGTTGGATGTTTCTCCAGAATAAAGGAATACTTTTGAACAGTTATTTGAGTAAGTATTCTGTTTAAAATGTGCAAATATGGCAAAGTAATTTACACTTCATAACTGGTGCAGCTAAATTTTGAAAGTTAATTCACACAAAATCTTGAGGTAAGCTCAGGCGTCTTGAATGTGCGATACTACCTCCCTGGATTGAAAAAAACACTTACGATGGTGAGATCTGTTGAAGGACTACTAAGTAAGCTAAGGAAGCGGCTACGACGGATCCTAAGCTATGAAAATCTGAATCAGAACACCCACACGCAGAAAATGTCAGCTTTTCCAAAGGGAGATCGAATACATCCATTACATTCCACCTTTTCAACAACAGACGCACCCTCACCAGTGTGTGTCCTGTCTCGGCAGATCGTTCTACTGTAGAAGAACACGCCCAGCACAGCATGAGCAAATGGCCAAAACCCAGTGCCAGAAGGAAACACAAATACGAAAGTGTCACAATTTTAGTGTCTGTTGAAGATTCAAACTTTTCGTTTACCACTGTGATCTCATACATCAGAAAGACTATCATGACACCGTTGCACATGATGGACAACAGCAAACCGAGGCAAAAAGTGGCGTGAACAGAGAAGTCCAGTTCTATGCAGCAGCATCCTGGCCCGCTGTAGCTTCCGCAAGTTGTCACTAGCTGACGCTGATAGTATCGGTGGCACTGCTCTTGTCAATGTCACATCCAGGTCGGCGTCACAGGCGATTGGCGGCTCGACAACCCTCAACATCAGCGCTCGGACGGTACCCAGCGTGTTTCTCACTGTCAACACTACTCCGAGGAACTGTGTGTGCCACAGCAAGGAGTAGGCTGTCAGCCCATAGAAGGCTGCAGTATGTGGGGGCTCAAGCAGTCCAACTACACTGCACGTTATAGGAAAGACAGCAACAAGCAGAATAGTTCCCAGGAAAACAAGTACCAGGATCCGTGTTCGACCATGTATTCCTCTCATGCAGAGGTCATCATGCCGCAATAGTAAAAAGTCCACCAAGGCCAAGTAATCAACAATTTCATTTAGGTATCTGTAGCCTGTCATTATTGAAGTAAACAACATTGTAACTGGTTCCAGCCAATTGAGATACATTATCAATCTTAGCAAGTGGTAGGTTGCTGGCAGTTCACGTAACATGTGATGTGCACATTTTTCTCCGTAGCTGCATAATGTGCCAAGTCCTGCAATCACGACTAGCCACAATTCTGATAAAATGAAACTAATTATCTTCCTGTGTTGTGTTTTGGAGAGACGTTCCGCAGATACTGTGCTATGAAACGTAAGTGGAGCTACGCCACATAGTTGGCTCGCTACGTACAGTGGCTTGATGGCATGTCTGAAGCCCCAGTCCTTCTGTATAATGCAGATGTAAGACATTTTCCTCAGAGGTGCTTTCACACAACAGGTAACATCAAACGTTTCTTACTATATAGTAGCAATGTAGCAGGAAAGCAGCAGCCCTGCCTCTACAGTTTGTTACCTATCACTAAAATCTGGTGCCGCTCTCTCTGAGTTTTCTAGTGCCACAGTCTACAACTGTACAAATAAGGCTGCAAAATGTTTAAAATACGTGTCCAACGTTATAACGGTTTACTTAACATTACTAGGTACAGAATACCACCTCTAAAGCTCATATCAGCGGAATTGGAGTACTGCGCAACTTTTGGAAGTGGGCATTCTGTTTAATGGAGTAACTATCGCAAGGACGCTATTTCAATTAAGAGAATTAGTTGTCACTCTCCAGTGAACACTGACGTCACTTAAAGCTTCAAATGTAATTTACTTCTTTCTTTGACAGATCATTGTACGCACAGCAGTTCTAAAACAGCTGAATTTTAACAATAATTCATTAACACATGTACCTGATGTTCAACTGATGTTGAATTGCGATTTGGGGGGGGGGGGGGGGATAGTCAACCATTAACCTCAATTAGAATGAAGAGTTAGACTGTCTTTAATAAGACTGCAATGGACCAGTGAGAGTAAGTTATCCAGTTTATTATTTGTATTGTTTTCCTTGAAATATGTAAACAAATAAGTAGTATGGCTGTGCCGACTCTGGTACACTTTTCACTCTAATGCAGTATTGAACTGCCTAATGTCACTGATATGATAATGCTACATGGTGGTCACTTAATAACCATAGTTAATCATGTGCTCCCAGTGGCATCACAAACAAGACAGTAATGAGCGGAAATTTAGAAAATGCTAGATGATGAGTGTGTGAAAGTTTAAAAAACTACAAGATGACACTGGTGGGATATTTAAAATTTTCTTTGAGCAGCCAACTAAATAAAAAAGTCATTCAGAGCTCAGTGGTTTACTGTGAGCCATTAAAACGAAACAACCTCTCAGTGTATAGCCTGCATGCTCAAACGTATCTGAATGTTTTTGCACCATGTACAAAAGTATTCAATGTTTCCAAAAAATTCCATAATCACACACAGCGTTATGTTCCATATCGATATTTTATCTCTCTCTTTCACTCCCTCTCGCACTCTGCTCTCTGTTTCTCTACTTGACTATAAATATGTGCATGTCAAATATTGTACCGTCTTGGTGTTAAATATCAGCTCACATATTAACAATAGTATTTCCACATATATTTCATTGTCAGTAAATTCATTTCTCTGTGTTTTATACTGACTCATCAGTAAGTTTCTCTCTCTCTCTCTCTCTCTAATGATAAATGAGGCATCACCAATATAGTATGTTACAGAAGGGAATGGAAAAAATCAAACAAGAATACTCTAGTTTTAAACCCATACATACTCTAAAAGTACATGTATGTATGTGTATGTGTGTTCCACATCTCCTCCTAAATCACTGGACCAATTTCATCCAAACTTGGTAAACATACACCTTAATTTCAGGCAAAAATCGTTGTGGGGGTAAGAACCACCTACCTATCAAAGCGATTGGGTTGGTGTGGGCGTCAGAAAGATGTGCTGCCAGTGATGCATAAAGTCCCAGACTTTATTCACCCAGTATTTGATAATCAGAGCAAGCAACAAATGTAATTACTCGTACAAATCTACAAGAAACATTTTGTCGCGACAAACCTAGAAATTGACGAAAGTAATGATAAAAATAGGTTACTACTTTTCTGCGGTTCTTGCAATAAAAGGACCATGTGAGGCATGACATTATAATGTATTACTTCTCTACTAGCTGTCTTCATGACACACTTTGCGGACAGTAGGCACATATGGGACTGAATTTAACTGAAAAATTATATAATTGTACGACAGCTAATTGTCTGAATGCGAATACAATATTATATAATTTTACAACACATAGTGCAGGACGAGGCCAAAGAGAAAGACAGGCCCCGGTGCGTGAACGTGACGTCACACTCGGCGTCTTGATTTGCTAGTGGAAGCAACGTGTGTGAAAGAGCATTGCTATTTGCCTCGTTGTTTTTCGTACTACAAAAGTGGTGTTTAACTAAGTGCATCGACAGAATACGTGTGTATATGTGCATGTGTGATGGTGATGCATCCTCAATTTGTTATGTTTGCGGTGTTGTGTGCGAAACATTGATAATTGTAAGCAAGGTATGTTAACCTCAAATGCATCTTCGTTTACTACTTTAGAAGATTCTAACCGTCTGTGTGTGTTTATCCTGACGTGATTTTGAGATCTTACACCTGACTGTAACTTCGAGGTAACGTATTGAAATACGGTTTCATTTTATTTCTAGATCTGGAACTCTTGAAATGCCACGTCGATGTAGTGTGTTCGGCTGTCGGTCTAATTATGATTCTGAAACAGAGAGAACGACTACATTTTCTTTGCCATCTGACGAGAGTCGACGTGCACTGTGGCTTCGAAATATCCCAACAGACTTAACCAAACTAAAACGGCCAAATATTTGTGTAAAACACTTCGATGAATCATGTGTAATTCGAGTGGACGTAATTATGGACAAAGGACAACTGAAAGAATTTCCCAGAATAATCCCAAAACTCACCGAAAATGCTGTGCCAACTATTTTTCCCAACACTCCCTCATACTGTTCTAAGTCAACTACAAAAGTGAGACGTCTTGCTGATGTGGAAGACGATAATCTTAGAAAAGCTATTCAAGACAGTATTGAGTCAAACAACTTACACCTCCAACAAAATTCACTTTCGTGTCTCAATGATATTTCTGTATTTCTAGAAGGCCAGAAAATTTGCAGCAACAAGTGGTCTGTGATTAGAGATGATGAAAAATTGCATATCTGTCTTTTGGGATTAGACAGGGGAATACCTTGTGTTACTGCATTCATCACTGTTAATAGTGATTTGAGCTTTAGAGTAAATGTTAGTGAAGCAATTCATTTTGCAATTAATGCATCCATCAATGATGTGAAGAAATTAACTTCCATAAATGTTTTAGAAAATGTAATGTCAATGGTTGAGAAAGGGGAAATTTTGCCTAGTGTTACAGATAAAATAAACTGTGCTGTCAATTGCTTGCAGACTATCCCAAATTATGATGAAAATGCACAACTGAAATTTATTATAGAACAACTCCATGTATCACAAATCTCAAAAAACAACAGACACTATGGCAACAACACCATGATAGTGGCATGCTGCTTATATGTACATTCTGTCAGTGCATACAATGCCTTGAGGAAATGTGATTTAATGTTTTTACCCCACCCACGAACCCTGCAGAAAATAATTTGTAATTACCAGCTAGTCACTTCATCAGTTCAAACGAGTCCTTATTTAGAAAACAGGGTGAAATATCTAGAAAAACATGAGTTATTAGTGTCTCTGTTGTTAGATGAGATTTATGTGCAACCACAACTTTCATTTAAATCTGGCTCAATACATGGGAGTAGCTTTTTTCATCCTGAGACGTGTGCCAAAACAGCACAGGTTTTTATGGTCTCTTCCCTTTTGTCTAAATATGTTGATGTTGTAGCAATTATACCAGTAGCTAATATGACAAGTGAAGAGCTGAAATCTTTGATCAGTAATGTTCTGTGCATGGTGGAAAGAGTGGGCTTCAAAGTTGTTAGTCTGATAGCAGATAACAACAGTGTAAACAGGAAGGCATATGAATTGTTTACCCCCAGTAGAATTCTCCAACCCAGTATTGAACACCCTCTAGATCCTTCCAGGAAACTTTTTTTTGTGTTTGACACTGTACACATTCTGAAATGTATCAGGAACAATTGGCAGACAAAGAGAAGTGTTAATAAAGTGTTACAGTTTCCTGACATGACTGATCATTCAGTAATATTGACAGCACAGTACAAGCATTTGGAGCTGGTATATGAGAAAGAAAGAAACTCTTTAGTCAAATATGGCCACACACTATCAGCTAGAGTACTGTATCCATCGTCTATTCACAAACAAAATGTTAAATTAGCTTTGAAAATTTTCAATGATAATAACATAGTAGCTTCGAAACATGCAACAAAGGATATGCCTAATGTTACTGAGCACATAAATCAGACAGTGACTTTCCTTCAGGTGATTGTGAACTGGTGGAAGATTGTGAATGTTAGAAGTGTATTTGAAGGACAAAGATTCAATGATCCTTACAGAGAAGCCATCAGGAAGACAACAGACAATCAGGTGACATTTCTAAATAATCTGTGTCATTGGCTAAAAGTTTGGAGAGTATCTGTACCAATAAGTGATGCTTTAACATCACAGACATTCCAGTCTTTAATATTAACAACTGAATCTTTTCTGCAGATAATTCCATACTTATTTGAGAAATATGACATTGACTACATATTGCTAGGAAAATTTCAAAGTGATGATTTAGAGGGCCGCTTTGGGTGCTACCGACAGTTGAGTGGAGCAAATTACTACATTAGTTACATCCAAATTTTAGAAAATGAAAGAAAATTAAGATTCAAAAATGATGTACTATTTGCAGCTCAAAATGATAATGTGCACTTGAAACACATAATTCCTGCCCAACAACAGCTAGACCGTAATATTGACATTAGCATTTTTTCTGATATTATGGACATCACCTTCGGTATGGATGATGTTCCACCTAATATGTTACCTATTTTGACATACATAGGAGGTTATGCAGCTAGGAAAGCCCTTCAGAAATCTAAGTGTGACAAATGTACTGAATGGTTGCAGCTGAACAAAGAAGTTGAGGTAGATTCTTCTTACAACTTTGTGAAGGAACTGGACAGGGGTAAACTGACTTTGCCTACAGAGACAGTAGTGATCACAGTTGGAATAGTGTGACATACAGTCTCTCTACTTGTGAATGACTTTCTTCAGCAATTTATGTCGTGTGGTAAACAGCTTTCCATTTCTCAGAAGATATGCATGTCAAAAGTTGTGAAAGCAGTGGATAATGCTGAATGTATGTGTTTGCTTCACAACACATTGTTAAGCAAACTGGAATATGTATCTCTCTGTGCCAACAGGATACTCATTAACAATTTTGAGAAAATGCATAATGATAAGGCAAGTAAGTCCAAAATAGCAACTGTTGGTTGGGTACTGGTCAATATTTTTCTCTATGTATCTCACTGTTTGAAAATCGTATTCACATGGAACTGTCAGGATACCCACGTTTTTAAACAGCACTCTGCAGTGAGCTCTCTAGTTACTGTTTAATATAATATGTATAACCCTTTGTTTTAGTTGCAAGTGTTTCTATATTCTGCCCATTTACCTCCCAGGGGGTTCAGTTTTGTGATGAAAATTTCCATATCACTGCTAGGAGAACGATGTATATATAATATGTTTAGGCTTTGGAACATATTTGTGTCCCATATGTTTATGGCTGATATTTCTATATGTTTTTCTCCACTTAATGAAATAATATCATTTTGGACTTCGTACATAATGCCTTCCTTAACATACATGCATGGCCCACCATACCACATAAAGGTTATGCTATACTGAAATGCTAGATTATAAGAGTTTAAACCATTAAGACTTATGTAAGGTGTGCTACATCAATCTTCTGTGATGCAAACGAGTGAGTTGTCTATAGTCTGCAGTTCCACTTGTAGTTGCTGGACTTTATTTCTCATGGACAGAATATTTTGGTGGAGGATTAAGAAACCTTACCTTGAAGGTTTCTCTCTCTTTTTGTCCTTGACTAAAAATCCTTTGGATGAAGAGCAGGCATGATTTTCTGTTTCCACACAGTACTACAGAATGTTGCTTGTACTGACTTCTCATCCCTCAAAAGTGCTGTTGATGTTGTTACTGCTGCTAATGGTGATTCTGCAGCTTCTGATGTTGGTGAAGATGATGTTTTCAGTAACTTACAGATAATGCCATGGAAACACCATGGATTGTCAGGAATTTGTTTATTTCCTCTGTGAAGTATGTTTATTTTTTTTCTTTTGTCATACTTGCATCTCCACCCTCCCATTCAGTTCATTTCACATAGTAGGAAATAGAATGAAACAGATTCAATTCCTCCTGTTAGATTTCTTGTGTCTATTCATGCTTTCCTGATAATGAAAAGTGCAACAGGGCACACTAGTAGCCCACTTGATTGCTTGAGTTTTCATTTCTTTATTTTTGTCCAGACTGCAAACATTACACATATAATCTACAATTACATAATGCTTATACATATGTTGTTTCTGTGGCTGGTTTGTTTACATTAAATTTACATTGAACACAGATGTGTCATTATAAGGTAGCATACATAGAGTGGAGCAGAAAATAAATCTTGGTACAAATGCTTCAGTGTCTCCACACTTGGCATCTATACCTCAGATTGCATATATATATATATATATATATATATATATATATATATATATATATATATATATATATAGACACACACACAGCATGAGAAAGCAAATTCAACTGCAAATATTGTTTGATAAAGTAGTGATACTGCAAATATGGTTGTAAAGCATTTTCAGAGAACTTTGTGTCTAATTTCTTTTATATAGTCAGGCATTTAGTCTGATTGAAGCATATGTTTTTGTTTTTCTTGGTGTCACATCCATGGCAGCAACAGATTTTGTGATTATTTGGCTAATTCTATCATATTTTCTACAATGCCTGTAAAGAATTTATTAGAAGTGTAAACTGCCTCTAAATTTTTGAGAATAGTACCATTAAATGAATAATAAATTGACCTAAGGCAGTATCGTATTGCCATGAAATGTATAGCACCAATAGGTTGAAACATCTTGTTTCATTAAAACCTTCAAAGGGGCATATAGAGTCACTTCTATTGGAAACTTGAAAGCTCACAGTAAGATGTAAAATTATATTTACAAATTTATCACACTACTGTAGTGAGTTTAAAAGATGCCACAAATTTACCTCCGTAATGTTTATGAACTAATCTATTATCTTACCTCAATTAATATCAACTGTTATGAGTAATGAAAATGTGTGTTTTTAAATGCATTACAAATTTGTTAAAATAAATTATGTATGTGAAATGCTTGTTCCTGTTCATTATTGTCTGATACCTGGTTCTTGCTATACTACACTTCAGTTAGGAATGAAGTGAAAAGTGAAAAAAATCTACTGATGTTTATTCTTGGTATATTCAAGTCTCTCTCTCTCTCTCTCTCTCTCTCTCTCTCTCTCTCTCTCTCTGTGTGTGTGTGTGTGTGTGTGTGTGTGTGTGTGTGTGTGTGTGTGTGTGTGTTTGTTTTGGGGGGGGGGTATTAGGACAGAGAGACCTTGGTATAAATTCGTGTTGTACAGAAAGCATAAAGCTAAAGAAATTTGAATGTTTATCAAGTAGTGCTTGTTGCTGATTTGTGGAAAGTTACATGTAGTATACTGTTTGATGATAGTTTATCTCAGGTGTTGCAGATGTAAGCCAACAAACACATGTGGGTATATTCAAAAAAGTTTGAGATACTACTGTCCTGGATACAGGGCCCCTTATAAATTGAAATTGTCCTTTCAATTTGGAAATTCATTTACTTTAATTTGGTTCCTTCTCCTTCAGCTCCTTCTATTTGTATATGTGGGTGCTGCTTGACAGTTAGGGGGCCAGTAGAGAATTAAACTGGTAATCCAAGATGGTAAATGTTCAATTTTATATTGGAACTACTTAGAATATACAGTGAGCATAAAATGGAAAAAAATACACAACTTAGATTATGCATTTTGTAGTGTCATCTTCAGACACAAACCAATATATATATTGACAGAAAGTACTTTTTTGACTTCGTAGCCTTGTGAATGTGTTTTAAAAATTACTACACAGTCAGTACTCCAAGTAGAAATTTTTCCATTGTGGAGAATTCTGAAATGATGTAGCAGTTCTTCCAAAAAACTAATAGCCCTTATTCCATAAACATAATATCTGCATCAACACTGACTTCCTCAAGAGACAGGTAAGTGACAAATTCTTGTCAAAGTACAGGTGAGATTTTTGTTTTTAGATTAGATTAGATTTACTTTCATTCCAATTGATTCGTAGTGAGGAGGCCCTCCAGGATGTGGAACATGTCAGAAAAACAACAATACATGACATATATTTACAACTAAAATAAATAAGCTAATGTACCATTCCACAGGTCCCAAGTGGAATGATCGTCATTTTTTAATGAACACTAAGAGTCATTTTACAAATACTAATGCACTGAATTTAAAATAAAATTTTTTTTATTAAATTACAAGGTAATAGAACTACTGTAATACTTATTTACAATGAACACATTACTGCACTGAAATGGTGCATAAATATGTTACAAGTTACTTTATTTTGCACACCCTGTTTCGAGGAAACCTCTTCCTCATTATCAGGTGCCTTTTTCTAATTGCAATGAATAAAATATGCAAGAAAAATATAGGTGAGAATTTGCTTCTGACAATTCGATACGTTAGGTTTGTTCATATCCAAGAACGTAATAATTCCTATCTTAGAGTATTTGATAGAAGCAATTTTATTATGCCTCTTAGAAACAATGTGGCATTTGTGCAAAACAGGAAATAAGGTACATCTATTACATTCAGGTGATCGCCCTACAAGTGTTGTCAAAACTGTGGCGTAATGCACAACGTCGTCGAAATCATTCTGTAGAGATGAGCATCTTTTGTAATTAAATTTTCACTCATTAAAAATGAAACACCTTGGAGAAAATTCGGCGAAGTATAAGAGGAAAAATATCGGCTGCTCACATTTTCTTTCGTGTGAGGAAAAAAACACCTACTGAAAGCAAAGGCGGCCTACCTATATTTCTCTGCGCCTTGCGTGAATGTAATCTAGAACGAAAATGCCTACGACACGTCTATCTTTTAACTTGTTTCGATCATTATGATTTGAATATTTCGCTATCTGTTAGAAATGTTCATACACTTACAAATAATGTTATGAATGGAATTCTGTGTGAGAGGCTGTCGAAAATTAGTTGTCTGTAACTGCATTTTAGATAAAAATCTGTACACATTCTTTCCTTTCCTTCATGCAATTATTGTGAAGTGTAATTACTTTACCGGTTACTGGAGACAAAAATGTCTAAAACCACATACATCTAGACGTAAACTGTGCTTGGTTAGTAAGCAAACAAATTGAATAAACTCGTAATTGGGATGCATATGTTTTATTTGTCATGCCAGACCTGCTGTTTTTCAGCTATTAAATAAGTGTGCCTACATCAGTGTTCTTGATTGCTAGGTTTCTAAGTATATCTCGCATCGAAGTTTACCAGTATTCAGAAATCTAGTATATATGTACCCAGCACAACTTTAATTCGTATAAAACTTTCGTGGACGCATTTGAGAAAGAGGTGCTATCTGTTCTGAAGTGACAAGATGTTAGGACGCTGCCGGTCACGTGACATCCTCTGTGTGACGTACGCGGCGCGGCCTGTCTTTCTCGTTGGCCTCGGTGCAGGAGATATGACGTCATGAACAGTGAGATTCGTGAAAAACTGCAGCATCATGCTTGACGTTTGAATTTATTACTTCGTTGCTACTAATTTCATTTGCAAACCTTCTTGACGAGCAGTATCCACATTTACTGCTGAAAGTACCTAAAAAATTATATCATTGTACAACATATAGTTCAGGACATATGACATCATAAACGTTAAACTCAAGAGTAGACGCTGCGTTCTATGGGTGTGGTCTTACTATTATAAATAAATACCTGGCAAACGCCGTGTTTCTCTATTAGTTTTATTGTAAAGACGTTTATATTCCAAAGAAAAATTTGGTCGTTGACTGCTACAGTTAAAGTCAATCCTGATGTACTAGAATCACAGACACTATACGCTATAACCTACTATGTATAATGTCGCCATGATGAAGGATATCCAGTGTTTAAATTGCATCGAGTTTATATATTTTCACACAAACACTAAATTCAGCTACAAATCACATTTAACGTTTTCATACACACGTTAAAAAAAAAGTTTTGCCTCACCTAGGTTCCGAGAGTCCCAGAAACTGTACAGAAAATTGGAATAGAGATCAACATAATCAGCATTCTCGCCCTTTTTATTGCTCATGAAAACCACACATTGCGTGTTGTACCGCCGTACAGCGAGACCTTCAGAGGTGGTGGTCCAGATTGCTGTACACACCGGTACCTCTAATACCCACTAGCATGTCCTCTTGCATTGATGCATGCATGTATTCGTGGTGGCATACCATCAACAAGTTCTTCAAGGCACTGTTGGTCCAGATTGTCCCATTCCTCGGTGGCGATTAGATGTAGAACCATCAAAATAGTTCGTACGTCACGTCGCCTTTAAAGAGGCCTTTTCAATCTATCCCAGGCATTTTCAGTAGGGTTCATGTCTGCAGAATATACTGACCACTCTAGTCGAGGGATGTCGTTATCCTGAAGGAAGTCATGCACAAGATGTGGACGATGGAGGCGCGAATTGTCGTCCATGAAGACGAATGCCTCGCCAACATGCTGCCGATTTGGTTGCACTATCGGTAGGAGGGTGGCATTCACATATCATACAGCAGTTACGGCGCCTTCCATGATCACCAGTGGCGTACGTTGGCCCCACATAATGACACCCCAAAATAGCAGGGAACGACCACATTGCTGCAGTCGATGGACAGTGTGTCTAGGGCATTAAGCCTGACCGAGTTGCCTCCAAACACGTCTCCGACTATTGTCTGAAGGTAAATGCGACACTCATCGGTGAAGAGAATGTGATGCCATTCCTGAGCGGTCCATTCGGCATGTTGTTGGGCCCATCTGTACCGCGCTGCATGGTGTCGTGGTTGCCATGGAAGTAGGGAGCGAAGTTGCGTATCATGCAGCCTATTGCACACAGTTTGAGTCGTAACACGACGTACTATGGCTGCACGAAAAAACGTTATTCAACAGGGTGGCGTTGCTGTCAGGGTTCCTCCGATCTATAATCCGTAGAGAGCGGTCATCAGCTACAATAATAGCCCTTTGGCGGCCTGAGTGAGGCATTTCATCGACATTTCCTGTCTCGAACAACATCGCTTTGTTTCACTCCGAGACACCTGGACACTCTCCTTGTTCAGAGTCCTTCCCGGAACAATGTAACAATGTGCCATTGAACGTCTAGGCATGGTTGAATTACAGACAACACAAGCCATGTACCTCCTTCCTGGTGGAATGATTCGAACTGAGCGGCTGTCGGACCCCCTCCGCCTATTAGGTGCTGCTCATACATGGTTGTTTACATCTTTGAACGAGTTTAGTGACATCTCTGTACAGTCAAAGAAACTGTGTCTGTGATACGATATCCACAGTAAACGTCTATCTTCAGCAGTTCTGGGAACCAGGATGCTGCCAAACTTTTTTTGATGCGTGAATTTTCAGATCATGATGAGTGATTCATATCAGTTACATTTGTAAAACTTCTGCAGTAAAATCACACTGAATGTTTTGACATCTTGCAAGCAGTGGTGACCTTAGGTTCAGGTATTCAAGTCCATTATAATTCCTATCAGTTAAATATCTCACATATATATTTCAATCTGTTAGAGATTAAATATTTTCACATTTTTCAGGCAGTAGTGTCCCCAAGCTAACGTATCCACACGTGTTACAGGACACTAATATTGGTTGTGTCCACTCTTTGCTTTTATGATGGCTTCAGCGCTACTCAGGACACTTTCAATAAGGTTTCTGAATATTTGTGGTAGAATGGAAGCCCATTCTTCCTCAAGAGAAAGGTAGTCGTGTTGGACACTGTGATGTGGAGCAAATTCGACGTTCTAACTTACCCCAACAGTGTTTCATTGTGTTCACGTCTTATGGACAGGGTAGTCCTTTTTTTGTGTATCATCGTCCACTAATCACCACTTGCCATAAAAACTAACACCGTTCCAAAACATCACTTCCTCCACATTTCGCTGTTGGCAGTGACAGATAACGTTACACTGGAATTCGCCAAACACAAACCCTCCCGTCGGATTGCCACAAGATAAAGAGTGATTCGTCACTGCAAATCACTCGCGCACTGTCCAGTGACGTCGTTCTTTACACCATTTCAAGCGTCGCTTAGCAATAAATACAGAAAAGTGTGGCTTGTGAGCAGCTCCTCGAGATTTGTGTCCCATTTTTTTAACGCCTTACTCGCAGTCGTTTTACTAGGTGGACTGCTGATAGCACGTTGAAACGCACTAGCGATTGCAACCATTAATTTGATAAACAATTTTACAACCACCGTCCACATTGTTCGTCGGTTCCTCTTCTTGATTTAGCTGTGGTCGGTCTCCCACGATTCCACTTCGCAGGCAGATCACCAAGAACTGGGCTCCTTTAAAAGGATTCAAATGTCCCTGGTAGATTTGTTGCTCAGATGACGTCCAATGATTAGCCCGCATTCAAAATCACTGAGCTTTCGTAGTCGACGCATTCTGGTGTTACAGCTCTTTTACTGACAACGCAGTGCTATCTGCCCCCCTTCGTATTGGAGAGTCCGCCATTCATGACTTCCAGTGGTCGCTTCCGCATTTCACAGAGGTGTCTGGATTGTTATGATTGGTTACTGTAAGTTACAACATAAAGGTAGCTAATATTCGGTTGCTGGCATTTCAAATTTTAGAAAGTGGCAGGGTTGTCAACCACAGAAAAGAGTTTGGAGGAACCTACTTATTAGTATTAAAGAAACATACCTAAATGACCTAGTTTCATCTCTCACGAATCTAAATTTAAAAAGTACATACTTTTATTTTCACATTTATGTAAACTGCACAGATTTATGTAAAACTGTAATTCTTACGAAAGTCATAGGGCCTACCGAAACCTAATGATCACACAACACCATGAAATGAGATTTTAACCATTGTTCTTCGTACCCCAACTAGTAGGCACATGTCTGAATTTTTCAAAAAAGAAAAACGTATAGATGTAGCATATGAGGAAATCATGTGATTATAATGTCCAGTCATACTAATGTGACCACCCATCAAAAGCTTGAATTACACTGTGAGATGAACAGGAAGAGAGTCAGTGGGGTTCTGAAAGGTATCAGTGCAATGGGCAACTGCACTAGGTATCTTGGCTGAGGATCCATGACACGAACAGCCCATTCGAGATGGTCCCACAATTCTCGGTTGGTTTTAAATCTACCGAGTTTGGTGCCCGGGGGAGTATGGTAAACACACCCTGGTGCTCTTGGTACCATGCAATGAATGCCGTGAGCTGTGTGACATGTTGAATTGTCCAACTGCTAGAAGAAATAGTACCAAAGAAAAACAAACGGCAATTAGGGATGAACATGGTCCCCAAGGGTACATGCAAACTTATGTTGATCCACTGGCGATGTCAGAATGACGAGGTCATACAGGGAGTGCCATTAAAAATTCCCAAGACCAAATCGCTTCCTCCTCTGACCTGGATCCTTCCGACGATTGTTGTGTGTTGACCGTCTGTCCACTGGAGCGTAAAACGTGATTCATCTGAAAGGCCGCCTGCCGCCACTAGCAGGACGTCCAGTTGCCATACTGGCGTGCAAATTCCAGCCTTCATTACTGATGAACAACAATCATCCCTACGTACGTGAATCAGGTGCCACTTGTGGAGGAGTCGGCCCGAGTGGCCGAGCGGTTCTAGGCGCTACAGTCTGGAGCCGCGCCACCACTACGGTCGGAGGTTCGAATCCTGCCTCGGGGATGGATGTGTATGATGTCCTTAGGTTAGTTAGGTTTAAGTAGTTCTAAATTGTAGGGGACTGGTGACCTCAGCAGATAAGTCCCATAGTCCTCAGAGCCATTTGAACATTTGAACTTGTGGAGGTCCATATGCAGGAAAATTCACTGAACAATCGTTGAGGAAACATCGTTGGCAGTCCTTTGTCTCATACGGGTGGTTCGTTGCTCTACAGTTGTAGATCTATTGGCCAATACACATCTCTGCTGCTGCCGATCACCCCTGTCATCTATGGCCCATTGTGCACCGCAGTTACCTGGTCGCCAATTTAGAATGGAGTCATTTCCCGTGCACTGTTTATTTTAACTAGAATTGCACACGAATAGTCTCTGGGCTTAGCCATTTTGGAAATGTTAAACCCTTGGCCTGAAAGTAAATTATCCCACACTTTTGGATGTCAGATAAATCACTTTATTTCAGCATTTCGATGACAACAGCACTCGTTTCCCCATCCCTCCAAACACGCTTTATATACCCTCCACTGTTAGTCCTGCCGCATATCGTCTGTAAGTGGTTATGGCACGTTGACGTCGAACATATGCGGTGGTCTCATTAATGTGGATCGACCATGTATTATGGTTCAAATGGCTCTGAGCACGATTGGACTTAACGTCTGAGGTCATCAGTCCCTTAGAGCTTAGAACTACTTAAACCTAACTAACTTAAGGACATCACACACATGTATTATGAATTAGGGCGGCAGTATGCTACACATTATAAGAGGTGGCTAACCACTGGGTGCTGGACAAAGACGATACCGTCTACCCCTTGATGTGGCTTCTCATGAAATATTTTAATGCGCAGCTACAATTCTGAGAGGAAAAGTATGTCATGGGGAAGTTGAGAAAAACTGTAATAGCTTTCATCATATTAGACGAAGCCAAGTTCTACCTTTAGAGATACTCTGTCACGAAGTGATTTGAATTATACTGTGCGTTTTAACTGCGCCACATAAACTACAGTATAAAGTTTAGCTCCAACCTTTCTCCGTGATTTCGCACGAAGGTTGGTTCTCTGATGTAGTTCAGCTTGTCTGTTTGTATATGCTTATGGCTCTGAGCACTATGGGACTTAACATCTGAGGTCATCAGTCCCCTAGAACTTAGAACTACTTAAACCTAACTGACCTAAGGACATCACACACATCCATGCCCGAGGCAGGATTCAGACCTGCGACCGTAGTGGTCGCGTGGTTCCAGACTGAAGCGCCTGGAAGCGCTCGGCCACAACGGCCGTATATGCCCATATAACTAGAGAGACTACTGGGATAAATAACAGGCGTGGTACCGTTATTGATACCATCCTACAGGCGTCACAGTTGGCAATGGAATTCCTGTTTTCCGTCAGGCGCTTATAGCGGTCGGGCGGGATCTGGCATATTCAGTGGTGCGTGCCCGTTGAACCACTCCTCCAGCAGGTCCAGACTACGGGCGCCCTCTGCTGTTTCAATACAGGACAGCCGGCGGCAGCCGTTCAGTCCACTTGCGCTTGGAGCCTCTTCGCCAAAACGCCATTGCTCCTGCTTACTTAAGGGAGCCTCATCCTTGTGCACGTCGTGATAGCTAGACTATACTTCTACATCTACATTTATACTCCGCAAGCCACCCAATGGTGTGTGGCAGAGGGCACTTTACGTGCCACTGTCATTACCTCCCTTTTCTGTTCCAGTCGCGTATGGTTCGCGGGAAGAACGACTGTCTGAAAGCCTCCGAGCGCGCTCGAATTTCTCTAATTTTACATTCGTGATCTCCTCGGGAGGCATAAGTAGGGGGAAGCAATATATTCGATACCTCATCCAGAAACGTACCCTCTCGAAACCTGGCGAGCAAGGTACACCGCGATGCAGAGCGCCTCTCTTGCAGTCTGCCACTTGAGTTTGCTAAACATCTCCGTAACGCTATCACGGTTACCAAATAACCCTGTGACGAAACGCGCCGCTCTTCTTTGGATCTTCTCTATCTCCTCCGTCAACCCGATCTGGTACGGATCCCACACTGATGAGCAATACTCAAGTATAGGTCGAACGAGTGTTTTGTAAGCCACTTCCTTTGTTGATGAACTACATTTTCTAAGGACTCTCCCAATGAATCTCAACCTGGTACCCGCGTTACCAACAATTATTTTTATATGATCATTCCACTTCAAATCGTTCCGCACGCATACTCCCAAATATTTTACAGAAGTAACTGCTACCAGTGTTCGTTCCGCTATCATATAATCATACAATAAAGGATCCTTCTTTCTATGTATTCGCAATACATTACATTTGACTATGTTAAGGGTCAGTTGCCACTCCCTGCACCAAGTAACTATCCGCTGCAGATCTTCCTGCATTTCGCTACAATTTTCTAGTGCTGCAACTTCTCTGTATACTACAGCATCATCCGCGAAAAGCCGCATGGAACTTCCCACACTATCTATTAGGTCATTTATATATATTGTGAAAAGCAATGGTCCCATTACACTCCCCTGTGGCACGCCAGAGGTTACTTTAACGTCTGTAGACTTCTCTCCATTGATAACAACATGGTGTGTTCTGTTTGCTAAAAACTCTTCAATCCAGTCACACAGCTGGTCTGATATTCCGTAGGCTCTTACTTTGTTTATCAGGCGACAGTGCGGAACTGTAGCAAAAGCCTTCCGGAAGTCAAGGAAAATAGCATCCACCTGAGAGCCTGTGTCTAATATTTTCTGGGTCTCACGAACAAATAAAGCGAGTTGGGTCTCACACGATCGCTGTTTCCGGAATCCATGATGATTCCTACAGAGTAGATTCTGGGTTTCCAAAAGCGACATGATACGCGAGCAAAAAATATGTTCTAAAATTCTACAACAGATCGACGTCAGAGATATAGGTCTATAGTTTTGCGCATCTGCTCGATAACCCTTCTTGAAGACTGGGACTATCTGTGCTCTTTTCCAATCATTTGGAACCTTCCGTTCCTCTAGAGACTTGCGGTACACTGCTGTTAGAAGGGGGACAAGTTCTTTCACGTACTCTGTGTAGAATCGAATTGGCATCCCGTCAGGTCCAGTGGACTTTCCTATGATGAGTGATTCCAGTTGATTTTCTATTCCTTGGACACTTATTTCGATGTCAGCCATTTTTTCGTTTGTGCGAGGATTTAGAGAAGGAACTGCAGTGCGGTCTTCCTCTGTGAAACAGCTTTGGAAAAAGGTGTTTAGTATTTCAGCTTTACGCTGGTCATCCTCTGTTTCAATGCCATCAACATCCCGGAGTGTCTGGATATGCTGTTTCGAGCCACTTATTGATTTAACGTAAGACCAGAACTTCCTAGGATTTTCTGTCAAGTCGGTACATAGAATTTTACTTTCGAATTCACTGAACGCTTCACGCATAGCCCTCCTTACGCTAACTTTGACATCGTTTAGCTTCTGTTTGTCTGAGAGGTTTTGGCTGCGTTTACACTTGCAATATTATTGCTGCAGTATAGAAAGCAGTAACCCACATGCACTCGTACACTTGTGCGGTCTCGGACACTGACATCCGGCCTGGAGAGCGGTGTGCTGACCACATGCTCCTCCATATCCGCATCCAGTGATGTCTGTGGATTGAGGATGACGCGGCGGCCGGTCGGTACCGTTGTGCCTTCAGGGCCTTTTCGGAAGGAGCTTAGTTTTTTTTTCTCTTCATTCAGTTGGAGCAATACAAGTTAAGAAATTTTCTGCCTGTGTTAACTTTTTTCTAATAATATCTGCTCTGGTCCAACCTTCCTAAGATGACAAAATGGCTCTGAGCACTATGGGACTTAATTTCTGAGGTCATTAGTCCCCTAGAACTTAGAACTACTTAAACCTAACTAACCTAAGGACATCACACACATCCATGCCCGAGGCAGGAGTCAAGGCTGCGACTGTAGCGGTCGCGCAGTTCCAGACTGTAGCGCCTATAACCGCTCTGCCACCCTGGCCGGCTCCTAAGATGACAGTTTGAAACGTTTCTTTTTATGTGTAAATAAATTTAAGTCCCGAAACTAAATAATTTATGTAAACTTACGGAAGAACCGCTGTATTTTTGTATTTATTCCATGTATTGTCTTTAAGTTGTCTTATAGTGTAAAATTGTATTTAATAGAATTGCAGGAAACACTGTTAGAAATTTGAGAAAATAAGGTTGTAGCCCCGAAGGGGTTAATACCCCTCTTTTTCCCCCATCTCCCTCCCACCCCCAACACTTGCTGACACCTATGGCTCCCACATTTTCGGTATTATATTGGTACTTGAAAGGTTTCAACCATTTGGTTCTAATTCCAATTTTAAACTGCAACGTCCCACACATAGCCATATGTCCGAATACTGTCACTTAATTCTTTTACGTCCAATTGGAAGGCTGGGCTCCATCGTTATTTAAAATCTACACTACTGCATTTAGTAACTCTCAGTTAAAATTTTATTCTCACGATAAAAATGTTTTTGCAGTGAAGCAATCCAGTATCTCCCTCAACACAGTAACCACTTAATACAAAAATTTCAATATTAATGCAAATACATCTCTGTTTCAGTGTGCTCCATATTTAGCTTTCTTCATTTATTTTAATTATAAGATGTATACTTTCTACTTTTCAGATTCGCTGGATATGTTAAAATTTCTGTTTCAGCTATTATGTGATACCATTAATTTGTCTCATTTTGTTCCAGCCCGAATCATGGTTTTGGTATTTATCTTAAAACTTTAAACTGTGAAATCAAAATTAGCCTCCATATTTTTTCCTTCTTAATTTTCATCTACAAATTAGTTGTAGTGTGTGAGTAATTTATTTTCCTATTTTTTGAATGAGGCATTACCTCGTATATTGTTCAGAACGAAACACCTGTGAAATTTTCGGATTATTTTGTTACAGCAGTAATTAAAACAACTAGTCCTATACTTCCAAACTTTATCAAACTTCAATGTAACATTTATCGCAGGAAACACAATTTTCATAGCTTATGTACCACCGAAGAATGTCGATATCGAAGTCTGCTGTGTTTTCACTAAATTTTCATCCGCTTAGTAATGTCTTAGGTAATTAGTAAGGTGTAAGACACATTGTAGCTTAGAAGTCATATAACCTGCGACTGATGAATACTCGTTGTTTGTAGCAATGTCTGTAGATAAAGTCTTTTCTTCATAACAGTTACACAGAAATTGGTTAGCACTATTTCTCATTGCAATAATACGAACGTATGAATTGTCAAAGGTGTCTAATAGCTTTTAGGTGTCTCTAAAGTACTGAAGTGGTTCAAACGATGACATAATTTATACTACAAAAGTTTAATACTATCTACACGTACCTCTATTTCTTTAGTTTCCTTACTGTTAAATATAACTTAGCAGATTATTTATCGAAGAACATTTTCTAAATTTCAATGATTCATTGGTTATTGACATATCTCATTTCAGTATCATACTGCGACCATAAGGTGCTTTAGTGTTACTTACACGAAGCGTCTTCCAAAACTAAGGTCCAGTGACCAGTATCTAACTGATGAAAGGCCTGAATGAAGAGCTGTCTTCCAGCCCCTTAGGAAACTACTACAGTGTTGGTTTGATTCAGTGGTCGTTCGACAGTCGGTGAGAAGAGCTCACGATAATCGAGGCAATAGTAAGTGCCGCCAGTTGTGAAGCACGAGGTGCGATTACATTTTTGTTGGCAAAAGGACCTTCAGCTGCTAAATCCATCATGAATTATGGCTAGAGTATGGACCTGAAATTCTGAGTAACAAAAAATTTCGAAAATGATGTTTAATATGCCCGCCCATATTTGCACAATGAACAGCGGACGATAGGCCCAGTATTCGGACTGACGAAATCATTGATCAAGTGAACCAGAAACTTCGAAGTGATCGGCGATTGACGATTAGTTGTCTAACTAATGAATTTCAAAATGTTTCTCGAAACTCATTTTGCAGGGCTGTCACTGAACAGCGTGTACATCACAGACTGTATGCAAGATAGGTTTCAAAAATGCTCACTGATCAGCACAAAGAGCATATAATGGATAGTGCAAGACAGTTTTGGCAGCACTATAAACAAGAGGGCGATGAACTGTTTTCCCACATTGTTACGGGCGACGAGACGTGGATGTCGTACACCAACGCAGATTCAGAACAGCAGTGAACGCACTGGCACCATTCAAGTTTAACCAAACCAAAACATTTAAGCTAATTCCATGCTCGAATCGAAAAATGATTGCTACCTTATTTCTCGGACTAAAAGACGTCCTTCTGATTTGTTTCGTGGAACTTGGGTTAATAATCACACCTGATGTACACTGTGAAACGCTATCCAAACTGAGAGAGACGATCCAAAATTTACGTCGCGGGAAACTCGTCTGGCATAATCCTCCTTCATGACAATGCACACCCTCACAATGCTGTCAAAATCAAGAAGAACATTCAAGATTTTCGTTGAGAACTTTCGAGCACTCTCCGTACTGTCCCGACCTTGCAACAAGCGTCTATTTCCTCTTTTTACAATTGAACAAGTTGCTAGGTGGACAATCATTTCAAAACGACGATGAACTCAAGACTGGCGTTACCGGCTGGTCCAATTACCAACCGTCAGACTTCTATGCGGATGAGTTGAATAAGCTGGTGCAGCGTTACAGAAAGTGTATAGGCGTGGACGGCGATTACGTGGAAAAGGAAAGTAAATATTTAGTAAAATATTACTGTCACTAACAATCTCTTCTCATTAGCTTACTTTATTATGACCAAACGAGCCTTGGTTTTGGTATACACATCGTATGTAAGTTATTAATGACAGTGGTTACAGAAATGTCTGAAAAAACAGACACTGTTGAGAATTCACTTCTGTATAAAATGCTTCGAAATTACACTCCTGGAAATTGAAATAAGAACGCCGTGAATTCATTGTCCCAGGAAGGGGAAACTTTATTGACACATTCCTGGGGTCAGATACATCACATGATCACACTGACAGAACCACAGGCACATAGACACAGGCAACAGAGCATGCACAATGTCGGCACTAGTACAGTGTATATCCACCTTTCGCAGCAATGCAGGCTGCTATTCTCCCATGGAGACGATCGTAGAGATGCTGGATGTAGTCCTGTGGAACGGCTTGCCATGCCATTTCCACCTGGCGCCTCAGTTGGACCAGCGTTCGTGCTGGACGTGCAGACCGCGTGAGACGACGCTTCATCCAGTCCCAAACATGCTCAATGGGGGACAGATCCGGAGATCTTGCTGGCCAGGGTAGTTGACTTACACCTTCTAGAGCACGTTGGGTGGCACGGGATACATGCGGACGTGCATTGTCCTGTTGGAACAGCAAGTTCCCTTGCCGGTCTAGGCACGGTAGAACGATGGGTTCGATGACGGTTTGGATGTACCGTGCACTATTCAGTGTCCCCTCGACGATCACCAGTGGTGTACGGCCAGTGTAGGAGATCGTTCCCCACACCATGATGCCGGGTGTTGGCCCTGTGTGCCTCGGTCGTATGCAGTCCTGATTGTGGCGCTCACCTGCACGGCGCCAAACACGCATACGACCATCATTGGCACCAAGGCAGAAGCGACTCTCATCGCTGAAGACGACACGTCTCCATTCGTCCCTCCATTCACGCCTGTCGCGACACCACTGGAGGCGGGCTGCACGATGTTGGGGCGTGAGCGGAAGACGGCCTAACGGTGTGCGGGACCGTAGCCCAGCTTCATGGAGACGGTTGCGAATGGTCCTCGCCGATACCCCAGGAGCAACAGTGTCCCTAATTTGCTGGGAAGTGGCGGTGCGGTCCCCTACGGCACTGCGTAGGATCCTACGGTCTTGGCGTGCATCCGTGCGTCGCTGCGGTGCGATCCAAGGTCGACGGGCACGTGCACCTTCCGCCGACCACTGGCGACAACATCGATGTACTGTGGAGACCTCACGCCCCACGTGTTGAGCAATTCGGCGGTACGTCCACCCGGCCTCCCGCATGCCCACTATACGCCCTCGCTCAAAGTCCGTCAACTGCACATACGGTTCACGTCCACACTGTCGCGGCATGCTACCAGTGTTAAAGACTGCGATGGAGCTCCGTATGCCACGGCAAACTGGCTGACACTGACGGCGGCGGTGCACAAATGCTGCGCAGCTAGCGCCATTCGACGGCCAACACCGCGGTTCCTGGTGTGTCCGCTGTGTCGTGCGTGTGATCATTGCTTGTACAGCCCTCTCGCAGTGTCCGGAGCAAGTATGGTGGGTCTGACACACCGGTGTCAATGTGTTCTTTTTTCCATTTCCAGGAGTGTATTTCGCTGACTACGAATTTAATGATATTAGCAGTATTAGGGAAAGATATAGTACCGAATACTAGCGTATGAACGCTTGTGCTTGACTGGGACTTGAAACCGGATTTACCACTTATAATTAGCGGACTCTTTAACCACTTCATCTTTCAGTGGAGGTCTCCCGGGCTGATGCTTATATTAACCTTGTGATGCCACTGTTGACTGAAATCACAGTAAGACCGATTGTCAGTTACCGATACCGAGGTACACAATACTAAAAAACACAAGAGTAATATCGAACTCCTAATACTCTAAGTGGAAGGAATACTGTTAATTGAAACGGGCCCTTTTCACAACCAGCGCATTCGATTTTAGTTCATCCTTAGGGAGGGGCTTATGTACTTGTCAGACAGTAAAACATGAAAAAGTAGCCATTTTAATGGAAAAAATCCACGGGAACGATTGAATGACAATGTACGAATAAGGATACCTGCCAGCTAAAAGTAAACTAATCAATATATCATTCTCAACACTCAAGTATACTGAGGGAGAAGTACACCCACTGTCACTCATACTTAAAATGCTGAAAATAAATTGAAGACAGCCATCCGCTCTTCTTGTATGGGCATTTGGACCACAGGAACGTGACACTCTTCCAGAAACAATAATCATAAAAGATTAGTAGCCAGCTAGCAACACATTCACTCCTAGCACCTTGTGATACAATCTGTATACGTTTTGCAAGAGGCCTAGATCTCCTGTCCTCTAACTTTACGACATTGCAAAAACTAAATTGTTTGAAAATGAAACAGTTAACACTGGAATAGTACAACATTCTAACATAATAGATCAAAACTGAATAGTGATGAAGCTGTAGTATTATGTGAATTATGTCACAAGTTTGCAAGTATGATCAATGTTAAAAAAATTGATTACCAAAAGAAGTGTCACATAACCACATAGAACAGAAATTGTGTGCATGTAAGTGAACAATATAAATAAATCATAGTACTGAAACATGATAAACAGCAAGCAAGTGTGCAAAATGTGTATACATATTACTACACACACACACACACACACACACACACACACACACACACACAGACACAGACACACACACACACACACACACACGCACACACACACACACACACATATATGTATATATATATATATATATATATATATATATATATATATATATATATATATATATACGTGTGTATGTGTGTATGTATACACACATATGTCCTCGTTATGAAATTAATAGTGTAGGCAGATAGGCAGATGTGTAACTGTTAAATACATTTTCCTGTACACAGAAGTGTGTAGCAAATAATTGGTTGCAGTTACATTTGTGTTGGGATACATTATCATTTAAGCAACAAATATGAAGAAAATGGTGTAGATTGCAAGAAAAAACGAACTTAAGCGATTAAATCAATTAATGTGGCGAAAATGGCACAATAAAGATTAACATGGTGAAAAATGTAGGATACATTTTCGGAACTTCTTTACAGAAACAATAAAAAATACAATAAGAAAAAACACAACATACAACACTTTGAGTGTGAAATGGAAGCAACAAGGTGGTGCAGATCACTAGGGTCACGTGCAAGTGATCTGGGCCTAAGTAGCTCGAGGACCAAGTGCTAGGAATGACTGCAACATCATTCACACAGGAATACTGGATGACAAACCAGCCAGGCCTCCATTGAATAAATGGCTCTCCACTGCCGACTGAGTGAGCTGGGCTGGTCTCGTCGATGCTATAGAGTGAGTGGCGATTTATACAGAACACAAACTGAGTCTCCTCTAGACAAGGAGACCATCTGGTCTCCTTGTTAATATGGCAGAGTAAGGTTTGATTGCACTCAAATTATTGGACATTACTTTCTTCTGCAATAAACAGATGAAGTTGTGTTCCACTGTGTTCAGAGAAAAATGAGAATTGAGATTTGAATAACAAGCTGCTATCCAATAGAAAAGTAGGAAATACTAATCTGGTTTCGACTTCTTTCTCCAGAAATCATTGATTCTGGAGTTTTAGACATGTCTTTTTTTTTTCTTTATGGCGCTCAACTACTATGGTCATTAGCGTCCAGTCACAAACGTTAGTGCATTAATAGCGTAGAAAAACGCAAGGGGGCAACACTAGAAAGTACTTACAAAGACGCAGATAAACAAAATAAAAGAGTCAGATCCTTTTGGACAAGTCCGTCAATGTAATAAAACTAAGGACACGAGCAGCTGCTCGAGCGTCATCAGCTAAAAGTGCCTGTAAGGTAGACGGCAGACACAGACAACACGAGAGTGAATAAAACGGGGACAGGACAATAAAACATGGCGCACCGTCAATGGACGACCACAGGGGCACTGCTGGGCGGGATCACCGGACAACAGGTAGCGGTGGCTAAATCAGCAATGCCCTATCCGCAACCTGGCCAAAATGACCTCCTCTCTCCGGGAAGAGAGTGAGGAGGTCGTCCAAGCCGTCGGGATCGGTTTGATGGCCCTAAGCTTATTTTCATGGAGAGAGGACCAAGCATCTTGCCACAGTGATGAAACGCGCTGACAAGGAACTCCACTAGCACCAGTTGATGGGACACAAAAGGAAGCTGTCCGAGGCAGGAGGACAGCAGCATTGGCCGCAGCATCAGCAGCTTCGTGCCCAGGCACACCAACATGGCCAGGAATCAACAGAAAAGGGACACAAGCGCCGGTATCAGCTAGCGACTGAAGGGACGGTTGAATTCGTTGCACGAGACGGTGGAGCGAATATGGGTCACGGAGACTCTGAACGGCGCTCAGAGAATCAGAGCATATGGCATAGGGAGAATGACGATGGCGGCCGATATACTGAACAGCCTGATAGAGAGCAAAAAGCTCAGCTGTAAGGCTTGAACACTGGTCAAGGAGCTGGTATTGAAAGGTATCATCTCCAACGACAAAGGCACATCCGACGCCAGCAGTAGTCTTGGAGCCATCCGTCTAAATAAAGACGTTATTAGCGAGCCTCGAACGAAGTTCGACAAACCTCGAGCGGTATATCGAATCCGCGGTCCTCTCCTTTGGGAGCGAGCTGAGTTCAAGGTGAACGCGAATCTGAGCCTGGAACCAAGGTAGCGTCGGGCTCTCACCCACTCGAAAAGTCGTAGGGAGGGGAAAATCAAGTTGCTGAAGCAGGCGACGAAAGCGAACTCCAGGAGGTAACAGGGCACAGACATACAGCCCGTATTCGCGGTCGAGAGAGTCGTCAAAAAAGGAGAAATATGATGGGTGGTCGGGCATTGACATCAGTCGGCAGGCGTACCGACAAATCAACATATCGAGCCGGTAGTTTAGCGGTAATTCGGCAGCTCCGGCATACAGACTCTCAACAGGGCTGGTGTAGAATGCTCCAGTCGCCAGACCTGGTGTAGAATGCTCCAGTAGCCAGACGTAACCACCGATGGTGGATAGAATTTAGACGGCGTAAGATGGACGGCCGGGCAGAAGAGTAGACAAAGCTCCCATAATCCAGCTTTGATCAGACAATGGACCGATATAAGCTAAGCAGGACCATTCGATCTGCTCCCCATGACGTACCGCTGAGAACACGGAGGACATTTAGGGAACGGGTGCAACGAGCAGCCAAGTAAGACACATGTGGAGACCAGCAAATTTTCCTGTCAAAGGTATGAACTAAAAATTTTGTGGTCTCCACGAATGGGAGAGCAACGGGACCGACATGTAAGGATGGTGGAAAAAACTGTTTTTAACGCCAGAAGTTCATACAGACCATTTTCTCACCAGAAAAACGGAAACAGTTAGCGACACTCCAGGAATATAGGCGATCTAGACAACGCTGAAGACAGCGCTCCGGGAGACATGTTCTCTGAGCGCTGCAGTACATCGTAAAGTCGTCCATAAAAAGGGAGCCTGAAACTTCAACTGGAAGGCAATCCGTTATTGGTTTGATAGCTATGGCACAAAAGGCCACGCTCAAAATGGAGCCCTGGGGCACCCCATTTTCCTGGTGAAAGGCATCTGACAAAACAGAACCCAACCGTACCCTGAACATTCGATCCATTAAAAATGCAATAATAAAAAGAGAGAGGCGACCACGAAGGCCCCAAGTGTGCATGGTGCGGAGAATGCCCGCCCTCCAATAGGTGTCGTAAGCCTTCTCAAATCGAAGAACACAGCCACCGTCTGGCGCTTACGCAAAAAGTTGTTCATAATGAAGGTCGACTAGTTAACTAGATGGTCAACAGCAGGGCGGCGCCTACGAAAGCCACATTGGACATTGGTAAGAAGGCGTCGACATTCAAGGAGCCAAACAAATCGAGAATTTACCATGCGCTCCATCACCTTGCAGTCGCAGTTGGTAAGAGAGATGGGGCGATAACTGGAAGGAAGGTGTTTGTCCTTTCCTGGTTTGGGTATGGGAACAACAATCGCTTCACGCCAACGTGTGGAAACATGACCTTCAGTCCAGATGCCATTATAGGCGCGAAGAAGAAAGCCTTCACCTGCAGGAGAAAGGTTCTTCAGCA
Source organism: Schistocerca americana (assembly GCF_021461395.2). NCBI lineage: Eukaryota > Metazoa > Arthropoda > Insecta > Orthoptera > Acrididae > Schistocerca > Schistocerca americana. Next base: position 199,322,410 of record NC_060119.1, read on the forward strand.
TCTGAATATGGATACCATCGGGCCCTGGAACAGAGGATCGGGACCGGGCGAGTGCACTTTCGAGTTCCCGCACGGTGAATGTGGCATTGTAACTTTAACGATTCCAAGACTGGGAAGAAGGTGGCCGCGCCTCCTGGGCTTGTTTTCGGGGGAGGAAGGCAGGATGGTAATGGGCAGAGCTCGAAACCTCCGCGAAAAAGCGGCCGAAGGCATTTGAGACATCCTCAGGATCTACAAGGACTTCATTCGCTACAGTCAGGCCAGAAATCGGGGAGTGGATCTCGGTGCCAGATAGCCGGCGCAGGCCACCCCAGACAACCGAAGAAGGAGTAAAGCTGTTGAATGAGCTGGTGGAAGCCTCCCAGCAAGCCTTTTGCTTTCTTTGATAACACGACGACATGGTGCACGGAGTCGTTTGTAACTGATACAATTCGCCATCGTAGGGTGGAGTTGGAAGGTGCGTAAAGCACGTCGCAGAGCACGAATAGCGTCGCTGCATGCTGTAGTCCACCAGGGGACTGGGACTCGATGTAGAGAAGAGGAAGTACGAGGGATGGAATATTCAGAAGCAGTGAGAATAACGTCCGTGAGATATGCGACCTGACTATCGCAGCTGGAGAAGTTTTGATGATGGAAGGTCGCCAGGGAGGTGAAAAGCCCGCAGTCGGCTTTGGATATGTTCCAGCTAGTGGAATGTGGAGAAGGGGTGTGATGCAGGAGATGGATTACGCAGGGGAAATGGTCGCTACGTATGTGTCAGACAGAGCATACCACTCGAACCGACGTGCAAGTAGGATACTGGATATCGAGAGGTCCAAGTGGGAATAGGTATGCGTTGCAACCGAAAGGAAAGTAGGTGCACCGGTATTTAAGCGGACTAGATTGAGGTGGTTGAAAAGGTCTGCCAAGAGGGAGCCGCTCGGGCAGGATGTTGGAGAGCCGCTAAGGAGATGGTGGGCATTAAAGTCTCCAATCAACAAAAATGGTATAGGAAGCTGAGCAATCAGTTGTATTATGTCTGCCCTAGTAAAGGCAGACGATGATGGAGTGTAAACAGTACAAATAGAAAATGTGAAAGTGGGGAGAGTAATTCGGACGGCAACTGCCTGCAGATCTGTGTGCAATGTGACTGGATCATAGTAGACATCATCCTGAAGCAGCAACATGACCCCTCCATAAGCCGGAATACCTGCCACAGGGGGTAGGTCAAAACGTACGGAGGTATAGTGTGCCAGGTCAATACGATCGCATGGGCGTAACTTCGTTTCTTGGAGACCTACGACAAGCGGGCAGTGCATTCGAAGGAGGAATTTTAGTTCCTCTCGGTTAGACAGAATGCCGAGAATATTCCATTGAAGAAGTGCCGTTATGAAAACGAAAGGAAAAAGAAGAAACAAGAAAGGGTCACCTCGATGGCCGCTGAGGGTCTGGTTCGATTGAGCACTGCTGCTGCAATCGATAGGTGGTGGGTCGTGGTCCATCAACTCAACAGTTGCGTCTGCCACCTTCCTGAGCTGGTCAGTAGGGGCAGCTTCCTCCGCCAGTGAAAGGCCAGATGATCGGCTACCAGCGGTGCGGCCTGGCGAAGCTGAAGATGGCCGAGGATGGCAACTCCTGGGTGGCGCAGGAGAAGAAACGATCCTCGGCGGAGACGGACAACTCTATTTTCTATGAGCCTTCTTTGAAGAATTACGTGTTGTCGAAAGAACAGTTGATGGCTGTGAAGTTTTTGTACGCAAGAAATCTTCGCGTGTCGGTTCTTTTTTGAAGATCCGAGCATCTGATTTAGAGGTCCTCGTCTTAGCAGTAGCAGATGATGTTTGAGCTTTAGGGTTGCTGGGATTAAGAGGAGACGTTGATCGAGCGATCTTGGCACTGGCCGATCTGACGACCGAATCGCTGAATGTTAGATCGCATGTCTGTGTATCTACCTCCCTGGTAGGCCGGGGAGAGGCGAGAATGGTACTGTATTTGCCTGCCGGAAGCACAGTGGACTATCTGCTATGGAATAACTTGCGAGCAGCCGAGGTCGACACCTTCTCTTTCACTCAAATATCCTGTATACTTTTCTCATCTTTGTAGACGGGGCAGTCGCGAGAGGAGCAGCATGGTCGCCCATTCAATTGATGCAACGAGGGGACGGAGGTGGACAGTCACCCTCATGGGCGTTCCTGCCACAGGAAACGCATTTAGCCGCACTTGACCAAGACTGCTGTACATGGTTAAACCGCTGACATTGGTAACACCTTGTAGGGCTGGGTACATACGGCCGAACAGAAATGATCTCATAACCAGCCTTAATTCGTGACGCAATTGCACATTGTCGAATGTCAGGAATATGGTTCGGGTCAGTATGAGGTCCTTGTCGACCCTTTTCATGACCCGATGGACGGCCGTCACTCCCTGATCAGAGAGGAAAGACAGAATCTCCTCATCAGTTAGTCCGTCGAGTGACCTGGTATACACCACGCCACGCGACGAATTCAAGATACGGTGGACCTCCACCTGTACAGGAAATGTGTGTAAGAGAGTGGTTCGAAGTAATTTTTGGGCCTGGAAGGCGCTCTCTGTCTCCACCAGCAAGGAACCGTTGCGCAACCGAGTACAAGAATTCACTGGTCCTGCAATCGCATCTACGCCCTTCTGAATGACGAAAGGTTTGACTGTTGAGAAATCGTGACCGTCAGATCTTGTGACAACAAGAAACTTTGGTGCTGGTGGTAGAATTTTTGGAACAGGAGTCTCATCTAGCTTTCTTTTTTGGGCAGAAGACAGGGAAGAAGAAGATGAGAAATCCATTGCGGATGAATCCCCCATGATTGCCAGTGTGTCCGATGGCGCGCTCCTTCCTCTTGTGGGGGCCCGCTCAGAGGGCATCCCGCCTTAGGTGATTGTTCACACTTCTGGTCACGCCTCCCGAGAAACGGACGGAGGGACCAATCGGCACGTTTGGAAGGTAACAGCTCAGGCAATCACCCCTCCCGGGGCCTGGCCTTTACCAGGGGGTACGTGCGTGCCTTACTTGTCTACCCAGGGTGGAGTATTACGCGTTACCCCATCACTGGCTACGAGTGCGAACGCGTGGGACGGCCTTCTGACACGCACAGGAAGGAAAGAAGAGAGGAAAGAGGGATAGAGGGATAGAAGAAAGAATCTCAAACGGCGAAACGGAGAATAAGACACGGAAAAGAAGACAAGGAGAATAGGGAAAGGAGAAAGAGGCAGAGGTAGAAGTAAGGGCATGAAAGCAAGGAGAAGAGTGAACGTAGGGAAAGACCAATAGAGGAAGAAAGCGTGAGGATGGAGAAAAAAACAAAGGAAACAGGATCCTGGAGTTTTCAAACGTCCGTTTCCGGACGAAGGCTCGATACATTACTCCCAAGAAGAAGGAGTGTGAAGGGGTGGTAATGAGGGGGGGAGAAGGATTGGGGACGAGGAGGGATGGGGAAGGGGGGTAGGGCAGCCCGGAAAGGAAGGAGAACTGCACTAGCTCGGGGCCCCGTGCTTGCCACGCATGTATCCACAAAAGACTTGTGGACCCCCTGGAGGGATAGACATGTCATTAACATGATCGACCCAAGCGATTTCAAAGGGCTCTTGACATACAGCCTGCACTCAAACTATTATTAAGTGCAGCACTCAGTTGGTTTGGTGGGAAGTTTGCACAAATAACTGTTACAGGACTACCATGTGAGAGAGCTCATTCTACTGAGTCACACAACTCGGAAATACTGCGAAGAAAGATATTTTCTATGATGTTTAGTAAAAAACATAGACATATCAAGACAGAACGTACTCTCTGCTACCTGTAGTGCTTGTGTCAGTGGGGGGGAGGGGGGGAGGCACTATCAGGCACCACGTGTTCCTCTCCACGGAGTCTGGTTACTGTGGAGGGATTCTCGTTCCACTTTCACTTGTTTGCACACTTGCTGGGTTAATCCTCACGCTGGTAGGCGGCGCACTGTCAGGCGTGGTGTACCCCCAACATTGGGAGAACAGGCTCCTCTGACAGCTGTCGAAGTGACCTTGCCACTTAGCTGGACCGACCCACATCACGCCACTCTCTGCTCCACATGCTCCCTGATGTGTCCCACTCACTGCTAGTCGTGCTCACGACAGAGACATGCAGTGTAAACTACTTTTTAGTTGTTAGACTCAGTTACCAGAATAGTATCCTGATCCCTGTCTGTACACATACAAATAAGATCTGTACTATGTGCATTTTCGCTTCATAAGCCCATTAATTATAGCATATCATGGAAAGTAATTAATCATGCTCCTTTATCCATAAAAATAACAACAACCATGCAAGAAATGTCTTTCATGCAAATTACGTGCAAAGATACCAACGAGTCGATGTGGAATGGATTATTCATCCTTCTCATACAAACCAGCTCTCCTGGTGATCCTTAAGGTTTCATCTTCCATCGTCTCTCATATAATCACAACATATAAAATGCAATGTTCTGACAGACTGACTGACTGGTCATCATCGCCCAACCAAAACAGCTAATTACAGAAACATGTTGTTTGGCGAAGGCGTGGATGTTATACTATTAGCATCGTTTAAGAAATGATTTTTCGAAATTCCAACCGTAAAGGACGAAATAGTAGATGAAGTGTGTGTTTTTTTTTCTTTTTTTTGAAATGTCGCTATTAAGGCAATGTTGATGCTAGACCTACGAAAATTGGTATTTGGTCTCGCAGTCAGAAGTAGAGAAATATGTGTTTCAGCATTTTTGGAAATTTAATCCTGTAGGGGTGAAATAGTATAGGAAAGCTTTTTCTTTTTTTAGAAAATATATCGTTATTGAAGAACAACTGAAGTATTTTTAAAGCCACATGAATGAATGTTGGTGTCTTAAGTCTCAATTACAAATAAAAAAATACGTGTTCCACTGTTCTTGGAAATTGAGCCCCTAAGAGGGTCTAGTGGGGGATGAGATTTTTTATGAAAATATTTTATTATGAAAGTATTTAAAAGCTAAGTATATGACATTTTACATTTGGCTTCTCAGTAAGAAATAAAATAATGTAAGTTTCACTGTTTTTGGAATTGCAACCACTATGGGGGTGAAAGAGTGAATGAAAGTTTTTATGGGTATATTTCATTGTGCATGCGTTTTTGAAGCTACATGTGCAAAAATTTGGATTTAGGTTCTCTGTCAGAAATAAAACACAAGTAAGTCACTGTTTTTGGAAATTCAACACCTAATGGGGCGAAATAGGGGCGGAAACGTTTTATAAAAGTATTCCATAGTGAAAGCTTTTTCAAAGCTAAGACTCTGAAATTGGGGTTCGGTTTCTCAGTCAGAGATGAAAAATTGTGTTTCACTGTTTTTGGAAATTCCACCCGAAGGGGGTGAAATACGGTCACACTGATTCACTAACTCATCATCACCCAGCCCAAACTGCTAAGTATAGAAACTAAAAGTTTGGAGAGGGTGTGGGTCTTATATTTTATGCATCGCTTAGGAAAGCATTGTCTAAAAGTCCTCTGCAAAGGAGGTGAAATAGGAGCGAAAGGCCTTTTTTATAGTATTTTGCTACAACTACGAAAACTGCTATTTGGTTCTCCATCAGAGAGTGAAAAATAAACATTTCAGTATTTTTTGAACTTCAACCACTTTGGGGATAAAACAGTGGGTGAGAGACTTTTTTGAAAATAAATAAGTGCTTCAGAACTACTAAAGGATTTTGAAGCCTTCGTCTGTTACAGTTGGTATCGACTTCACAGTTAGAAATACAAATAACATGTTTCAGTGTTTCTGGAAATTCAACCCCTAAGAAATTGCAATAGGGATTGAAAATTTTTAAGAAAATATTTCGTTGCAATAAGAAAATTTTAAAGCTAAATTTATAGAACTTGGTATTTCAATCTTCGGTTAGATATAAAGAAGTATTTGTTAGGGTATGAAAGTTGCTATGAAAATATCTCCACAAGAAGGCAATAGATATGATTAAGAAACATTTTGTACTCCAGCTACCAGAACCAGTTTCTGGTCAGAACTGCATTCCGAAAAGAGATTGCTTATATGTCCTTAATTAGCGTGAAAAACTTAGAAGGTGTTTGAACAACACAAAAATTCTATTAAATAAAAACAAAAATATTCTGCATGTACACAGTTCATGCGAAGGAAGCAACGGGTGCTAAGCCAGTTTGATATAATGGTCCTAGTCTTATCCTCATTCCTCAACATCTGCAACTTGAGAAAATTTCATTATGACAAGTCTCATGTTTTCCCCAACTCAAACTGAATCAATTCCTGCAAAGAACCTCATTTGTAATTTGTTATGCATCGCGGCTTTCTGTGTACAACAGCTCATGATTGTTCAGTGTCATTTACGTTCTTCGTGAGAAGCAACAACAAATTCGTCTTTCGCAAATGACTTGCACTGTACGTGCTAATGCCAATGATACCGTATGGATGCAGTGATGACAGCTGAAAAGTCAGCAACCAAACGGTGTCCTATTGCCTTGGCGATGGGTCCATACACAATCGATCGTCGTCCAACGCTCGAAGGCGTGGACGGTAAAAACAGCACAGCGAAAAAAGGCAGTAGAGGGCACAAACGTGCCATGGTGTTCCCAAACTATTGAAATAACAAGGACCAAAACACTTTCACTCTTTCGGAGAGAAGATACGAACACAGCAGTTGTAAGTATACTTACCAAACTGGGATACAAAAATAAGCAGGATGTCCCCTCCAAAACAGACCAAACATAAAAAAATCTTTCCACACACAGTGAAAAAGATTCGACAAAGTTACATCAGGCAAAATTCTCATACCAAAAATATCTCATAAAGGGTAATTCATACAACATACATGGTGATGTTTTGCGCGGTGTGCAAACTCCAGGGATTGATCGATGAGAGGACAGGGAACAAGAAAGTTCTAATGAACATATGTCCGTAAATGAATGGTTTCCATGCTAGACGTCATTGAAGATCAGTTTGGATTCCGTAGAAACATTGTAACACGCGAGGCAATACTGACCCTACCACTTATCTTATCAGATAGATTATGGAAAGGCAAACCGATGTTTCTAGCATTTGTAGATTTAGAGAAAGATTTTGAAAATGTTGATGGGGTACTCTTTTTCAAATTCTGAAGGTGGCAGGGGTTAAATACAGGGAGTGAAAGGCTATTTACAATTTATACAGATACCAGATGGCTCTTATAAGAGTCGAGGGGCATGAAAGGGAAGCAGAAGTTGGGAAGGGAGTGAGACAGGGTTGTAGCCTCTCTCCGATGTTATTCAATCTGTATATTGAGGAAGCAGTAAAGGAAACAAACGAAAAGTTCGGAGTAGGAATTAAAATCCATGGAGAAGAAATAAAAATTTTGAGGTTCGCCAATGACATTGTAACTCTGTCACAGACAGAAAAGGACCTGTAAGAGCAGTTGAACGGAATGGACAGTATCTTGAAAGGGGGATATAAGACGAACATCAACAAAAGCAAAACGAGAATAATGGAATGTAGTCGAATTAAACCGGGTGATGCTGAGGGAATTCGATTAGAAAATGAGACACTTAAAGTAGTAAATGAGTTCTGCTGTTTGGGGAGCAAAATAACTGATGACGGTCGAAGTAGAGAGGATATAAAATGTAAACTGAGAATGGCTAGGAAAGCGTTTCTGAATAAGAGAAATTTCTTAACATCGAGTATAGATTTAAGTGTCAGGAAGTCATTTCTGAAAGTATTTGCATGGAATGAAGCGATGTAAGGAAGTGAAACGTGGACGATAAATATTTAGACAAGAAGAGAATAGAAGCTTTCGAAATGTGGTGCTACAGAAAAATGCTGAAGATTAGACGGGCAGATCACGTAAGTAATGAGGACGTATTGAACAGAATTGAGGAGAAGAGAAATTTGTGGCACAACTTAACTAGAAGAAGGAATTAGTTGGTAGGACATGCTCTAAGGCATCAACGGATTACCAATTTAGTGTTGGAGGGCAGCGTTGAGGGTAAAAATCGTAGAGGGAGATCAAGAGATGAGGACACTAACCAGATTCACAAGGATGTAGGTTGCAGTAGGTACTAGGAGATGAAGACGCTAGCACAGGACATAGTAGCATGGAGAGCTGCATCAAACCAGTCTCAGGACTGAAGACCACAACAGCAACAACATTGTTACAGAGACTACGGTCTAATACGCTCTGTACCATGCAACCGCACTTACAGTACGTGTTAAAAGTCGTTTCCATGTGCCTTAACGTATGCGTGTACGCGACATGGTATGTTCTGCTTCGCACGTTCACATCGGCCAGCCTGCATCCGAACAGTATCAAACGCAGCACGAATAAGCTGCTCCAGTGTCTCTACATCTGGAATGGGCACTGCATACAAGATACTTTTTAGATGGCCTCATAAACAGAAGTCGCACTGGTTGATATCCAGTGAAAAAGCGGGCCGTCCAACTGGATCCCTCGTCCGATCCATAGACCAGGGAAGACACGACTGAGATGCGTCAGGACGCTAAAGGAGAAGTGGGCTGGGGCACCTTGATGTATCAGCCATATAACCCTTCGAATCATCACTTCTATCAACAGGGGAGGCAGAGTCACGTGCACGAAACGCCGATAGTTTCTTCCTTCTAGGCGACATGGAAGGAAGACTGGTCACAAAATATGGTCGCCACTTATCCAGGCGTGCACATTCCAGCTGCATCGATGCTGATGATTCGCTGTCACTGTACCATGGGGGTTTTGCGTACTATCCGACAGATGACTGTTATGAAAGTTGAAGGTGTAAAGGTGGCCTCATCTGTGAATAGGATAGATTTCACAAATCCCGGAATCGTGGTTGCCTCGTGAAGATACCAGTGACGGTACTATTGCAGATGTGGAAAGTCTGTCGCTAGTAAGCCCTACACACGCTATCAGTAATAAGGTTAGGAACACTGTCTTCTGGCTTCACCTGTGCTGGTAGGCCAACTGCCTGGTACTGACAAAGCAGTCGCCTTAAGTCCTCCAAGTCAGGTGTCCGAACATTTCGGGCACATCCTTCATGATTTCCTGCTTTCTAACGACACTGTCCCAGACAAACGGCGAAACACTGTTGCAAATATTGAATGTAGTGATTATTGTTGGTGGGGATAGGCCTCCTGATATAACCTTGCTGCCCGGCCCCGTTGCCATTTGCGTTTCCGGCAGTAAACACCATGTCGGAAAGCTCTGGATTCGAATATGGAACCACTGTGTACAACGGTGTGTCACATCCACTCCAAGATCACTCAGCAAGAGAAGTGAATCGGACACAACATTGCCAATTAATATGGCTGGAGAGGGTACTAAGGCAAAACGTATGAGAAACTGTACCACTACTTAGGAGGAAACCATGCATACTGTAACTGTGATTCCATTCTACACTGTTAGACTGCAGTCTCCCTAACAAAGTATGATTAAATAAATGGTCTCTCGCATGGAACCATGCTTTCCCGGACATAAGTTCATTAGACATTTTTGTTACATATCCTCTCATCTATCAATAACTAGAGTTTGTGCACGATGGGAAAAATCACCCTGTAGATCGTATCAGCTGATAAAGAAGTACGTGAATTAGACGAGGCAAAACACATCACACATATAGCACAATAGACATTCATCCACATCTATAAAGTACCCATAGCTACACATCAGCAAAGTTCATATCTAAATTCTTACATGGTTATATATATGAGCCACTGAGAACACAGAAGATAGTGCAACTGCAGGACCTATCTCTGGCATGGGCAGGGGCACTACAAATGTAGTGTGTGAACAGTAGCTGAAAGTGTGGGTCTCACAGGGAGTGAGCCAGAGATAAGTCAATGCAGTCGCACTATCCTCTGTGTCCTCAATGGCTTAGACGGACAGAGCGTCTACCATGTAAGCAGGAGGTCCGAGGTTTGAGTCCCGATCGGGGCACACATTTTCAACTGTCCCTGTTGATATTTATCAACGCCTGTAAGCAGTTAAAGGTTTGGATTTCATTGTAATTTCATAAATAATAAGTAACATAACATCAGCAATTTGTAAAGCTCTACTGTCACATACATGTACATTATGAAATATCTTCGACTGTAGAGGTCTTTGGCATTGTTATGGTTGTAATGTCGCCATCTTTGTATGCATACCTTCATGTGACGAAATTTCTAAGAGTGTGAGTGGTCTGTTAAATTATGTGCATATATATAAATAAAAAAGTGCATTATACAGTTTTGGATGTTGCAACCTGCATTGGAACGTAATGGCGCGGATTCCTCATTGTAAGTAACAGAAAATCTTCCATTTAATAATAATAATTTGTTTACATCACTTAAAATAGTCGTGAGACACAATTACAATTAAAAACACGTTATCTCACATCTTCTTTTGGTTGTAGGACATCGCCATCCCATGGAAGGCTCGTCCGGTGGGGAAACAAAACACGAAATGTAATGCAAAACGTGAACTAGCCGTCTGAAGATGAACATATCGGTTCGAAACCGATAACGGTGCTGTTTAAATAAATAAATAGCATTGTAAAAAGTGGCTGGTTGCTGTAAACTTCTGTGTAAGAGCAACCTACATTTTGTACACAGCCACGGGCTCAATATGTCAGTTTTCGACAAAACAGCATTAAGCTTACCTCGCAAGGTACTGAGAAACGATCACGCTTTTGAAAGATGGAAAAGAAACCTAACAAAGACCAACCTCAACATAAAATATAACAAGAAATGTCTGTCAGCACAGATAACACCAAACTACATAAAAGTGAAGATTAACTCTAAAACCAATACCACCGGAATAGTTAAAGCAAAATATGAAATCATATAGCTCAAGACAGAGATCAAAATGCTGTATAAAAAGAAAGAACTTCTCAACAACAGCTTTACACGCTACACTTGCAACTTGGAAATTGACTCTCCACCCTTCAATTCTCCTACATCTTAGAATACATAGAGAATATCACTGAAAAACAAAAGCAGAAAATATTTTGTAGGCATAAGAAAGATCTAGATACTTTGAAAATCAAGAAAGGTAACCTTCCCTCCAAAAATTCACATTACAGCCAACATCAGTTTCATGAAAGAACTATTAACTGAACTAACATCAGTTTCGCAAATAATGAACTTGCTCTCATAAACGAAGGTCTAAAGCATAACATAGAGCACAGACCTAACGCCAATAAGTTGAAATGTCTTATTGCATGTATTAAACTCGCATATGATGCTGCTAAGTTAAATTCCAGGGAGACCTCTGCCCTAGCTGTCAAAACCAATATAATAATAACAAGACACCTGAAAAACAACAGTGACCTAAATGTTCTAAATTGTATCAATTCCAAACTTTGTAAGGATAAAGCTTTAAAAGTCAAAGCTGATAAAAATAATTGTGCTGTGATACTGCATGAAAAAGACTTTTTTGGCAAAACCATGCTATTCTTGAATAGTAACAACATAACTCAATTAGATTTTGATCCTACCTCTAAATTTCAGGCCAAAATTAAGAAAACACTTAAGAAGCTTCCTCCTAATTAATTGGGAGGTATGTGACAGTCGTAAGAAGACAATCAATGGACCCAAACAAATTTGCACAAAAAACTACCATTTCTATGTTGGAAGAGAGGGGAAAAGGTGTTTAAAGGTCAGAATATGTGTTCTTCAGGAATGGGACCTCCTCGAAGTTAGTGACTGCTTCATAGTACCACACCCAGTCGCAGATGTACGAATTTTGCATTGCGTTTTGCATGGCATCACAATAACGTGACCAACTGGAGAGATTAGTCCCAAGCTGCTAAGAGTTTAGTCACTATGAGGATGGTTTGTAAGGTTTCACCAATTCATATGGCCTTAGGCCACATTTTACCTAACCAGCTTCAAAATGTATCTCTTAACATATATTTGGTCAACGTAGGCTGCCTCCACGTGGAGCCACTGACAAGTGCTTCCGTGGGAAAGCATTCGTTTAAATGGAATGTGCAGCACCAGCGCGCTTCTGTGGCGCTGAGTGGCGACTACCGCCGCCGGTGGCGCAGAAGCGAAACAGGGAACGCTGCTTCCAACAGCGGCCTTCATGTGACGCCACCAAGTAGCGCTGCTGACCTAGCAAGTAGCAGGGAACGCCACGTGTTAACTGTGGGCTCATCACATGTTGGGATTCACTGCCTCTGTTACCTTATAACACGGTCGTGTAGGTTATACTGTCGGCTAGATGTGAAAGTCGATATAGAAGATTTCATCTGTGAAGACAGAAGAAAATCCATTGATATGCAACATAGAGAGTGGGGGATATCCAGATAAAATGCAAAAAATTAAAGTCTTCAGAAATCGATTGAGGCCAATGTTCTTCAGAAAAGGAGATGATTGTTGAGTGTCATTGACGTCTCTCCCAGCTTGTGTTGGATCTATTTGACATGTCATGTAACACACAAGCACTTAAAATGTCTTCACAACTGTATCTATATCGATCACGAACAAAACTGTGACACACACAGCAAGATTTTCTAATATCTTCTGCAGATTCTGGAGATACATTCGAAAGCCTATCAAAAATCCTGCACTCTCTAGTAAGAATTCTAAAAATACATTCAACATTCCCTCTATCACTACAGAAATTGTATCTGAAAACTCTTTGGAAAGAAATTGTCTCTATTTTGACGCAGTAAGAAAAATTGCATACCAAAAACTTAATAACCAACAGTTACAAGAGGAAAGTTATCATAGCCTTCGTACAACTGCCTGCTCCGTGGAAATTTAGTTTCATTGTCAGTTAACTTCTTACGAAGCAGCCAGTTCTTGAATGCAGACCAATATGACGATCTTCTATTTGCTCTAATGTCAATGAACGTAAATCTGTGACGGAAACCACACACGGCCAGCAGCAGTATCTAGATAACGTTTTTGCTGTAGTAATAAAGGAACCCATTGTCAGTTGCCTTGATGAAACGTTTACGTTTACCATTTCTAGCAGCCACACAGTTGGGTAAATTTGGCTGCCTCTTTAGAAAACCTTTAACTATTCCTCCTTCAAGAAACAGAGACAAAGGACAAACTTTTAAATTACCTATTCTTGATTTTGTCATTGGGTAAGGGAAATAAAAGAGAGGCATGCTGCTCGTCAGATGCCACCTTTTGTCACATTTACTTCTTGGGGTACGAAACGTTTTAAAACTTATTACTCAGTTGGATAAAAAATAACAGTTGTGAATCTTGCTCCTTCTTGCACAAATTTCCACGGACGGCCATGCTCACGTAAGAACTGACATTGGTTACCCTCCACTCTAGCTCATTTCCTGGCTTAAGTCTTGCATAGGGAATGAAGCAGAGCAAGAGAGCCCTTTAAACATTCTAGCTGTACGATCACGGACATACGCAGTCATGACAACTGTTTAAATTATCTCATAAAGAAAATTGTGTGCCATTCCAAAACGAACTAGTGTATGATGTCGTCACGATCTAGTGGTGTTAATTTGGTAGGCGGGTAATATTTAGCAAATCAGTGAACTCCAGGCAATCATCGATGTATTTCTCACTTAGGATTTTTGGTTATATATTAGTTCTGATTTTGGCAGACTTGAACTGCCTGTGGCTAAAACAACCTGTATGTTTCGAGCCCCGTACTTGTCACGTAGATCGTATAGATAGGAAATACTGGGAAAACGCCGAGATTTGAAAGTAAGTTCCAAACGAGAGATCTGTAGGCACGCAGAGTTTAATAATATATGATGATACAACGAAACAGCAGGAAGAGAGAAAACTATTGATTCAAAGATAGTGACAAACTCACCCGGTGGGAAGGTTACAGCGTCCAGTGAAGCTGATCTGCAAGAGCCCACGGCGGCCCTTGTCTTGTGACGCGGAGACCCGGGGAGACTGTTGCCGGTCAACGGCCCCACATTCGCAGTCTTCTGTGTCCAACTGAGAGCGTATTATTACGGTAACGACAAAATCTCTACGGAAGAGAAACGTGGACAATAGTGTGTTGAAACAAGAAAAGAACAGAACCTACTAAAATATGGTGCTCCGGAAGGACACTGTAGATTAGACGGGTAGATCTAATGAGTAGCTATCGAATCAAACTGGAGAGAAAAGAAAGTTGTAGTACAAATGAACTTAACGAAAGGATCGGTTGACATGACACGTCCAAAGGCATCAAGAAAGAGTCAGACTGGTAATGGAGTAAAGAGGGGGATGTAAAAATCGCAGGGGGAGGCCAGCGGATGCATACAGCAAGCAGCTTCAAATGGACGTTAGTTGCCAAATGATTCAAATGGCTCTGAGCACTATGCGACTTAACTTCAGAGGTCATCATTCGCCTAGAACTTAGAACTAATTAAACATAACTAACCTATTGACATCACACACATCCATGCCCGAGGCAGGATTCGAACCTGCGACCGTAGCGGTCGCTCGGTTCCACACTGTAGCGCCTAGAACCGCACGGCCACTCCGGCCGGCCGTTAGATGCAGCAGTTATTCAGAGATGAAACTGTTTACACAGCGTAGAGTAGCGTGGAGAAATGCATGACCGTTTTCGGACTAAAGACCACAACAGCAACAAAAACAAAATGTCGAAAAGATCACGATTTTTAAAACAACCTACAAATGGGATTCCTAATGTCATGCGTACCATTATCTGAAGCTGACGTAAACTACACCGCTCGCTATTAAAATTGCAACAGCAGGATGAATAGCAAATAAAAATATTTTCTTATTACGAGTGTACTTACTGCGGCAACCATTAGTGATTAAAGTTGTAAGTGATTTGCAAAATTTAGCGTACAAAGCCACCGCCTCCGACAAGAACAACAGCCCTGAGCGCCCTAGATATCGAGTTGAATTAAGCTTGGATGACAGACACTGTTACATCATTCCATGCTACTTGATCTCTGCGTCAGATATCATGAATCATAAGACTAACAGTTAGCAGTTTTGAAGTGAAGTGAAGTTTAGGATTAAGCATGCATGATTGTAAAGTATTCTTAAAGCGCTGGACATACGGTTACACGATAAATTAGTCTAATATAAAAGCTGTAAATTCAACTAAATACCTGGGTATTACAATTATGAACAACTTAAATTGGAAAGAACACATAGAAAATGTTGTGGGGAAGGCTAACAAAAGACTGCATTTTACTGGCAGAACAACTAGAAAATGTAACACATCTACTAAGGAAACTGCCTATACTACGCTTGTCCGTCCTCTTTTAGAATACTGCTGCACGGTGTGGGATCCTTACCAGATAGGACTGACAGAGTAATATCGAAAAAGTTAAAAGAAAGGCAGCAGGTTTTGTATTATGCGAAATATGGGAGAGAGTGTCCCAGAAATGATACAGGATTTGGGCTGGTCATCATTAAAAGAAAGGCGTTTTTCTTTGCGGCGGAATCTTCTCACGAAGTTCCAATCACCAACTTTCTCCTGTGAATGCGAAAATATTTTGTTGACAGCGTCCTACATAAGGAGGAACGATCACCACAACAAAACAAGGGAAATCAGAGCTCGTACGGGAAGATATACGTGTTCATTCTTTCCTCGCGCAGTACGAGATTGGACTAATACAGAATTGCGAAAGTGGTTCGATGAACCCTCTGCCAGGCACTTAAATGTGATTTGCAGTGTACCCATGCAGGTGTAGATGTAGATGTACATATATTACTCATGTAAAGATATTCTTTTCTCGAACATTTGAAGAGTGAAGTCATCGTAATACTACGTTATAAAATCACATTTTACGTATACCATCTGGTAAAAGAGTCTTTATACATATACATTGAGACGACAAAAGACCTGGGATGGCGATATCCACTAATACGGATGGCGGTAGTATGCGTACCCAAGGTATAAACGGGTAGTGAACTGGCGGAACTGTAGTTTGCACTCGGATGATTCATGTGAAAACGTCTCCGACGTTATTATGTCTCCATTTTGGGGATTAACACACTCTGCACACGGAATGGTAATTGGAGATAGACGCATGGGACATTCCGTTTCGGAAATATTTAGAGAATTCAGTATTCCGTGATCGACAGTATCGACCGTGTGTCGAGAATACCAAATTTCAGGCGTCATCTCTCACCACGGACAAAACAGTGCCCGACGGAGATCTCTTAACCACCGAGAGTAGTGGAATTTGCGTAGAGCTGCCAGTGCTAATAGACAAGCAACACTGCGTGAAATAACCGCAGAAATCAACGTCGAACGTACGACGAACGTATCAGTTAGGACTGTGCGAGAAATTTGGCGGTAATGGGCTATGTCAGCAGACGAAGGACGCGAGTGCCTATGTTAACAGCACGACATTGACTGCAGCACCTATCCTGGGCTCGTGACCATATCGGTTGGACCCTAAATGAGTGGAAAAGTTGGCATAGTCGGATTAGTCCCGATGCAGTTGGTAAGAGCTAATCGTAAGGTTCGAGAGCGGCTCAGGCTCCAAGAAGCAACAGACCCATGTTGTCAATAAGGCACTGTGCAAGCTGATGGAGGCTCCACAATGGTGTGGGTTGTGTTTACGTGTAACGGACTGGGTCCTCTAGTCCAGCTGAACCGATCATTGACTGGAAGTGGTTATGTTCGGATACCTGGAGACATTTGCAGCCATTCATAGACTTTATGTTGCCAACAACGATAGAATATTTATGGATGACAGCGCGTTTTGTCACAGGATCACAATCGTTCGTTTTTGCTTTGAAGATCATTCTGGACAATTCAGGCGATTGGTTTGGTCTCCCAGGTCACCCGACATGATACCCACGGAATAACTGCGGGACATAATCGAGGGTCAGCGCCTAATCAAAATTCAGCACCGGCAACATCTTCGCGGTTGTGGAGGTTGCAAAGGCAGCGAGGCTCAATATTTCTTGGTTGTTTCTTACTTACTGAGTCGATGCTACTTCGAGCTGCGGCACTACGCCGGGAAAAAGAAGGTCCATGGCTTCTGTCATATCCGTGTATTGCTCGGCGTACTTAGGATGCTGTGCAATGTTATTAACTTGCCCCACAGTCTGTTCGACTGATATTATTTGTTTTAGAGTGTAAACAAATTTCGTTTGGAAGTCGTTTGTTGATACACCATTGCACCAAAAAATTTAGACCGCTAAGTGAAACAAGACAGTATATTCCGAAAGTCTAGTAGGGTACTCATCTGAATTAACGTTAGTGTCAATATGGGTGCAATACTGTTGTTCCTGCGATCCTGGTCTACATTCGTTCCACTAATTCTAAGTTCGGCCACAGTAAGTATATCATAGTACATAGCATTTCTGTCAGATAACCATCCATGTTGTACTGTTTAGCTCGTTCAGATAACCCAGTGCGCTCATTCTTTGCTGTCAAAGTCACAGTATTAGGTTTCTCACCTCCACCACTTACCTCAACGGAGATTAAGCTTATCCATGTTGTCTGTCGCTGTATTATATTGAATGGCTTAGTCCAATGAGTGTGCTACGATATGTTGTTTTATTCAGAGGTATAAACATTAAATTTAAATTACGATTAAATTTAATTTATAACTTGAGCTCTAATAATTTAGAGCCACTTTCCAGACATTCTGCATTTGAAAGTACTGCAAACTGTCAGTTAGGCTTGGCAGCTATTCTAGTGATGGTTAAAACACAGAACAGTAATTATCTTAGCCACTCCACATGAAGACAAAGGGGATGAACAACACCCAGGGCATTTGCTCTGTATTGGGTATGCACATCACCAGTAGGTAGGGGCCTAAAAGTTTTACTTCGGTCTTAGAATGGAAACATGCCGTAAAAAGGCACATTAAATAAATTATTGGGAGTTGTAACAGCGACAATCCAACCGCAAATAATGTGAGAGGACTTCAGAAATTTTCCCGGCGTATTTCTTCTTCCAGTATTTTTCGGGTTTGCAGCCGGATCCCATCAACATTCTGCCACGATATTTCGGCCCAGAGACGTCCGGGCATCCTCAGGTGACTAGACGACGTATTGCTGATGATTTAATGAATCGTGATAACGGCTTTCAGCTGGATAAAACTTGGAATCCAATTATTAAAATTACGCGGTCACAACGGAATCGACATGCACAGTCGATACCCAGCTACTAGTTTCTTCATTCTTCACCACTGAGGGCAGCACACACAACGGAATCGACATGCACAGTCGATACCAAGCTACTAGTTTGTTCATTCTACACCACTGAGGGCAGCACACACAACGGAATCGACATGCACAGTCGATACCCAGCTACTAGTTTGTTCATTCTTCCCCACTGAGGGCAGCACACACAACGGAATCAACATGCACAGTCGATACCCAGCTACTAGTTTGCTCATTCTTCACCACTGAGGGCAACATACACAACGGAATCGACATGCACAGTCGATACCCAGCTACTAGTTTGTTCATTCTACACCACTGAGGGCAACACACACAACGGAATCAACATGCACAGTCGATACCCAGCTACTAGTTTGTTCATTCTTCACCACTGAGGGCAGCATACACAACGGAATCGACATGCACAGTCGATACACAGCTACTAGTTTGTTCATTCTACACCACTGAGGGCAGCACACACAACGGAATCAACATGCACAGTCGATACCCAGCTACTAGTTTCTTCATTCTTCACCACTGAGGGCAGCACACACAACGGAATCGACATGCACAGTCGATACCAAGCTACTAGTTTGTTCATTCTACACCACTGAGGGCAGCACACACAACGGAATCGACATGCACAGTCGATACCCAGCTACTAGTTTGTTCATTCTTCACCACTGAGGGCAGCACACACAACGGAATCAACATGCACAGTCGATACCCAGCTACTAGTTTGTTCATTCTTCACCACTGAGGGCAGCATACACAACGGAATCGACATGCACAGTCGATACCCAGCTACTAGTTTGTTCATTCTTCACCACTGAGGGCAGCACACACAACGGAATCGACATGCACAGTCGATACCCAGCTACTAGTTTCTTCATTCTTCAGCACTGAGGGCAGCACACACAACGGAATTCGCCGTGAATACCACGCCTGCATCAGGTTTCTTCAGCACTCCGTCTACTCACCGGACGTCTCTGGGCAGAATGTTGATGGGATCCGGCTGCAAACCCAAAAATTACTGGCAAAAAATGTGAGAGAACGTTTTGGTTCTCTTCATCACTGACTGGAACATGCTGTTTAACATAAATGCTACGCTTAATATTTGGAATACGATTACAATGAGATCATTTAAATCTTTCGGCAGGAGTTGGATTCGAAATCGGTTCCTATGCTTTTCACATGTGTCTGCTCATATCTATTCTAAAAGTTAGGGGAGTCCCCAAACACGACTCTGATCTGGAATACTATTGACTGGTGTTGAGTTGTCTTCACTCATGAGTCCCTCTTCGAACTGATGGTTCAAATGAATGTGAGCACTATGAGACTTACTTCTGAGGCCATCAGTCCCCTAGAATTTAGAACTACTTAAACCTAACTAACCGAAGTACATCACATACATCCATGACAGAGGCAAGATTCGAACCTGTGACCGTAGCGGTCGCGCGGCTCCAGACTGCAGCGCCTAGAACCGCTCGGCCACCCCGGGGGGCTGTTCGAACTGAGCCTCCATGACCTGCGAAGACGTGTCTGCATACGTCCTGGGCGGCGGTGGGATACCTGCCTGACTGTCGCCCGCTATACTGCCCGACAACCAAGAGTGATGGCCAGGGCTGCCTTCCTTCTGATAGCATGGCCCCTTTGGTTGTCATCAGCGACACCCTTGCACCACAGCATTACGTTTCGGTTTGTTGCCCTTCGTGGCAAGCCATGCTGGGCCTATATTTCACCGAGACCAGATGCGGAGAGCCTCTACTGCCTGTCTTCTTTGGGCAGGAAGGTCTTCGAATCTCTCCCCAAGTAAGAACGTTTGGAACATAATAGGCAGGGCCCTCCAATCAGCCTGGGATTTTTACGATCTAACGCGCCAGTTGACCCAGAATATGGCACGATATGTGTCAGGAGGACATGCAACAACTCTGACAATGAATAAAAACTAAAAAATTGCTTGCATAAGAGCCAGAGGTTGTCCAACGCTTTATTGACTTGCTTGATTTGTGAATCTGTTTCTCTTGAATAAATCATCAAGCTTGTCTCAAACTAATCTATTTGTTTGTTTGTATATGTATGTAGATAACATCTGCCGATTCCCCGGTTTGCGTCCCATTCGGTAATTCTTTTCGTGGTGTGTCTTTTTCTTTTTTCTTTTTTTTGAGTGAATATCTGCGTATTGTCTAATGTGGGCACGTTTTTCTGTATTCGTCGTGTATGTGTAAAGCGTGACAAGGGAGGAAACGTTTATCTATCGCAGTAATACCTAGAGCAGTCAAAACGGCACTGTGAGTGGGCAGCAGAACCGAACTGGAACACCCTGACGTCGAATAGAGACAGCACTCACCTCCACGTTCTGACAGTCTTGGTAAGTTACTGCAAGGCAGCCTCAGCAGGTTTACACTCTTCTGATTAGGAAAGGACACAAAACACAGTGGTGAGAGTTCACTACTTACTTGTCTTAACAGTTGTTTCTGCTTACCATGAAAAGAGTCAACTATATCAGTCAGTCTTAGTAAATTGACGAACGCTTTTTTACGTTGTCGACAATAGTTCAAAAATCGAATAGCGTTGTGTCTGTAGCTGCTTAAATTAGTAAAATGAAATTATATGAGACATAACATTTGCATATTATATGGAAATAATACAATAATTTATAAAGAGGAATACATATTGCCGAGGAGGGGGCTTCGAAGTTTTTCTACAGGCCAGCATACGATATGTCGGCAGTCTCGCAGTTCTCGTAGCTGAAACATAGGATAGTTGGCAGGCATGTTTCATGTTGTTGCAATGAAGCCTTGATAAATAATACCAATTATTCACATACTACCGATAATTTACATAGATAAATACTTCACACACCTTGAAAATAACTTTCAAGTACAGCTGCCTGTTAGAAAATCATTCGAGAGAGCGATCATTCAGAGAGAGTGATCAACAAGAGCGGGGACATGAATAGAGAGCGAGCCTCAAGCGAGAGAGAGAGAGAGAGAGAGAGAGAGATCGAGAGAGAAAGAGCCACACGCCGCTTCCGTTTATATACAAGTAGACAACTGACGGCAACTGTACCGTCATTTTTCCTCAGCCTCTTCCTGTTCTGGAAGCCTTCTGCGTGGAAAAATCTTTGAGAGACTTCGCTGCGCTCCTTTCTGGAGCGGCTGATCGCGTAAAATTTGATAGTTGACGCCGCTTGCGCTGCGTCTGATGCATTATTTGCCAACTAAAACATTGCTCTCTTCCGCTAATTTTAATATCTGTATCCTCTCTCACATTTAAGAATTAATTACAATTTTACATTAATAGACACTTTAAAGACAATACACGGAATTAATACAAAAATACAGCAGTTCTTCGGTAAGTTTACATAAATTATTTTAGTTTCGGGACTTAAATTTGTCACACATAAAAAGAAACGTTTCAAACTGTCATCTTAGGAAAGTTGGACAAGAGCAGAAATTATTAGAGAAGAATTTAACACAAGAAGCAGAAAATTTCTTAACTTCTCCAAGTGTATCAAGGGAAAAAAAACCTCCTTCCGAACAGGCCCAACGACACCGACCGGCCGCCGTGTCATCCTCAGTCCACAGGCGTCACTGGATACGGATATGGAGGAGCATGTGCTCAGCACACCGCTCTCCCGGCCGGATGTCAGTTTCCGAGACCGGACAAGAGTACGAGTGCATGTGAGTTACTAATTCCTATACTGCAGCAAGCAGTATAGTCTAGCTATCACGACGTGGACAAGGACGAGGCTGCCTAAAGTAAGCAGGAGCAATGGCTTTTAGCGAAGTGGCTCCAAGCGCAAGTGGACTGAACGGCTGCCGCTGGCTGTCCTGTATTGCAGCAGCAGAGGGCGCCCGCAGTCTGGAGCTGCTGGAGGAGTAGTTCAACGGGCACGCACCACTGGGTGTGCCAGATCCCGCCCGACCGCTATAAGCGCCCGACGGAAAACTGTAATTCCACTGCCAACAGTGACGCATGTAGGATGGTATCAATAACGATACCACACCTGTTATGTATGCCAGCGGTGGTTCTCGTCAAATGGGCGTATACACACAGACAAGCTGTACTAGATGTGCATTTTCAACTTCTCGCGGCGTAATAAATAATCCATTAAATTTCGGGCATGCAGCCACGCAAATAAAATTTCCACCACTGATATTTCGGCCGCGTATCGTCCGGCCATCCTCAGAGTGAGTCACAAGACTGACGACAATATGCGAAGCGCGGCCTTATATGCTCCACGGCGGCGGTGCTGCGCATGAGAGTCACAGATGCAGCTTTACTGGGCTCTTTGAAGGACGATTTACAGCTTCGTAAAGCGGATGTGTATCAGATTCGTTACGGAAATTGTGAGCAGTCATACATAGGTCAAACAACACGCACCGTTCATGAGAGATGTGTGGAGCACTGAAGATACACACGTTATTACAGCCAGACAAGTAAGCTGTGGCCGAACATTGGATTGATACAGGTCGTTCCATGAATTACAGTGATGTAAGGATTTTAACATCCACCTCTTCTTTTTGGGAATCTGTACACAAAGAAGCTATAGAAATTAGATTACCTAACAATTTAATAAATAGAGATAATGGTTTTAATTTGGATAAAGCATGGAATCCGGCTCTTGGAGTAATTAAACTGCAGAGAAGTCATCATCGTGTCACCGCCGCCGATCAAACATCGATAAGCGAATCGAATGTCTGTATGCCTTCGCCACAGGCGGCGCATGTGTAAGCGTATGTCTCTGCCGCCGACCATCATATGTGACCCGCATGCGCAGTACCGCCGCGGTGGAGCATATAAGGCCGCGCTTCGCATCTTGTCGTCAGTCTTGCGACTCACTCTGAGAATGGCCGGATGATACGCGGCTGAAATATTAGTGGAGGAAATTTTATTTGCGCGGCTATATACCCGAAATTTAATGGATTAAGCTGTACTACTTCAGGAAACCACCCTTCGTGCGAAATCACAGAGAAAAGTTAGAACTAAACTTCATACTGTAGTTTATGTAGCCCAGATAACACGTACAGTATAAATCAAATCACTTCGTGACAGAGTATCTCTAAAGGTAGAAGTTCGCTCCGTCTAATATGATAAAAGCTATTACAGTTTTTCTCAACGTCCCCATGACATACTTTTCCTCGAATTTCACCCTAAAGTACTCCATGAGAAGCCACATCAAGGCGTAGACGGTATAGTATTTGTCCAGCACCCTGTGGTTGGCCGTCTCTTATTATGTGTAGCATACTGCTGTCCTGATTCATATTACACTACTGGTCATTAAAATTGCTACACCAAGAAGAAATGCAGATAATAAACGGATATTCATTGGACAAATATTGTATACTAGAACTGACATGTGATTACATTTTCACGCAATTTAGGTGCATAGATCCTGAGAAATCAGTACACAGAACCACCACCTCTGACCGTAATAATGGCCTTGATACACCTGGGAATTGAGTCTAACAGAGCTTGGATGGGGTGTACAGGTACAGCTGCCCATGCAGCTTCGACACGGTACTACAGTTCATATAGAGACTGGCGTATTGTGACGAGCCAATTGCTCGGCCACCATTGACCAGACGTTTTCAATTGGTGAGAGATCTGGAGAATGTGCTGGCCAGGGCAGCAGTCGAACATTTTATGTATCCAGGAAGGCCCGTACAGGACCTGCAACATGCGGTCGTGCATTATCCTGCTGAAATGTAGGGTTTCGTAGGGATCGAATGAAGGGTAGAGCCACGGGTCATAACACATCTGAAATGTAACGTCCACTGTTCAAAGTGCCGTCAATGCGAACAAGAGGTGGCCGAGACGTGTAACCAATGGCACCCCATACCATCACGCCGGGTGATATGTCAGTATGGCGATGACGAATACACGCTTCCAATGTGCGTTCACCGCGATGTCGCCAAACATGGATGCGACCATTATAACGACGTAAACAGAACCTGAATTCAACCGAAAAAATGACGTTTTGTCATTCGTGCACCCAGGTTCGTCGTCGAGTACACCATCGCAGGCGCTCCTGTCTGTGATGCAGCGTCAAGGGTAATCGTAACCATGGTCTCCGAGCTGATAGTCCATGCTGCTGCAAACGTCGTCGAACTGTTCGTGCAGATGGTTGTTGTCTTGCAAATGTCCCCATCTGTTGACTCAGGGATCGAGACGTGGCTGAACGATCCGTTTCAGCCATGCGGATAAGATGCCTGTCATCTCGACTGCTAGTGATACGAGGCCGTTGGGATCCAGCACGGCGTTCCGAATTACCATCCTGAAGCCACCGATTCCCTATTCTGTTAACAGTCATTGGACCTCGACCAACGCGAGCAGCAACGTCGCGGTACGATAAACCGCAATAGCGATAGGCTACAATCCGACCTTTACCAAAGTCAGAAACGTGATGGTACGTATTTCTCCTTCTTACACGAGGCATCACAACAACGTTTCACCAGGCAACGCCGGTTGGAAACTTTCGTCATGTAAGCACGTTGTAGGCGACGCTACCGGTGCCAACCTTGTGTGAATGCTCTGAAAAGCTAATCATTTCCATATCAAAGCATCTTCTTCCTGTTGGTGAAATTTCGCGTCTGTGCCACGTCATCTTCGTGGTATAGCAATTTCAATGACCAGTAGTGTACATGGCCAACCCACATTAACATGACCACCGCCTATGTTAGATATCAACGTGCCATAACCACTTACAGACGATGTGCAGCAGGACTAACTGTGGAGGGTATATAAAGCATGTTTGGAGGGATGTGAAAAAGAGTGCAGTTGTCATCGCAATGCAGAAATAAAGCGATTTATCTGACATCCAAAGTGCGGGATAATTTACTATCGGGCCATGGGTGTAAACATTTCCAAAATGGCTAAGTCCATAGACCATTCGTGTGCAACTCTAGTTAAAATAAACAGTGCACGGCAAAATGGCCACATTCTACACTGGCGACCAGGCACCATGGGCCATAGATGACAGGGGTGATCGGCAGCAGCAGAGATGATGTACAACTGTGGAGCAGCGAACCTTTCGGATGAGTCAAAGGACTGCCAACGATGTTTCCTCGAAAACTGTTCTGTGTATTTTGCTGCATATGGACCTCCACAGGTGGCACCTCATTCATGAACGCGTGATGACTGTTGTTCATCAGTAATGAGGGCTGGAATTTGCAGTATGGCAACTACACGTGCTGCGAGTGAAGGCTGTGGCCTTTCAGATAAATCACGTTTTATGGTCCAGTGGACAGACGGCCAACACACAACAATCGTCGGAATGATCCAGGTCAGAGGAGCAAGCGATATGGTCTTGGGAATTTTTGTGGCATTCCATGTACAGAAATGCAGCAAATGAAGCAGGCAAAAAGGAATACAAACGTCTCAAAAATGAGATCGCCAGGAAGCGCAAAATGGTTAAGCAGGGATGGCTAGAGGACAAATGTAAGGATGTAGAGGCTTATCTCACCAGGGGTAAGACAGATACTGCCTACAGGAAAATTAAAGAGACCTTTGGAGAAAAGAGAAGCACTTGTATGAATATCAGGAGCTCAGATGGATACCCAGTTCTAAGCAACGAAGCGAAAGCGGAAAGGTGGAAGGAGTATATAGAGGGTCTATACAAGGTCGATGTACTTCAGGACAATATTATGGAAATGGAAGAGAATGTAGATAAAGATGAAACGGGAGATACGATGCTGCGTGAAGAGTTTGAAAGAGCACTGAAAGACCTGAGTCGAAACAAGGCCCCGGGAGTAGACAACATTCCATTAGAACTACTGACGGCCTTGGGACAGCCAGTCCTGAAACTCTACCATCTTGTGCTATATGAGACGGGCGAAATACCCTCAGACTTCAAGAAGAATATAATAATTCCAATCGCAAAGAAAGCAGGCGTTGACAGATCCGAAAATTACCGAACTATCAGTTTAATAAGTCACCGCTGCAAAATACTAACGCGAATTCTTTACAAACGAATGAAAAAACTAGTAGAAGTCGACCTCGGGGAAGATCAGTTTGGATTCCGTAAAATTTTGGACACGTGAGGCAATACTGACCATACGACTTATCTTAGAAGCTCGATTAAGGAAAGGAAAACCTACGTTTATAGCATTTGTACACTTAGAGAAAGCTTTTGACAATGTTGACTGGAATACTCTCTTTCAAATTCTGAAGGTGGCAGGGGTAAAATGCAGGGAGCGAAAGGCTATTTACAATTTTTACAGAAACCAGATGGCAGTTATAAGAGTCGAGGGACACGAAAGGGAAGCAGTGGTTGGGAAGGGAGTGAGACAGGGCTGTAGCCTCTCCCCGATGTTATTCAATCTGTATATTGAGCAAGCAGTGAAGGAAACAAAAGAAAAATTTGGAGTAGGTATTAAAATCCATGGAGAAGAAATAAAAACTTTGAGGTTCGCCGATGACACTGTAATTCTGTCAGAGACAGCAAAGAACTTGGAAGAGTAGTTGAACGGAATGGATAGTATCCTGGAAGGAGGATATAAGATGAACATCAACAAAAGCAAGACGAGGATAATGGAATGTGGTCGAATTAGGTCAGGTGATGCTGAGGGAATTAGATTAGGAAATGAGACACTTAAAGTAGTAAAAGAGTTTTGCTATTTGGGGAGCAAAATAACTGATGATGGTCGAAGTAGAGAGGATATAAAATGCAGACTTGCAATGGCAAGGAAAGCGTTTCTGAAGAAGAGAAATTTGTTAACATCGAGTATAGATTTAAGTGTCAGGAAGTCGTTTCTGAAAGTATTTGTATGGAGTGTAGCCATGTATGGAAGTGAAACATTGACGATAAATAGTTTGGACAAGAAGAGAATAGAAGCTTTTGAAATGTGGTGCTACAGAAGAATGCTGAAGATTAGATGGGTAGATAAAATAACAAATGAGGAGGTATTGAATAGGATTGGGGAGAAGTTTGTGGCACAATCTGACTAGAAGAAGGTATCGGCTGGTAGGACATGTTCTGAGGCATCAAGGGATCACCAATTTAGTATTGGAGGGCAGCGTGGAGGGTAAAAATCGTAGAGGGAGACCAAGAGATGAATACAGATTCAGAACGATGTAGGTTGGAGTAGTTACTGGGAGATGAAGAAGCTTGCACAGGATAGTGTAGCAAAGCACAGGATAGTGTAGCATAGAGAGCTGCATCAAACCGGTCTCAGGACTGAAGACCACAAAAACAACAACCCTGTATGACCTCGTCATTTTGACCTCACCAGTGGATCAAGTTTGCATCTACCTTTGGGGACCATGTTCATCCCTAAATGCCATTTGTTTTTCTTTGGTACTATTTCATCTACCAGTAGGATAATTAAACATGTCACACAGCTCACGGCATACATTGCATGGTTCCAAGAGCACCAGGGTGAGTTTACCGTACTCCCCTGGGCACCAAACTCACTGGATTTAAAACCAACCGAGAATTATGGGACCATCTAGAATGGGCTGTTCGCGTCATGAATCCTCAACCATGAAACCTAGTGCAGTTGCCCACGGTTCTGGAATCGCCATGGCTCCACGTCCCTGCTGCTACCTTTCAGAACCTCTTCCTGCACATCTCACAATGTAATTCAAGCTCTTGATGGGTGGTAACATTAGTATGACTGGACATTACAATCACATGAAATTCTTAAACATTAATACCGTTGCTATATTTAAGTATGGTGTGCCTAAAATGTAAACCTATAACATTCCCTTCCCACCCCCATCAAGCTAGTTCTCCGAAAGAACAGGCACCACTTTCATATAGATAAGGCTTACTGGCCGATGATCTTCTTCAGCGCAGATTCACTCACATTGCTCAAACTCCTACTGGAATCGGTAGACTGACTGCCACGACTAATGAGTATAGTTGGCAGGGGCACCACAAATGTAGTGTGTGGACAGGAAGTTGGAAAAATAGGTCTCACGGGGATCATGCCGGTGATAAGTCCCTGCAGTCGTTCTATCCTCTGTGTCCTCGATACCTCAGTCGGATACAATATCTGCCATGTACGCGGGAGATCCAGGGTTTGAGTCTCAGTCGGGGCACAAATTTCAACTGCCCCCTCGACATTTATCAACGCCTGTAAGTATATAATGGTCTGGATTTTATTGTAGTTTGATAATGGGCTGTGGTTTCCTGTTATTTGAGAGTTATTAATACTGAGTGGTAGAGAGGGATCCCCTGAACAGAGCGAGCATCGCAGCACGAAAGCAGAATTTAAATTCACATTGTACTAACCGATTGTGTGAAAGATGTCGATTAATAAATCCCTCCAAGTACCAGCCACGTCGTGTGAACCTATTCCTTCGTGCAGAAGTAACGACACGTATCGAAATGTGTTACCAAATTGGAATGGTTTACAGCGAAGGTATTATGAACAGAACGAGTGTGTTTAAGTGGTCTAGTGACATTAGTGGAGGCAGAAGAAACGTTCATGACTTTCCACTTTTTGTGGAGAGTTGGTGCAGAAAATCGAGGAAGCTGTTTGTGAAGACCACCGATTGACCGTGGTTGAAACTTCTGCGGTGTTACCACAGCTTCCAGAACTCTCTCATAGAAAACAGTTACAGAAACAGTGGATAGCAGAAACTGTGTGCAACATGGATTCCAAAACAGCTGATAGAGCATTACAAGAAAAACCTGGTCAATAGTCCCACGAGTTTCTTGAGTGACTTGAACTGGAAGGTGAATATCGTCTGAGTTCTGTTGTGACTGGAGGTGAAGTGTCGGTGGCTCATTACACTCCTGAGACTAAAATAAAGCCTTCATAGTGGCACCGCACCGATTCCACAACTGTCAAAAAATTGAAAAGCACAATTGCGGGTAAAAAAATCATGGCTTCGGTGCCTGGGGACTGTAAAGGCATCATTTGGGTAGAATTTCTGCCTCTGGGAGACCATCAACACACAACGATATCGTGAGGCCCTAGAAACCTCAAAAGGAGCGTTCAGTACAAAACGTGGGGTGCGTGCTGAGGAGAGGAGTGTACTTGTTGCAGTACGACGCCAAGTTGTGGCACAGCCTTAGCCACCAAGGCGTTCTCGGACTCATTTGGTTGAGAAGTCTCGACCCCTCTCTCTCACTGCCACCCCCCCCCCCCCCAACCCCACCCCCGCCACCGTATTGCCCTGACTCGACGCTTTCAACTCCATGGAGGCACACACGAGTGGATGCAGATGCATAAAGAGGTTCTCACGTGGGGAGAGGAGCTGGTGGGAGAGTTCTTCAAGGAGGGCATGCAGAACCTTGTGCCACAGCTCACTCCATGCACTGAACGAGATGGTTGTTATGTGTGAAAATAGTCAACAAGTGTATAACAACATCTCGTAATTATTTTAAGTATACTTTTTCTAAAATAAACATAAAAAATATTACTTTCTGCATGTGTCTCGTATATTGGTTATCGCTTAGATTCATTTGAAATTATCCCGTTTACGTAATATGGCTACGCTTTTGACGCTTTTCTGCAGTCAAGATGGTTGCAATCCTTTACAGAGTAGTGCCGCTATAATTTCTCCACTACTTTTCTGTTGCTCTTCGTTCAACCCTTTACCGTGCTGCGGACAGGAGCCTGTCTAACAGCCTGGCGCGCGGATATTGTCGCCACATCCCTACATGTGACAAACATGGTAGCAAAATACTTGCCAGTCATCCATTCCCGATTCTTCTAAGGATCCCCTTGTTGCACAGCGGAACTGCAACAGTAATTTACCATTTGTCTGTGGGCAAGGACACCCACGGTGGCTTGCTGATTCTACATTTAGTTTTATACATTAGAGCCACATCTTGCACTACAGTCGGAAGAAGACAATTAATAGACCCAAACAAAGTTGCCCAAAAAGCTACCATTTCTATGTAGAAAGAGAGGGGAAAAGGTGTTGAAAGGTCAGAAGATGTGTTATTCAGGATTGCGACCTTCTCGAAGTTAATGACTGCTTCATAGTACCGCACCCAGTCACAGATTTTGCATTGCGTTTTGCATGGAAGTACAAAACGTGACCAACTGGAGAGATGGGTCCCAAGCTGCTAAGAGTTGAGTCACTATGAGGATCATTTGGGAGGTTTCGCAAATTCATCTCGTCGTAGACTCCTTTTTACCTAACCAAGTTTAAAATGTATTTTTCAACATGTATTTGTTCAACTTAGGCTGTCTCCACGTTTAGCCACTGAGAAGCGCTTCCGCTGGCAAAGCATTCGTTTAAATGGAACGCGCAGCGCCAGCGCGCTTCTGTCGCGCTGAGTGACGAACCACCGCCGCCGGTGGCGCAGAAGCGCCGCAGGGCCACCGCTGGTGGGACGCTGCTTCCAACAGCGGCCTTCACGTGACGCCACCAAGTGGCGCTGCTGACCTAGCAAGTAGCAGGGAACGCCGCGTGTTAACTGATGGCTCCTCACATGTCGGGATTCACTGTCTCTGTTATCTTATAATACGGTCGTGTAGGTCATACAGTCGGCTAGAGATGGAAGTTGATATAGAAGATTTCATCTGTGAAGACAGAAGAAAATCCATTAATATGCAACATAGAGAGTGGGCAATATCCAGATAAAATGCAAAAAATTAAAGTTTTCACCAAATTTTGGAGGCCAATGTTCTTCAGAGAAGGAGATGATTGGTGAGCGTCATTGACGTTTCTCCCCGCTTGTGTTGGATCTATTGACATGTCATGTAACACACAAGCACTTAAAATTTCCTCCGAACTGTATCTATCTCGATCACGAGCAAAACTGTGCAACACACAACAAGTTTTTATAGTATCTTCAGCAGATTCTGAAGATACATTGGAAAGTCGAAAAAAATCCTGCATTCTTTAGTAAGAATTCTAAAAATACATGTAACATATCTTGTAGCTCTACAGAGACTGTATCTGAAACCTCTTTGGAAAGAAATTGTCTCTATATTAAGGCAGTAACAAAATTTACATACCGAAAACTTAAGAACCAACAGTAACAAGAGGGGAGTAATCACAGCCTTCATACAACTGCCTGCTCCGTGGAAATTTAGTTTCATTGTCAGTTAACTTTTTACGAAGCGGTGAATTCGAAAACGCAGATCAATATAACGTTTACCATTCGTAACAGCCACAAAGTTGGGTAAATTGGATACTTTTCTAGAAAACATTTAACTATTCATCCTTCAAGAAATAGTGACACAAGAACAAACTTTTAAACTGCCTATTTTTGATTTTGTTATTGAGTAAGGGAAGTAAAAGAGAGGCATGCTGCTCATCAGACTCCACGATGGAACCGAAACACGGAGTCGCGACAGCAGTGGCAGGTCATTAGCGTATTAAGGCTGTGGGCGCCGCAGATACGTGCTTTTTGGTGGCTTCCTGCGAAGGCAGACTTAGTTATGTCGGTCAGCGAAGAAGCAGCACGTAATTTCAAATCGCTGAATAAGAAATGTGGCATTCATATTTATAAAAACAGGTGTACTTTGCATGTACCAATGAAATATGCCTACCACCCAGGAGTCAAAGTAATCTATTTTAACAAATACAAAGCGGATAATGCGCTCTTTTGAGATACAATTTTTTTGTGTTGGCCTAAGTCTTGTCACATTTACTTACTTGGGTCACGCAACGTTTTAAAACTTGTCAATTAGTTGGATGAAAAATTACAGTTTTGAATTTTTGCTCCTCCTTGCAAAAATTTCCACTGGCGGCCAAGTTCAAGGAAAAACTGACAATTGTTACCTCCCGTCTAGCTCAGTTCCTCGGTAAACTCTTGCTTAGTGGAATGAAGCAGCGCAAGAGAGTCCTTTAAACATCCTAGCTGGACGAACACGTACAAAGGCACTCATGACAACCATTTAAATTATCTTATCAAGAAAATTTTGTATCATTTCAAAACCAGCTAGAGTAGGGTGTCATGAGGATGTAGTGGCGTTGCTTTGGCAGGACAGTATTATTTAGCAAATCAGCGAACTATAGGCAATCATCGCTATATTTCTCGCTTAGGATTTTTAGTTATACATCAGTTCTGATTTAGGCAGACTTAAACTTCCTGTGGCTAAAACAAACTGTATGTTTCGAGCCACGTGCTTGTCACGTAGATCGGATAAATAGGAAAGACTGGGAAAACGTCTAGGTTTGAAAGTAAGTTCCAAACGAGAAACCGGCAGGCACGCGGAGTTTAATAATGTATGATGATACAACGAAACAGCAGGAAGAGAGAAAACTACTGGTTCAATGATAGTAACAAATTTCTCGCAGTGGCTCCTTCCAAACTCACCCGGTGGGAAAGTTACAGCGTTGAGTGAAGCTGATCTGCAGAGCCCGAGGCCGCGCCTGTCTTCAGCCGCGGAGGCCTCGTGGAGACTGCTGCCGGGCAACGGCCCCACTGGCGCAGTCTTCTGTCTCCAACCGAGCGCGCATTATTACTGTACGTAACGACAAAACCTCTACGGAAAAGAAACGTGAACGACAATGTGTTAAAACAAGAAGAGAACAGAAGCTCCTAAAATATGGTGCTCCGGAAGGACACTGTAGATTACACGGGAAGATCTAATGAGTAGGTACCGAATCAAAATGGAGAGAAAAGAAAGTTGTAGTACAAATTAACTTAAAGAAAGGATCGGTTGACAGTACATGTCCAAAGCCATCAAGAAAGAGTTAGATTGGTAATGGAGTAAAGTGAGGGTCGTAAAAATCGCAGAGGGAGGCCAACGGATGCATAGAGCAAGCAGCTTCAAATGGACGCTAGTTGCAGCAGTTATTCAGAGATGAAGCTGCTTGCGCAGCATAGACTAGCGTGGAGAGTTGCATCAGACCCGTCTTCGGGCTAAAGACCACAGCAGCAACAAAAATGAAATGTAAGAAATATGACGATTTTTAAAACTACGTGCAAATGGGATTCCTAGCATCATTTGTGCCAGTATTTGAAGCTGACGTAAACAACACTGCTCGCCATTAAAATTGCGACAGCAGGAAGAATAGCAAGTAAAAATATTTACTTATTATGAGGGTAAGTATTGCAAGAACTATAAGTGATTAAAGTTGTAAGTGATTCGTAAAATTTAGCTTACAAAGCCACCGCCTGTGACAGCAACAACAGCCCTAAGCGCCCTGGATATCGAGTCGAATTAAGCTTGGATGACAGACACTGCTACGTCATTCCGTGCTGCTTGACCTCTGTGTCAGATATCATCAATCGTAAAATTAACAATTAGCAGTTTTGAAGTGAAGACGATGACATGGTTTAGGATTATGCATGCATGATTGTACAGTATTTCTCGAAAATTTGCTGAGTGAAGTCATCGTAATTCTACTTAAGAAAATCACATTTTTCGTATGAAGTTTGGCACAAGAGTCTTATATGCATATACAGTGGGCCGACAAAAAGCGTGGCATAGCGATACGCTCATATACAGATAGCGGTAGTATTGCGTCCGGGAATTAACAGACTTTGAACGCAGAGTGGTAGTTGGAGATAGAATCATGAGACATTCCTTTTCGGAAATGGTCAGGAAATTTAATATTCCGACTTTCACAGTATCAATAGCGTGCCGACAAATTTCAGGCATTACTTCTCACCATGGACAACACATTGGCTGACGGCCATTGCTTAACGACCGAGAGCAGCGGAGTTCGTGTAGAGTTACTAGTGCTAACAGACAAGCCACACTGCTTAAAATAAGCGCAGAAATCAATGTGCGACGTACGATTGACGTATACGTTAGGATAGCACGGCGAAATCTGGCGTTAATATCTGGCAGCAGACGATGGACGCGAGTGCTTTGTCAACAGCACCACACTGCCTGCGGCATCTCTCCTATGCTCGTGACCATATCGTTTCGTAGACTAATGGAAGACGGTGATCTGGTCAGATGATCCCCCATTTAGGTTGGTAAGAACTGATGGTAGGGTTCGAGTGTGGCACGGATTCCACAAAGCACCGGGGCCATGATGTCAACAAGGCACTGAGCAAGCTGGTGGCGGCGCCATATTGGTGTGGACTGTGTTTACGTGGAATAAACTGAGTCCTCTCATTATGTGAGGCTGCTCGGACACCATTTGTAGCCATTCATGGACATCATGTTTCCAAACAACGATGGAATTTTTGTGGATGACAATGTCTCATGACACTAGGCCAAAACTGATCGCGTTTCGTCTGAGGAAGATTCTGGACAATGCGGGAGAATGATTTGGCCACACAGATCGTTCGACATGAATCCCATGGAATATTTATGTGACAATGGAGAGGTTAGTTCGAGCATAAAATCCTGGACAGCTATAAAGGCAGCATGGCTCAATATTTCTTGCTTGTTTTTTATTTATTGAGTCCATGCCACTTCGAGTTGCTGTACTACGCCGGGCAAAAGAAGGACCATGAGTTATATCACGTCCATCTATTGCTCAGCTTGCCGCACAATTTGTTCGACTGATATCATTTGTTTTGGACTGTTAAAAAAGCTCGTTTGGACGTCGTTTGTCACGTGCCCTTGCATCAAATAATTTACGCCGTTAATTTAAACAATACAGTATAATCCGAAATTATGATACGATACTCGTTTGAGTTAACGTCAGTGTCAATGTGGTTCTAATATTGCTGTTTCTGTGATCCTGGTTAACTGTCGTTAGAAAATTTTTTTTATGTTCGACCACAGTAAGTATACCACGGTACAAAGATTTCATTGAAATTATCGTGCTTGTTCTAACGTTTAGCTCATTCGGATTCACCAATGTGCTCATTCTCTGTTGTCAGAGTCATGTTATTAGGTTTCACATCTTCACCACTTAACACGACGGAGATCAGGTCTTTTCATCTTGTGTGTCGCAATATTTTACTGTCTGCCATAGTCCTATGAGAATGTTGAGAAATTTTGTTTTATCCAGAGGTATAAAATTTAAATTTATAGTACTGCTACGGTTAATTTTAATTTATAAAGTGAGATGTAGTATTTTTCTTCCATTTCCCACATGTTCTGCGTTTTAAGGGTTTGGAAACTGTCGCCTCGTGTTGGCAGCTTTTCTAGCGACGATGAAAACATAGAACTGTTGTTACGTGAGTCATTCCACATGGTGACAAAGGGAATAATAGCAGTCAGGGCACTTGTTCTGTGTTAGGGCATGCACATCATCAATAGGTAGTGGTCTAAAATTTTACTTCTGTTTTAGGATGGAAATATGTCGTAAAAAGGCACATTAAATAAACTTTTCGGACTTGTAACAGCGACAACCCAACCGCAAATAATGTGAGAGGACTTTTTGATTTTTTTCATCATTTATAGGAACATGTTGTGTATCATAAATGCTATGCTTAATATTTGGAATATGATTACAATGAGAGCATTTAAATCTTTCGGCGGGAGTTGGATTCGAAATCGGTTCCTTTGCTTTACACGTGTGTCCTCTCATACCTATTCTCTAACTCGGGGGCGTCTCCAAACATGACTTTGGTCTGGAATCTTATTGACTGGTGTTGCTTTGTCTTCACTGATGAGTCCCTCTTCGAACTGAGCCTTGATGACCAGTGAAGACGTGTCTGGAAACGTCCTGGGCAGTGGTGGAATACCTACCTGACTGTCGCCCGCCATATGGCCCGACAGCCAGAAGTCATGGAGAGGGGTGCCTTTCTTTTCATAGAATGGCCCCTTTAGTTGTCATCGGCGACACCCTTACAGCACGGCATTACACCCACGATATTCTGAGTCTCGGTTTGTTGCCCATCAAGGCGAGCCATGCTGGGCCTGTATTTCATCGAGAGCAGATGCGGAGAATCTCCACTGCTTGTCTTCGCGCTTACCGACCCCTTCCTTGGCCAGGAAGGTCTTCAAATCATTCCTCAGTTCGGACCGTTTGGAACATTATAGGCAGGGCCCTCCAACCAGTCTGGGATTTTGATGATATAACTCTGCAATTGGCCAGAATCTGGCACGATGTCCGTCAGGAGGACATCCAAGAACTCAGTCAATCAATGTCAAACCGAATAGATGTTTGTTTGAGGGCCAGAGGTGGACCTACGCTTTACTGACATGCGCAATTTGTAAAGCTGTTTTTTTTGAAGAAATTATGCAGTTTTATAAGATTGTAATCATTTTTTTTATTTGTAAATGTACATAACAACTACTGATTTCCCGTTTTCGGTCCCATTCCGATAATTCTTTTCGTGCTGCGTCTGTTTCATTTTCTTCTTCTTCTTCTTTTTTTTCTAAGATTAATTTCTGCGTGTTAGGGCTCTAACGTATGCATGATTTTTCTGTATTCAACTCATGTGTGTAAAGCTTAGCAGTGGAGGAAACGTTTAACTTACGTATCAAAAATATCTAGAGGAGTACTAGTAACTGCTTGAAAACCACACTGTCAGTGACTAGCAGAAACAAACTGGAACAGCCTGACATCGAATAGAGACAGCGCTCATCTCCACGTTCTGACAGTCTTCATAAGTTACTGCAAGGCAGCCTCAGCAGGTTTACACTCTTTTGATTCGGTAAGGACACGAAACACAGTCGTTGGAGTTCACTACTTACTTCACTTAACAGTTGCTTCTGCTTACCATCAAAAGAGTCAACCACATCAGTCAGTTTTAGTACACTGACGAATGTTTTTTACGTTGTCGGACAATAGTTCGAAAATCGAAGAGCGTAGTATCTGTAGGTGCTTAAATTAGGGAAATGAAATTATGTGAGACATAACATTTGCATATTACATAGAAATAATACAATAACTTATATATAGGAATACATATTGCCGAAGAGGGAGTTCTAAGTTCTTCTACAGGTCCTGGAAGACCTTAAAACGACTCTACCCATTGCCAGAATATTTCACTAAGTGAGAGAACTGGAAAACATACTGACCAAAGTTGCAGTACAAAGCTGTCTATATCGACGTGGGTCAGAACAGTACAAGCAACATACGATTTGGCATTATCCTGTTAAAAATAACTTCATGAAAGTATCGTTCATATGAAACACAGTCACCAACCTTAATCCGTCATAAAGGCAACACCTGCTGTCCGAATTACCGGTTACGTGAACCAGAAGTGATCGTGATTGAGACGCCCACCTTAAGCCACAGGACATGACAGGTAGTCCAAATTGTGGAAAGGGGCCAAAATAAGGGGCTGTCAGATACTTTTGAACATACATCTTTATTATTTTATCAAACATTACAAGAATCCAAAAAAAAAAAAAAAATTTAAACACACACATTTAATGCTTGGGACTTAATTACCGGCTGAAATCTACTTTAATTTCAAAACGGCTGAAGGCCAATAACTTAAAACGCAATCATAATCAGAAATATAAAAGGCAAGCCTTATCTTTATTTAGGCTGAAGGCCTAAAGAATCTGAGATTTTAAGAGCAAACAATTTGAATTCAAAATCGGCTGAAAGCTCAACACTTAAGGCTAAACAACATTAATTAAAAAAAAAATCAAGGCCTTACATAGAACAGTTCATAAGTAGGCAAAACTCAAACAAAACAGAAATTTAGAAGGCTAGGCCTTATCTTAAAACAGTTCTTTAGTTAGGCTGAAGGCCCAAAGTACCGGACACTTCAGGAGCAAACAAGTTAAACTGAAATCGGCTGAAGGCCTAACACTTAAAACTCAATAGCATTAAATGGTTCTTAAATACCAAAGGCCTTACGTGAAACAGTTCTTTAATTTAGGCCGAAGGCCTTAAGAGCAGCCCGCATCTCGTGGTCGTGCGGTAGCGTTCTCGCTTCGCACGCCCGGGTTCCCGGGTTCGATTCCCGGCGGGGTCAGGGATTTTCTCTGCCTCGTGGTGGCTGGGTGTTGTGTGCTGTCCTTAGGTTAGTTAGGTTTAAGTAGTTCTAAGTTCTAGGGGACTGATGACCATAGATGTTAAGTCCCATAGTGCTCAGAGCCATTTGAACCATTTTTGAACCTTAAGAGCAAAACAACTCAAATCCAACATCGACTGAAGTCCCAACACTTTAAATTCTACAACACTAAAATTTTTAAAATGCCAAAGGTCTTACGTTAAACAGTTATTTGAACTAGGCTGAAGACCTTAAGAGCAAACAGCTCAAATTCAAAATCGACTGAAGGCCCAGCAATTAAAATTCAGCAACATTAAAACCTTTAAAATGCCAAAGGTCTTACGTGAAACAGTTGTTTAAATTAGGATGAGGGCCTAAGGAATCTTACGCCTTAAGGGCAAAACAACCTTAATTTAAACAACAACAAAAATCAGCTGGAAGCCATACAAATACAAACAACAGGAACAATAAAAAGAAAGACAGTACACCGAAGGGCGCTCAGATGTTCGAGGATCGACCTGGAATTCAAACACTAAAGCTCGCTTAGGTGGGACAGGCAGTCGGGCCAATCATTCACGATCCGACGACAACCCAACCGACCGACAGTCAACGGACCCTCCGACAAGATAACTTCCAATTCACCCTACCAGCGCACAGCAGGGAGTTCAATGGAACAACGTAGAAGATATTGGCGCCCACAACCAATCATACTGCAGACCGTGCTGGACAGCAACAACATAATGAGGAATCTACACTGCTTGAAATTTACGTCAGCGGCCAGGGCAGGTGACCGTAACGTTAACGCCCACAAGGCAGAAGATTCCGCTGGTTCACTTAAATCAAATAACCAAATACAGTGAAACTCCACTGGAGGGTGGCTAGAATTTTCCAACTTCAAAACCACGTTCTTGCTCGCGGGAATATCCCAACAGTCGACAACGAACGCGAAACGACACAATGTGACAGTCTTGCCTTGCTGGTAGATTAAATCAAAACTCAACTATCGTGTCCAGGGTCGGTGAGCCACGGACCTCGTAGCAATGGGAACAACCCCACACACTCCGACACCGCGTAGAGACCCCCAGCGGCCTCGGCCAAACTACATCCCGCGGAGAAATCCTCGCTGCACCACGCCAACCGACCGACTGCTCGCACACCGTCCAGCCGGAAACTATAAGCGCCAGCTCAAAGATAGTGCAAGGTGGGAATATCGATACACACCTCTGCTTCCACCAGCGGAAGGAGAGGATAACAGCATAATCGCTATAACCTCGGGAGACTAAACGCAGAATCCCAACGAAGGTTTAATCCAGCACATAGTATGAGTCACCCACGGCTCAACCTCTCCCCCTCAAACTTAACACAGGAAGGGGATAATACAACGCCTGAGCTATCTGGACTTGGCTAAGGTGAACCCGATACTGCTTACCTTAACTGTTCTCCTTGATCAACAGATTTACCGGGCCTAAAATACGGATGATAGTGCAAGGCCCCAGAAAACGAGTACATTGAATAAGATTTCCGCCACGCACCTGCCTCCCTTGGAAATAGCGGACATAAACTTGATCCCCTGGCCCACCCTTAAAGGTTTCTCGATTGCAATTATAACGCTCAGCTTGTTGGTTATGGGCTCTGAGTATACTGCGCCTGGCCCCGTTCCAGTTTTCCTTGATAACACGAGCACTAATATCGGCTGGAACAAGATCTTGAATTTTCCTGACTGAGGCTACTAGTCTTAGCTATACGACCCTGCGTAACTGAGTGAACCATGCTTTCCCTCTCGGGTACTAGTCACTAATTATGTGGGGCATCTGAGATCGTGCATGACATTGAGTATGGTCCTGCTGAACGGATAGATTTCATATTCGCATGACAGTCATGGTATCCCCATTGGCATGTGCAAAAATATCGCTGAAAAATGAATCGCGCCGGCCGTGGTGGCCGAGCGGTTCTAGGCGCTTCAGTCTGGAACCGCGCGACCGCTACGGTCGCAGGTTTGAATCCTGCGTCGGGCATGGATGTGTGTGATGTCATTAGGTTAGCTAGGTTTAAGACTTTAAGTAGTTCTAAGTTCTAAGGGACTGACGACTTCAGAAGTTAAGTCCCATAGTGCTCAGAGCCATTTGAACCATTTTTGAAAATGAATCGTCGTCTCGATAAGCTATTTTCTTGGTGCTGCTGAATTCTGTCCAGCGCTGGTTGACGTTTGTCCTTATACGTGACATAACATTGTTTTCTCAAAAACTACCAAACATTAAAATGCGATTTATCAATGAGCAACCTCTTGCGTAATCTTCTTTTGTGCACATAATGTATACCTGCTATGTGCCGTTGCTCTGAAATACTAAGTTTTGCACCCCATGTTAATAATGCCAGCACTGTAACAGGCACAGACCACACGAAACCTTCTTTTTAGCATCGTTTAATTATGTTCATACCGGATATATCTTAGAAAATAGCAGTTGTATCCAGTCGTTTAATGCAGGCACTGAGGTGACTGTGCTTGTTGTATTTTCGGTATAGCTTTTGACCTCTACACTTTTTACTGTCGTGTAATACATTCAAAATAACTAACCTGTCTGTGTGATATTTCTTTTGTTTGTGTTTTTAGAGGGCTCTTCGGGGAGATGCTTCAGGAGTGTAAATGCCCGAATTCCACAAAAGTTATTAAATAATTTGATATTAACTTCGCCACACTTTTTTACACTCGAGGAAATATCAAATTCACATGAAGCAAATGTGTCCTGTATTTTCTGAATAATTCATATTGATTAAACGGTCTTGCAATCCTAATAGAATGTATGAAGATTATGTTTGTAACAAGCAATAGCATGTACTGAACACATCCCTCAGGGTGGAAAGGGACAAGAGAGGTGAGATAGATACGAGAATCAGTGCCTGCAACAGACAGAAATTATGGTAATTAGGAAATTTGTTTTTAAAACGTTTCAGAAGGTTCCGTTCGCTCTACCTTAAAAGCGCCACAACCCAATGCGTATTTTGAACCCAATGAGCACTGCTAGTTCTTTGGTTACAATAGGTACCATGAACATAAGTGGTGAATGCACATTTCATCAAAGTGCAGTATAATAAAATGTACGAAAAATGTTAGTATTACGCCGCTAGTATTAATTAGGATGGACTAATAAGAGTTCCTGTGAAGATATTCTTCATGGAGTAGAAAGCGTTCTCCAACAGAAAGGTCTTTAATTCAGCCTTAAATTCCTCTGAATTAAAGCGAAACAGTTGTTACACTGTGGAAGGCTGTTGAACACATGTGTACCCCCGCATGTGTTTTATTTTTTTCAGTGTTAATCACTTCAGGTCTTCCTATTATTTCTTTTATCCTAATACTATTCTTTCGTTTAGTATTGCCGCTTAGAACATTAGTGGGTGCAAAGTTAAATGCTGCTTAACTACTTCAGCTTGGCATGTGGACTCGTTGGTTTTGGATCAAGTTGTGCAGGTAGTGTTTTCTGTCCAATCGTTGCTAACCTTAGCGACAAATCAGTGAGTTTCATTTAATCCATGTGCCTCTTCTGTCTTCATAGACGCTCGGCGTAGTGAGCAAAATGCAGCTACGGTTCTTGAACTCTACCAGAGAAGCGGCACTTCGTTCCTCCGAACTGTTTCCTTCTCCGTGGCACTCTGAATCCTCAACGGAAGCCGTTCCTCGAACCACAACCGAAATCACTAATGTGCGCACTCAGCAGTTATACGGCGTCCTGCGAGTGCCAGACCGCCGGGCCAATGATAACAGTTCTACCAAACAACGCTTTTGCGTGTGCGAAGCTGAGGATGTGGCCCATTATGCTGTGCATTTATCACACGTGTAACGGCTTACCTCTAGGTTTGCTTTATCGAAGCAACTGTCAGCTGTTTTCAGAATACGTTTAGTCAGAGAACTCGCGCAACCACGTCTTATACAGGAAAGAAGTAATCTTCCATAATTATTTCGCAGTAAGTATTTGTACACGCCAGTAGATTCCTAGAAACTTCCTCTGAAAGTGGTTACTAGAGTGTCAGTTGAGAGACGAGGACATTTTCGAAGAGCGCTCTACGTATCACACTGTTCCAGGAACATGAAAATCGAATTCCGGAAACCGTTTTTCGCTGTCATGTATACTCTTTAGTCCTGAGTCTAATTGACTAGCCCGATTAAATACTAGTTTTCCAAGCGCCATATTTTTACATGAATGGTGTCTGTAATTAACTATCGAATTTCGTTCTGCACGAAAAAGTGAAGTTGATGGAAAATCTGTAACGTATTTATTAAAGGAAGAGAGCGATTTCGTGAACTCGTAAGTAACAGGAGGTTGTATAAGAAGAAATATTTAAAGACTTTACCCACAACAATTAATTTGTTCGAAACCGTTTTATTAACCCTCCAAAATTACGTACGTCGAGGGAAAATGTGCGAAGTGATCACTGATGGAGATTGTTCTGCTCCAGTGTTGTGAAAACTTGGAATAGCTAGAGAACTTTTAAATGAGTAGAAACTCATTAACTTTCTTGCGCACAGAATTAACGAATGTTTTGCCACTAGACATTGTGTACGAGACCTTTTGCCTCTAAAAGAGAGAGTGGATGTAGCAGTCAGCAAATTAAGCTGTTATGCAGAAATACGCTTGGTGCCAATCAGCTGAATTTTTCTGTTGCAGCACATATATAATCATTTATGTATCTCCTTCCTTGTAGTAAGGACGTGCTTTTCTTCGGTTACGTAAAAGAAGTGATTAGATCTCTGCTCAGCCAAATACTTGCTCTTTTCCACTGACTTCATAAGAAATCATTTCGTTCACATTCGCCAACTCCTTTAAAACCATTTATGAAGCTAACTACCCAAGTTTTTTTAAAAAAAACTGTTATACGTTAATATTGCAACTAAAATCAGTAGCTTGAAAGGAAATTCGGCAACTAGAACCGCAAGGACAGCCTACATTACACTTGTCCGTCTTCTGCTGGAATACTGCTGCACGATATGGGATCCTTACCAGGTAGGACTGACGGAGGACATCCAAAAAGTGCAAAGGAGGGTAGCTCGTTTCGTGTTATCGCACAATAGGTGTGAGAGTGTCACTGATATGTTACGCGAGTTGGGGTGTCAGTTACTGAAACAAAGGCGGTTTTCTTTGGGGCGAGATCTATTAACGAAATTTCAATCACCATCTTTCTCTTAAGATGCGAAAATATTTTGTTGACACTAATCTACGTAGGGAGAAATGATTATCATAATAAAATAAGAGAAATCAGAGCTCGAACGGAAAGGTTTAGGTGTTCCTTTTTCACACGCGCCATTCGAGAGTGGAATGGTAGAGAAGTAGTATGAAAATGTTTCGATGAGCTCTCTGCCAGGCACTTAAGTGCGAATTGCAGAGTAACCATGAAGATATAGATGA
Organism: Schistocerca americana; assembly: GCF_021461395.2. Lineage (NCBI taxonomy): Eukaryota > Metazoa > Arthropoda > Insecta > Orthoptera > Acrididae > Schistocerca > Schistocerca americana. The sequence goes on from NC_060119.1 coordinate 199,365,582, forward strand.
AGATCTCCAGAATCAGTATTGGAAGGTTTACAAGCTCGAATCGGTATTAAAAAATCGGTTACAGAAACTGTATTTGGGAGTACGTAGTAATGGATAGTTCAGAAAACAGCCCGAACTACGAGAAACGTACCACATCAAGAACTTTTAATTTTTTGTACAGAACAAAAAATTGCATCGAATCAGTGGGAAACTCACAGTTGATTTGATTATGATCTTACACTATAGAAATACTTATATTTTTCAGATTGTGATGGTTGAATGAAAAGTGTATTTTGTTGAAAATGTGTCTGAAGCTTCATGATACTGAGGTCCTAATATGGAACGTGCAGATTATAGGCGTCCTTTTGCCTGCCCTGTTTATTGAAGTTACCTTGGTCGGTAGAGGAAGCATGTGTGGGGAGAGCAATATTCGCCTTCGTTATGCATTACATACAGTATGTCCTTCATTAGCAGTTACCCTGGAATTAAAAATAACACATCCGTAATGGGTTCTTGGGTGCGTTGGGACGAATGTAGCGCCTGAGATGCATCAAGAATTACTCCATCACTCATTTCCAGACAAACAAACCGATAACATAAAAAGTCGTTCACTACACTGGCTGACAAGCTGGGGAGCAATGTGCGATTCTTTGCTGATGATGCCGCGGTTTACCGTAATTGAGTGAAAGTAGGAAGATACAAGACGACTTAGAAAAAATTTCCAGCTGGTGTGATGGATGGCAGCTAGCCCTAAATGTGGCAAAACGTAAGTTAATGCGGATGAGTAGGAAAATCAAACCTGTAATGTTCGGAGGGAGTATTACTAGCGTCATGCTCGCAACAGTTACATCGTTTAAATATCAGAGCGTAATGTTGCAAAGCGATATGAGGTGGAATGATTAAGTGAGAACTATGGTAGGGAAGACGATTGGTCGACTCCGGTTTATTGGGAGAATTTTAGGAAATAGTGATTCACCTGTAATAAGACACCACATGTACGACGCTAGTGCGATCTATTCTTGAAGACTGCTCTACTGCTTAGGTTCCGTACCAGTTTGGAATGAAATAAGACATCGAAACAATTCAGAGGCGGGCTGCTAGAACCTCGTAAAACGTACGGTGGTGAATACGATTGTTAATTATTAACATTCTGTGCATGAGGCTGTTACATCAATTGATGAAGGAAAAACTATAATAATGATGCTTACATGTTTGTGTTGTTTTTAATGACATTATACAGTTAAGAAAGAGAGAGCACTGAGTATAAAACTCACTGCAAACTGATCAAATGCATATGTATGCAATTTGTAAGCAAATTGAATAATAATATAGTTGATCTAACAGTTGCGCAACTGGAGACTATCCTACAGACAGCATCTGTCTTTCTTCTATTTATGCATATTTTTACATTGTTCATTTCTCGTCTAGCCGATCCTGCATGCCATTTTGTACTTCCTAACAGTCTCATTGTTTAGATGTCTGCATTTTCTTTGTCTTGCATCATGTGTTGAAGTTTTATATTCTTCGCCAGTTAGATTCTATATCTCTTGCGTTATCCATGGATTCACTCATGGTTTTATCTTTTTGTCTGTTTGATTGTCTGCTATTTATCCTTCACAGACATGTAGTAAACGAGATTTCAGTTGATTAACTTATGACGATTTCGGACCCATAGACAAAGCAAAATATCACTTTATGTCTTCACTTTTCAATTTTTATTATCGAATAAAATCTAGACAGCCGTTACAGACTTTTAATTTTGCTGGAGTGATAGCTACTCAGTCGGAATATGTTGAAGTTACAGTGCTCATCTTCGGGATTCTGTTATAGAGCGTAACACAGAATTGTTCATTACCTCCGCAAATTAAGGTTTATACCTTTCTCTTATTAAAAAAACTCTTAGGTTGGCCTTTTACTTGCATGTGAAGTCATATGGGATAAGTGAAACTGCTCGGAGGTTTTCGTACAAACTAAACGTATCTGCTTCGTCAGTTTGTTCTAGCTATTTTTCTGTATTCTAGTTTTTATATTTTCTAATAGAATGACTTGCTTTGCGTGATTTATCAAAGTTACAGATTGTGGCAAATAACGTTAATTCGCCGAAAATCTGCTGCGACGGCCATTCATTTTTTGCGTAGATTTGTTAACTGCATCAACTGCATTTTGTTTCGAATAATTACCTTCCCACTATTTCGCTGAATGTGTATCTGCCTACTGACATTTTTCTCGTATCATGTGATCCATTAACTTCTTTTCAGTTTCTAGCCTGGTAGATTTCTACATTTGGATTCATAATGCGGAGGTTTCACTACAGCTAGTGTGAGCGGATTACTAAGAGCGGGTAGCACCAATGACATACTACCATAGGCCCACTAGTATTCACACATTTTTCCTGTGTATGATTTTTATTGAATAAGGGTAGTGGTATAAATTAGTATCAACTAAGAAATGGTGTTTGTAAAGGTAGATTTTTAATTTGAGACCCCTGACAAACTAAACTATTTCATCCAGCATCGATGTTAGATCGGAAGAACTACAAAAAACTAAGAGCATTACTGAAGTAAAAACAGTCTAACACCTGCACTGAATACTACATTCTGACTCATTGCAAAAACCGAATTGAGATTCATCTCAAGGGCACAGCAATGAATAGCATGACCATGTCTAAAATTTGGTTTCAGGATACTCTGCAAACCTGAATGACGACCATTCATATAACATCTGAATCTTCGTAAACTGGACAAACAACTTTAGCTCAGGTGTCCTTAATATACACCAAAGTTTCTTTATGTGCTCCTGCTAAAGTATTGCTCTATCTCCAGAAGCAGAGAGGAAATTCAAGAACCCTTCCTCTTGTTTAGTGTAAAACAAAACGTATTTGGTAGCGAGGACTTAGTATTAAATTGTTGAAGTATCAGTTGTACCACCTGTGACAACTAATACAACAACAGACGCAGTAATTCCTTTTTTGCTCCAGCAAACATGAAAGTAAATTATTTTGAGTATGTTAAAGATAGTAGTCTTGGAAACGCGATAACCAAGCGCAATATCGGACTGAGTTACGAAATTTAGAAGACAACAAAAATTCCTGGATTTGAACGGTCACTGCATTCGACCTGTTCACGAAGTGCTAGCTCCAGCATTCCTCAAAATGTAAGGCAATTGTCAATTATAGTAACATGTAGCGATTGTTTGCGAGTCAGATAATGACGGTTTTCGATTGACTGTCTGTAAAAGGTATTTAGTTATTTATAAAACAGAAATAACAACAAAATGTCAATACAAGCAATTATATTTATAAAACAGAAATAACATAATTGCTTGTATTGACATTACTGATTTAAGTTACAGAATATTGTGGATATTAATTATTGTAGGAACTTGCTATTTATATGGCGTGTGGGGCAGAATGATTGTGGAAATCGCTTTTGTGACTCAAATAAACTATCATACTGAATTGTCCATCACAGGTGGAAATAACTGAGCGAATTTAAATTTAAATTTTTTATGTACACGAGAATATCTTCAAACACGAAAATTTTTGTGGCAGTCAATGGCTCATCTGCGCCGCAGGAAGAACCGCCCCTGTTTGGAAAGCTTTTACAGGCAGTTATTAAACAACATCTGCATTTTACACTTTGTGGATAAAAATCCTACGCCAGTATCACAAAAATTCCTTCATTGGTAACTAGTTTCTGCACACTGATGAGTCATCATCAGACGTAAAATAAAGAAAGTTGCAAATGAGAGGTGAACAATAAGAAAATACGATTGACATTTAAATTTCCAGTATACGATACATACCGATAAAAAATTATTATTTAATTCAGTGTGTCAACCACCAGGCGTTTCACATCGTCATAATATGCAAGCTGAGTCACTATTGTGGTCATACACACATTGAAAAGAATAAGAGATAGTGACAAAAATAAATACACACGAAAGCAAAATTGGTAACAGGTTCAGAGATAAAATCTTACATACAATAGAAGGTCGTCCTGCTTACACAATTTGCGATGTTCATGTATTACATGTATCCAATGGTCATATTGTCACATTTGTGTTGTAATATAGTTGTGGAAATCAGTATGAAGGCAGGGTTCCACGAAAGTAATAGTACAATTTCTGAAGCGTACATGTACCAAATTTACTATGGATATAGTAGATGCATATAAAATATAAACAATCATGACGGAATTACGAAGTTTTTTTCATAACACGTCTAAAAAACAAGGCATTTGCATTTCCTAGATGGATATTAGTATAAAGGCTCTCTGTGTTCTGTTGTGCTATTACACTGTTAATAATTTGTCCAGCATCCGTTCTTCCTAATTACTACAGAAATTAATTAGTGTTTTGTAGTTTTTGCAATGAAATTGCCGCCCATTTTTATCTCATCGCTCTTTTCAGCTCACTTACGGCTTCAATTTGCCTTCCATTGCGATAAACACGCTTCCCAAATATTCCATAAAGATTTTCCAAGGGGTTCAGATCCGGGCAACAACGATATCTACAGCCTTAAACCAATTTTTGGTTCTGGCAGAATTATACACAAATACATCATCTTGTTGAAACATTAAACTTTCGTCATCTATGGTCGCGTACACTCTAATCGATTCTGTTTTCAGCATATCAGTGTACGTGTTCATTCTAGCGCTCAGCCAAGCAGTGCGTGATTTACGTTTAGCGTTGGAGGCTGCACAAATCTTAACATTTCCACCACCAAAATTTCTCCTCATTCTTACCTGCCACTCTCTCCTCAGATTACGTCAATAGTATTGAAATACATCCTTTCCATCTAAAGTAAACTTCTTCTCATCACTGAAGATCACTATATCCCATTCTGAAATCGTCGACACATATTTTCAGTCAGTTCCAATGTAGCCTCTTGATGTTTGGGGGTTAATGCTGGTTTCTGCAATCTTTTCTTCAATGAAAGATGTTTGTCATGTCACAAAATTTGTCGTACACGTCTGGCAGTTACTGGTAACTGTAAATCAGCAACAGTTTCAGAAGAATAACAGTTTGTGGCCCTTACTTTGCACAAAATTAACCCCTTCTATACCTCAGAAAATTTTCCATTATGCCCATGTTTTCAGTTCAGTCCAATCTAACGAAATTCTCAATCACTGTACTTCGATAGTCCATCTTCTTGGCAATTTGACGATTGTAGAGTCTCATACCCTTGTGGTTACCGATTTTTACTTTTTCATCGCATGATAAATGTTTTCCCCTTGATATAGCCACAATCGCGATTTACGTACACATCTGCTGTCACTAATAGTGTCTGTTTCGTATTTGTAGTGAAGGAAAGTACGCACACACTAATACTGCACAAAACCGTCCGCCTGTATATCGAGTTCCACACTTTACCATCTGAATCGTTGATGTCTTGTTATACTGTATGCTGCACTGACATCAAATGCGATACCATTTGACTGAATGTGTCGGTATTCAGGATTTCATACTACTGCATATAGATGGTGAACATCTATTCCAACCAGCAATGCTAATTTTCCTGCAAATATCTATGCCTTTATAATGTTTTCCACTACGGTACAAGCTGATTGACAGTGGTAACAGCCATATAGTCCATGTGTGGACGTACATAACGCGAGCCAGTCTCAGTAGGAATAAGGAAGTAGCCGTATCACGTCTGTCAGAGAACTGTGTTGTGTCATCGCTACACGAAAACGCTAATGCCAGATGCCGCTACTAACCGACGAATTTTTATACACTCATGACTCCATAATAAAAAAAGAATTGTAAGCCAGCAAAATTTCTACCACATTTACGTTATGCAAGACTCAAGGAACTACTGCAGTTTTTGTAAGTCTGTGGGAATGATATATCGAACACAAGTTGTTCTTTCAGTAATATAAAACCAAATTATTCTAAAAGAGAAGAAAATTAATATGGTCACAGTAGAAAGTAGAACAGTGGTTTAAGATATAGGGAAGTATGTACAGCGCCAAAGTTAGAAAAATTAGAAATTCGAGGCCTAGATGCATTTCTACCCGATTTCCCTCTTTTCTACATTATGTATAATTATGCAACTTTCTTTCGAAAATTACCAACACGCAAATTTTAAAAACGTCTGAACGACGTCTACCGTGTATTTGTGTAGTCTCATCAACACTGATATGGTCCAAAACAAATTGACTTCCCAAATGACAGGAGAATAGCACTGGCGTATCGTGCCAAATGGATGGTGGATATATGGTAATAGACCTGATGACAATATTCGCTATCGGTACATTATTTCAAATCTTGGTGGATGGAGTGCCTTCCACGACAAGTAATAACAACGGCAAAAATTTTGTTAAGCATCTGTCATTGTACAACGCGCGCCGCTGGCAAATAATTTCGGTTGTTTGAATTTCAAACAATTCCCGGGACGTTGTACTTACATATTCAACAAATTGCTTCATCCAGCCCTTGTCATATTTCCTAGTTCTGTACAGTTATATTTAATCCTGAAAACATTCGGTCCACTAAAACTTATAGCTAAAGCGTTTTCTTCACTATCCAGACTGTATCTCAGAGAAATAAACGACGTGTCACATCACTGGTCAAGAAGGGAGGGACGGAATTTTTGCTTTGTTTTCATCTGATTAGATAAATCCAATTAGAAAGCTTATCCTCAAGGAGTAACAGTTTAGGTATTGCAGTTTCCGCCAGCTGGCATCTTACTGTGATAAGGTTCTTTGTACACTTCTTCCAATCTCTGTTCTCACAATGCTTTCATTTGTGTTATGTGTTGCTACTAGCACCTCGAAGTTTTACAGTCCTTGGTCCAACTGTGTCACCAGTTTTCTTGGTTCACCCACGTGAGTTCACACGGAGCCGCCGAGAAGCGCTTCCCTGCGGCGCACCGAGCCTCAACATGGCACTGCTGGAAACAGAAGCGGCTCCTTTGTCGCCGCTTTGATCCGCCGCTGCTGCCGAGCCGCAGTGTTTCCGTCCCGCCACGGAGTCTGATTAGCAGGATGCCTCTCTTTTACCACTTTTACTGGCTAAAAAAATCAAACAGAGGTAATTCAAAAGTTAATTCTGGGTGCCAATATTTTTCAAAGGAAGGGTAGAGAAAGGTTCACTACATTGGTAGACAATTTAACCAATTGTGTGACGATTACAAATTGTAAACATATACGTGTCATTAACGCCCCTTTATTACGACAACAAAAACATTTTCTCGATACTGTTGCTGGACGTGTGTGATTCCCACCACAGACTCATGTTCATTGACGTTAGAGCAAACAGAAGCTCGCCATATTGATCCGCGTTTCAGAATTGATTGATTCATAAGAATAAATTGACAACGAAACTAAATTTACACGAAGCAGCCAGTTGTATCAAGACTGTGTTTACTTTCATCTTGTAATCGTTGGTGATTAAGGTTTCGGTATGTCACCTCAATCACTGCCTTAGTATGGAGGCCATTTCTTTTCGAAGAGTTTTTAGATACAGTCTCTGTAGTGCTAGAATATAGATTGGATGAATTTTTGCCGTTCGTGCTAAAGAGTTCAGATTTTCGATCGGTCTTCGACTGTATCTCTAGAATTAGTTGAAAATATTATAAAAGCTTCGTCATGGAGACAGATATATATTTGAAGGCACTTTGAGTACATGTGTCTTACATGACATGTTAACAGACTCATCACAAGCGGGTAGAACACAAAACGATCATCAGTCGTCGTCTTCCCTGAAGAACGTTTTCCTCCAACGTTCATCGAAAACTTTAATTATACACGGTGTATCTGAATGTTCCTAAGCCTGTCAGTGAATGTTCTTCGGCTTCGCAGATCTTCTGTATTGACTTCCATCTGTAGCCAACAGCATGACCTCCAGGACCCTGCTGCCAAATCACAGTGAGCAGGCCGAGCGGTTCTAGGCGCTTCAGTCTTGAACCGCGCGACCGCTACGGTCGCAGGTTCGAATCCTGCCTCGGGCATGGATGTGTGTGATGTTCTTAGTTTAGTTAGGTTTAAGTAGTTCTAAGTTTTAGGGGACTGATAACCTCAGATGTTAAGTCCCATAGTGCTCAGAGCCATTTGAACCATTTGAACAGTGAGCAGGAGTCCCAATACTTACGGCAGTCACGAACGATAGCGGTCGAATTTAGGCTTCTTATGTGCATCTATGTCATGTATTGTCCGACAGCCAATGACCATTCAGTAGTGTCCTGAGTGCTCTGCTGTGATATCGTAACAAATGGTAACGTGAAACGTTATTGTACCGTATTATTTAGTGGGTTTTAGTCCATTTGTCGTGAGTTGTCACCGCTGATGGCGGTGTTAATCGACAAATTATACACAAGCAAACGAGAGATAATTTCCAGGATACACGATTTCTCTAACCACAAAGCACGTGTACCTGCTTACCACGACTGTGGCTTGGAATCGGCAAAAGTGCAATCTTCATCTGTGCTCAATATGCGCCATGCCCCACCGTTCGTGAATCGGACTACACCCGACTGTTAACGTGCGGCGTTATAGTGCGCGCAGTAAAACGTGGCCGGTAGATGCGCGATTGGCAGGGAATGTGTGGGGTGAGCAGTAACGGTGAGTGTTGTGGGCAGGCGCTGTAGAGGAAATGCCAAACGCTGAAGGGGGAGTGCTGTTCCAAACTGAAGCCAACGCACATATATTTTCTAAATATTAAGTGGAGCCCCTCTACATCCACTCTTGCGTGGTGATAATTCAAAACGACCTACCATCAACTCTTTCGTTAGTCTCTAAAAAAATTCCGCTGAAAATGCAAAAAAGCTTCGACCCATTTTCGTCTCCCTGGTTACCATTTACGACTCTCAGAGAAGCGTCATGAGTGGCGAATTTAGAATAAAACCTACATTTCTCTTGTTGCCGTGTTAAAATTTTCTTCTTTTGCCAAAACACAGCAGAGTTTACGCGGTGTCACCTTGCGAACATATTGTGCAGATGCAAATCAGAGAAAATTCTGGAACAGTGGTTTATTAAGCCTACTAAGTGACGAACTGAGGAAAAGTGAGGTCAAAAATAGCTTATGAAAAAGTACTTCTTCAGTACAAAAATAAACGTGTAATGTCTTTACCTTAGTTGTTCCGAAGCCCAACAGCATTTCTCGTTTCGTCGCTATCGATGGACCATAAAAATTACATTCTTTCATCAATAAAGAGTACGCTTAGTAGTATATCACGATAGATAACGAAGTGTTGCATAATAACGATGAGGAAAAATACTCTCTTCTTTGTATGCTATCATTTGCCAAAATCTCATTTCGACGTATCAAACCGCTTATGAAATATGGGGAATGGTGCGGGTATTTAATTGTGGCTTTATCGCTAGCCCGCGTGATCGCAAATGAGAGTGCTACACCAGATCAATTATTTAGAGATGCGACACAGAAGAGACCTCCATTCACCTCAAAAAAAACTTCAACATTTTAGCTAAATTTCATAGACAGCAACATCCTATGTAATATGCACCAAACGCGAAATCATAGCAATCCCTATTTTTCATTACAAACTCTTTCGTTTTTGGAGCAGTGTCTTACTTTAATGCAGATACCACAATAAATATGACTGTTAACGAATTGGTGGGCTTCTCATTATGAAGCTGACATATAAAGCTATAAGGAACAGAAAAACGACCTTTTCTTTACCGAAGAGTTTCTGTAAAATCGTGTGAGAAATATTGTTGACCTGCTTCTCGATTCTGTCATCGCAGCGCATCGCTTTCAGGCCGAAAGAGGGCAAACGAGGTCTGCCTTCTCTTCCGAACGGACGAATGAACTCGACCACCGCTTTGGGCAAAAAGTAGTCACTGCGAATTGGCCACCGCATCCTGTGAGATCCCTGCCTGCTGCTTGGCCGGTAATCATCGTTACAGAATGGCGTCGTGTGAAGGTCGCTGTTGTAAAAGATGTTCTGCCGACAGAAGTCCGTCACTGAGCGACAAAGAAGTGCGGTGCCACTGCACGTCTGAAGGTACCAACGCTTTGGCAGCCGAAGCGTCACTGGAAAGCGCTCCTCAGTCACTTCGTTGCGAAGACGGCCGTTTGCTGCTACCTCTTGCATTGCGGGAATTCAGTGCATTCTCTTCCCTACATGTACATCATAGCTGAATGCTGAAAGGAGCTGGTTGTGTTTTGTAATTAGGATTTGCCCTATTCATCTGTATCGTTGAGCTGTGTTGCATATGTACTCGTATAAGATTTTTTTTGCGTATACGTAAGGTTAAAATATTTTTTGTCATCTATTTTATATATGCTTTGAGGCCACAAATATAAATTGCTTTAATCCGTAGAAATTACATGCATTTTCTAATACTTTCAAATGGAATTACCTCTGTTGTTTGCTACCATATTTCCATTAGAATACTTCGTCTCTCAGTTACAGTACTATTCGATTATATAGAAATTGAAACACATTCATACTTAATAAGTGACAATACTCAATCTATTCAGTCAATCTCCATTAAATGTTCTATATACAACATGTGATGGACTTGTATCATCTTTTATGTATTTTCTGTAGAATGATATTGCTACGAGTACCAACTATTTATCTCACACATTCGGGAGTTTTATTGTAGAACACAATTTTTCCACTTTTATTTCATGATTTTGCTGTATTCTCATTTACTGATCTGGTATGCCACGTACAGTTGTGTATTTGTCAATAATACAGTGAAGCTGTTTTTGAAAAACAAACTAATCATTAATCTGATAAAACTGTATATGTCTTTCAAGAAAAGGAGGCGCATGGATGTACATTTCGATGAAGCGAGAATCGAACACGTATCTCGGTTCAATGTTTAGGTTTTATCATTGATAGTTAGTTTAAATAGAAGAAAACAATAACATTATGATCAGTAAGTCAAGCCCATTGATATTTTTTATGAAAAGCTGGCTTAGTATTATATCAATAGATCTTGTGCACAGTGTATTGCCGTGTTTTTCAGTCTGGAATGTAATATTGAGCTACAGGGTGGGGAAATTCTAATAACACAGCAATGAAAAGAATGTTAGTGCAACAACAAAATCAATCCATTTGGATCATACTGGAAAAGAGTAAGAAATCTGAAAAAAATGCTTTAAGTTTCTTAATATTTTAATTTTTCCATCATTATATATATTCAGAAGCATCTTGATTGCATTACACGATCCTGCAAAACTGTATACCAATGAGACTGCTCATATTCATAAAGTAAAACAGAAAACTACTGATGTGCCTTCGGCACAGGTCGAAAAACGTATGTCGATATTCTGTTATTAAATAATTAAATTATATAGGAACTGCCAAGAAACGTGCAGAGTCTCAAAACTTATACTTTCCCTGCGACTCTGAAAAAATTTTTCATGAAGAAGGAATTTTAAATAGTAAGCATCCAGGACCAGTGAATATTTATATATCACATTAACAGAAATTCGAATATTATTCTTGTTTTGAGTCATTCATGTGCAGTTAAGATTATTAATGTATGTTGTAGCACCACATTTTTAAACTGTTTGGTAATTGTCTTATCATAGGACACATGATGTAAATCACTGTGTGTTGTAAGACTTCGTGTGTTACGTATAAAATAATAAGCATACTTTCTAAAGTACTGTTTGTATATGTTATCTACCCCACAGGCATAATGAATAGTCATTTTTCTGATTACAGAAATGTACACAGTGTAATTTAGGACCAATAAAGTCTCAGTCATAGTCGAAGAAACACAACAGCCTCTTAACACCTTTGTTGTTTTGCTTAGCAAGCAACAGTCATTACTACAGTTGGTTAATGAGCTTCACCTTATAGAACTAGAGTTTGAAAATTTACTTGTGATCATCTCTAGAACATTATATATGAAAATATCACATCTACTTCATTGAGAAAATTTTCTTTCATGGTCTTTTGAGGAACTACATTCTATGTTCTTACACACATTATGCATTTGTGCAGAGAAAAAACAGATTTTCCTGCCTACATCTTTTCTAATTTAGAAAACAATGTAGAATCTCAGCTCTAACACATGGATAGTTTCTATATTTATGAGTTGTCAGCCATAGGCTCATAGTGGGAGAAGTTTTTGTGTTGTATTCTAAAGCCACGCCAAATTTATTATACAATAGCTGCTATATGAATGTTGAAAGTATAATTCATGACTTATGTTCCTTTTGGGTAGCTGACTAACATTGACTGTCATTAGAACGATTAAATGATTTGTGAAATACTTTTGATACGGTGCCAGCAAACAGAACAAGTTTATAAATTAGTTTTACAAGGTTTTCACCTTAGGATTACACATAATCCTCCTCAATGAACTTGCAGATACATATTATGTCAAATGACCATTTCAGCAGTGTTTGTGTTACAAGGATTCAGTTATAATACCAAGCACTGTTACAATGGTACCTTGGGAACATTTTTAAGTGCCTATTTATGTAAGTACCTACAGTCAAATGTTTGTCATTCAAAGTATTACTTGAAGAATAAACAGTCACTCAGTAAATAAAGTAATAAAACCATATCATAATGAAGGTGAGACAGGGAGACAAGTTTAGTTAGGTAAATAAAGAGGCAAATTACAAATTATATGGGTAAGAGCTTTAATGAAAGCAAATATGAAATACAGATAGTAAAAAGTAACTAATAGTCATACAGAGTAAATGAAATTTATGAAATTGCAACAAATGCGTCTTGTCAATAACCACCCTAAAGCCCACATGTATTTCCAGTTGCATATACCAACATTGTTTGTTTTGTAACTTCCAAATAGCACAATACGGTCAGTCGACTTGTCGACCCACTACAAGTTTTATAACTTCGACCTGCAAGATAGCAGAGATTTCACAGGGAACTAGAATCCATATTGGAACACTCCTCCGACCATAAGAAAATTAACTGGAGGAAGGCACTTCAGGAGGGATGCTTTCACAACACCCATGTATAATTAGAACTCGTTAACTGAACTTGTAACTGTAGCTACGAATAATTGACAGAAAGTGAAGTAAAAATTGAAATGTTTTTATGCTTATAATCCCGCTACCAAGTAACGGTTTGACTGGATCTGTATATTTACATAAAACATACATAGTTATCCATTCAGCCCAAGAAGGTAATTTTAAAGGCAGTTTTATATTTGAATGAGAATGTACCAGGCGATACTATCAAGCTTTACAGGCTATAAGTACCACATTTGTACCACATGAAAAAAGTAAATACACTGTTGATAGAAGTAAAACGTTTATTCGACTAACCCTGCTATAAAAGCAAAAGTACACGGCTGGCCGTTCTGGCCCTAGTGGGTTAGTCGAGACCGCTCGACAACCATGTCATCCTCGCTCAGTAGTGTCACTGGATGCCGTACGGAAGGGTGTGGGGTCAACACACTGCTCTCCCGATCGTTGTCGGTTTTCTGGATCTCGAAACATCTGCTTCTCACGTAAATAGCTCCACAGTTGCCATCACAAGGTTTAGTTAATCGAGCCTGGACCCTCCACACAGCAGCCAGAAACGCTGAACGCTGTGCTGTGAAAGCGGACAGCTGTAGTAAAGCAAAACAAATACTCTGTAATGAAATTCATATTGGTGTGTCAGAAATGAAACAAATTGTGGCTTTCCTTCATCAGAGATACACAGGAGAAGGAAGTAGGTAAAATTGCTCTGAGACTAAATATAATATTCCGTACATTTCATTACATCTAAGCTCATCGGACAAAAGTTAAATGGTTCAAATGGCTCTGAGCACTATGGGACTTAACATCTGTGGTCATCAGTCCCCTAGAACTTAGAACTACTTAAACCTAACTAACCTAAGGACATCACACACATCCATGCCCGAGGCAGGATTCGAACCTGCGACCGTAGCAGTCGCGCGGTTCCGGACTGCGCGCCTAGAACCGCTAGACCACCGCGGCCGGCGGACAAAAGTTAGACACCCGTAGAACAATCACTACAACCATCACTTAACACTGGATAATTCCGCCCCTGGACTTGATAATCTCCTGGATTCGGTTAGGAAGTGAGTCCGCAAGGTTGTGCAGGAACGCCGCATTCAGGTTAAGCCAGTCACTCATGATTTGAGCTCGTATTTTCACCGAATTGCGAGGAAGCTGAAGTCAGAGTTTTATCCGCTGCTCCAACACGTCACACAGATTTTCTACTGGGTTCAAGCCAGGTGATTTTGCAAGCCAGTCGAGATGTAATAGGGTGTGGGGTGTTCAGAAAACCAATCACATATTCTTCCAGCCAGATGAACTTAGCTGATTTTACGTGCCTGTGTGAGCAACGGCCTCTTACAAGGTCACCTCAATTTTCTCTCAGTAACAGATGAGGATGGACCTCCAATCACTGCCTGCGGAATTGTTGTCGGGTTTGGAAACATTTTGATTCACAAGGCGTGAAACGCGTCTCCAGTACTTCTCAGTCAGGATCTTTTTGCGACCAAATCCTGACGTTGCCACGTGTCTTACACCATCATTGCTTGAGCCACGTTGAACGTTCTGCTTCGAAACACCAAGAAATCGAGCAAATTCACACATCACATTGCTATGGGCACGGCCACATACGTATGCTCCTTTAGTTACTTTATCGCGTCCTTATATTTACCCATGTTTCCATATAATATCTGCATAAAACATAAATGTCTGAATTACTGCAGCTGGCTTATGCTTGCATAGAGGCAGTGCGCCTGCAGTTGAACATGGGGCTCGATCGTTGTTCCAACTCTAAAGGCGTAACGATTCATCTGTCTGTGTGCGCTCGGGTAGCTAGTTCTTTTGTCCGGTGAGCTTACGTATCTAACCGAGCTTGCATAATTTCGATCGACGACTGTAAAATGAGTACGATAAAAAGCAAGTGAATGAACATAGTGTATAGACACCATTTCTGAAATTAATGTTTCGAACGAAAAATTTATTGTCTGCAAATACAGATATACTGATGCCTAATTTACTGACCAGTATTTAACTTACATGTGTACGGCACGACCGTTCACTGTGTGGATCCGTCCCTTGGTTCGCCGCCACCGGAAGACCCGTCCCCTGCCGACCAGCTGCAGTCCATCCACTCGCCTGGCGCCTGTCTGTCTGGAGACAGACTTGGAGAATCTTCTGATAGTTTCCCTTCTAAATCTTGGTCGTCCCCTAACAAAGTTGTGGAGCTGTACCGAGTCTCATCATCTGTTACGAGTTGCTCTAGAGGTGCATAAAGCGAACCGCCCGAGAGCTCTCCCTCATCGGAACCATCTTCTCCTGAGCTTCCTACCGGAGAAAGGCCACCTGTCCACTCATCTGACAAGCCGTCCAACCCAACCGCACCCTCCCAGTCGCTGTCGCTGCAGTCCACGTCTTCGTCGCCAGTGTCGCTCTCCTGATGGAGCCTCTGGGCTTCCAGGTCTCCCACCGGGACGAACTCGTCTGCACTGTCGCAGCCAGAGTCGCTGGCGCCGTCGTGGCCGTCCAGTAGCTGGTGCTCCCCCGCCCTCCGTATCTCCCTGCGGTGGGCGGCCATCTGCAGCAATCCCAGGCGCTCTCCCTCCAACTGTGCGCTGCGGGACTGCGTCTGCTTACGGATCTGCTCCCTCGTCCACTCCTCCATTACTTCCTATGAAAAGTGACACACGTACCAATTGACCAAAAGAAGATTACCTACATATGGACGGGTGCACTTTAGTTAAAATGCCTTAACTGAATGAAAGTGATATGAAGTTTCAGTGGAATGCTTCTGATACAAAAACACGCAGTATTAAATGCAGCCAACTAGAAAATACGAATTATAAAATGGCTCTGAGCACTACGGGAGTTAACTTCTGAGTTCATCATTCCCCTAGACTTAGAACTACTTAAACCTAACTACCTTAAGGACATCACATACATCCATGCCCGTGGCAGGATTCGAACCTGCAACTGTAGCGGTCGCGCGGTTCCATACTGTAGCGCCTAGAACCGCTCGGCCACCACTGCCGGCTACGAATTATAAGTGAAACCACACACGTCAAATAATCAGTAGAAACTACCTATGTGCACTCGAGCGAATAGTAGCGGCTTCGGTCAAGAATACCATCATAACGACCGGGAGAGCGGTGTGCTGACCCCACGCCCCTCCTATCCGCATCCTCCTCTGCGGTTGACACGGCGGTCGGATGGTCTCGGCGGTAGGCCACTCGTGGCCTGACGACGGAGTGCTAACTACCTATGTGCGCAACTTGACGGTGCGGGACATACACTGCCGGAAAAGAAATTAGTACACTTGGAATGAAGACGTCGATTTTGATCCGATGCAAATGCAACATGGGGGGTAATAGACGCGGTGATTGTGGTTTCAAGGTCATCCGCCAATAGATAGCGTCCTGTCACAGTTACCAGAGCGTCATCTCTCTCTACCAATTAATAGGGAATGCTCGCAACCAGACGGCTCAGTGTGGCGCACACGTGTGAAGCAAGACAACTGTGCCACAGAGAAGCACTCGTAATTCCTATTGCCCACTCAGCGAGTTTGAAACTTTCAAATTATGGCCTACCGAGCAGGGGGTAGTCCTTTCGGAGAACTGCTACACAAGCTGGAAGTTCTGCGTCAGTTGTTGAACGACGCTGATATCAGTGGCCACGTGAACGTTCTCACACCTGTAGACGAGGTTCTGGACGTCCACGCAGCACAGGCGCCCGCCAGGTTCGTCGTATTGTAAGAGCAGTGGCAGATCGGTCAGCTACCACAGCACAGATGAGCGGGCTTGTGATCCCAGACGTGTCAACACGAACAGTTGCGGGCCGATTATCAGTAGTGGAAGTGCAGGCACGCACACTTCTAGCCCGTCTTCAAATGGTTCAAATGGCTCTAATCACTATGGGACTTAACATCTGAGGATATCAGTCCCCTAGACTTAGAACTACTTAAACCTAACTAACCTAAGGACACGCCGGCCGAAGTGGCCGTGCGGTTAAAGGCGCTGCAGTCTGGAACCGCAAGACCGCTACGGTCGCAGGTTCGAATCCTGCCTCGGGCATGGATGTTTGTGATGTCCTTAGGTTAGTTAGGTTTAACTAGTTCTAAGTTCTAGGGGACTAATGACCTCAGCAGTTGAGTCCCATAGTGCTCAGAGCCATTTGAACCATTTTTAACCTAAGGACATCACACACGTCCATGCCCGAGGCAGTATTCGAACCTACGGCCGTAGCAGCCGCGTGGTTCGAGACTGAAATAGCCCGCCTTCCACTCAGTGCACAGCACTGATGTGTATGTCTTGAGTGGTGCCCCCAGAGGATCGTTTGGAAGATGGAATGGCACGCCGTGATCTTCAGTGATGAAAACAGGTTCTCCCTGCACGAAAGTGATGTTCATTACTGTGCACGACGTAGACCCGACTAGCTCTGTTTGGGAGAGTGCACTCGTCCAAGACAAACTGACCCCACTCCACACTTCATGGTTTGGGGAGCGATAAGCTACAACCCTCGTTCATGTTTGTTGTTTGTGGAAGGGACGCTAACCAGCGCTCGGTACACGCAGAATGTTGTTACACCTTTTTTTCCGTTTAGAAGGTGATGTGTTGTTGCAATAGAATAATGTTCGCCCAAACACTGCCCGTGAATCTCTACGTGTTCTGCAAGGTGGGCAGCAACTTGCATAGCCAGCACGTTCTCCAGACATGTCTCCAATCAAGCACGTGCAGGATATGACGGGACAAGAACTGATTCGTGCGACTTGTCGGCCAACTACTCCTACAGAAATACGTGAACAGGTAGAGCACGTGTGGAATAACGTAGTCCAGGACAGTATTCGCCATCTGTACGATCGACTGAATGCTAGACTCAGCGCCTTCATTGCCGCCCGGGGAGGCAACACCACGGACTAATGTGAGTGTTTCAGCATGCTTCGATACTTAGTATCCTGCAGCCGCTTTTGCTACTGATCTGGAAATGTAACCATTTCCTGTACTCGATATGCAGTGTGGCAACAATAAAACTTCAGTGAACTGGAAACCTCTAAAAGTGTGCAACAATTTTTGCCGGCAGTGAATATGACTAATGAATATATGAAAAATACAAAAAGAAGTACAAAAGCCGGCCAGTGTGACCGAGCGGTTCTAGGAGCTTCAGTCTGGAAGCGCGCGACCACTGTGGTCGCAGGTTCGAATCCTGCTTCGGGCATGGATGTGTGTGACGTCCTTAGGTTAGTTAGGTTTAAGTAGTTCTAAGTTCTAGGGGACTGATGACCTCAGATGTTAAGTCCCATAGTGCTCTGAGCCATTTGAACCAGAAAGTACAAAACATATAATTTAGACGTAATAACCTACTGAGATACACTGGCTCCTCGCCAGAAACATCGCGCTTACACTTTGATCTTACTCGACAAAACCCCCGGGATGATTTTATTGCGCTGCCACGCCGAGGCAATCTATATAGACACAATTTACATGGAACTTACGGCGTGAAGCGAATTAGGAGCGAAATTAAAAGGGTCACAGCAACCTCTAATTACAATTTGTAAATAACTATCGTGTTGATATTTTTCCTGTACACCTTTAAACACAAATGAAAGTAGAGATAATGGACGATCAACTAACTACACCGACGGGCATCTTTTACAACATTGACGTTAATGAACGTCAGAGCACGTGCAACCTCAAAAGTTTGAATGAAGAAAGATTTAGATGTAAAATATTCCAGAAAATTGTGAAGTATCATTGGCCAAGTCATTTCGTAATAAAATGGATACATAAATAGAAATTTACAAAAAAATATCTAGGGCACCGACAGTCATCAGAACGTTGGTGAGGTTACGTCAAAATTGTATGAAAATAACGAAAAAATTTCTATCAGATTGTCTGGGAGAAATGTTAGTGACGAGAACGTACAACATAATAGGTTACAGTAGTATAAACATACAGAGCAACACGACACGTACGAGATTACAGCTTGGAGATCGTACGAAGCCATCCTGCCTGCGTTATTTACAGACATTTAGTCAATGGCTATCCATAAGTGTAACTTTTAGGTTGGGAATAATTATGTTAATTGTAATACCCGCCTTCTCCTCCCCGCCTATGACTTCTCCTCTTGCAACACACAGTCATTTCTTCACAATAGACTGTTGCACATCATTTCATTTCTTTTCACAAACTGTAATTGACAGGGTAATATTGCTGCTTAATATGTTCAAATGTGTAAATTACTTACTTATCAACAGAAGTAGAATGTGACGACAGATTTGTGTCAGCCAATTGCAATTAATCATCTCAAATCATACGCAATACATGCAAGAATTAATTCACAATATTTAAGAGTTAGTACACTGGATAATTATATTGAATTTTATCTGGTGTGTAAACGATCCCAACATGACCATTTTGCTGCTTTATTACTTCTGACAAACTAAGATGTGTCATTAGAGCACCGAAGTACAGTCATTTGTGAGACGTTAAATGCAAATGTGGAAGTTTTTCACTGATGCGGAAGACAAACACTTCGTGGCGGAATAAATGAGGTATTCATTTTTAATAGTTTTTAATAGGTTTTTCTCTAGATAAATTGAGTAAAATGTAGTGCCCAGAAAACGTAGTCCTTAATAGTCAGTAAATTAGTTAGTTACTTGCTCCACAGATGAAGTTCACGTTAAAAGTTGTGATGTTGATTGTGTCAACAGAACAAACACAGAACACGTATATGCAACTTACAACAAAAAAATAAATGAAAGTTCATATTTACATGTTGGTCATTTACATGCTTTTTAATGATTAACTACGTCTACTCAAGAATTCCCGTGCGCAACGGAAGGATGTCAAGTAGAAACATCTTTAATGGTTCAAATGGCTCTGAGCACTATGGCACTTCACTTTCGAGGTCATCAGACTCCTAGAACTTAGAACTACTTACACCTAACTAACCCAAGGACATCACACACATCCATGCCCGAGGCAGGATTTGAACCTGCGGCCGTAGCGGTTGCACGGTTCCAGACTGTAGCGCCTAGAACTGCTCAGAAACATCTTTAATCCACATTTTAAAACAGCATGGGTAGAAAGGAGTTGCAGCTCCAAAATCAGTTAGCAGGAGAAAAAAAGAACATTGGGACTGAACACACTGTATAACCAACATAAAAATGGCGAGTACACAATACTGAGTGGAGGAGGAAGGGTTCCACTTATAAGAAGAAGAATACATTGGCTTGCCCCTAAGCAAGCACTTCAGAAAACTACTGTTCGTTCATGGAATGAAAAACTGATGCGATAATAGCGAAAACACGATTATATTTGGGAAATTCGGTACGAAAGTGTAAACAGTGGTACTAGAAATCACCAACGTACTGTGCTGTTTGGGAGCAAAAGCCGGCCATTGTTGCCGTGCGGTTCTAGGCGCTTCAGTTTGGAACCGCGTGACCGCTACGGTCGCACGTTCGAATCCTACCTCGGGCATGGATGTGTGTGATGTCCTTAGGTTAGTTAGGTTTAGGTAGTTCTAAGTTCTAGGGGTTTGATGACCTGAGATGTTGAGTCCCATAGTGCTCAGAGCCATTTGAACCATTTGGGAGCAAAAAATATTTCCAAGAATTCTGCTTCTCAACACTATCAAGAGAATATCTGAGACAGTCCGACTGTATGAGAGACCAGAAGCACCTGCTTACCTCAGCTACCTGCCACCTCGCTGCCTTCTGAGCTGCTGCTCTCGTGCGACATCCGCCGTGCCCACAGCCTGAGTGAGGCAGGACTCGACGCGAGTGAAGGACGGGGCGGGGGTGGGGGTAGCACCTTCCACCCCTCCCGCTCATTCCCCTCCTCTACTAACATTCTTATCTTCGGATACTCAACGTTGCTGCCGAACTGCTTCATTTGTATGGTGCTTCATCATGAAAGCAAGAAAACAATTAAACCTCGATTTTTCAGTAAGAGATCTACGATAACATTTGATTCTCTTTTTATTAACTTTCGTTACCTTTCCTCCTGAATGTTTATTATCAAATTTACGTATGTTTTTGTACATTTTAGGTGCCCATTCGCCCATATTTCTGGTCGGTGCACTGTACACCCCTTCTGCTATATCTTTGGAAACTAATATTTTAATCATTTTCACAGGAGGCTGTAAATTGGCAGAACCGTTACCGTTGAATCAATCGAAATGTTTCCCAAATACAGGCCAACCAGTCTGTTTGCTTTATTAGTTTTGTTATCATTTCTAACATTACATTTAGTATTACCGTCTACCAGCGTAATACCAAGTAGTCACTGAAACTGATGCAGCGATGTGAACTATGGTATTTCCAATATAGACGCTTTAGTCTACATCACCTGTTGCACTCAACGCTGTTGAAACACAAAGTGTAATCATTATCCATGGTATATCGGAAAGAACAATTAGATTTAAAAAATGATTCAAACGGCTCTAAGCGTTATGGGACTTAACATCTGAGGTCATCAGTCCCCTAGACATAGAACTACTTAAGCCTAACTAACCTAAGGACATTACACACATCCATGACCGAGGCAGGGTTCGAACCTACGACGGCAGCAGCAGCGCGGTTCCGGACTGAAGCGCCTAGAACCTCTCAGCCACGGCGGCCGGCAATCCGATTTTTTTTAAAAAAAATAAAAACTATTATGTTATTTGAGATATGTGCGTGAACAACGTACTGTTGGAAAGAGCAAACTCTCGAGTTTTACACAGTTGCCGCTAGGTAGCAGCAGTGTGTGCTCACTTCAGTTCCAGTAAACATGGTGCATGGACGACAGAAAGCGTTTTGCGTTCTGCGTTTTGCGCGTTGTGAAGTAAAGGATCTACACTACTGGCCATTAAAATTGCTACACCACGAAGATGACGTGCTACAGACGCGAAATTTAACCGACAGGAAGAAGATGTTATGATATGCAAATGATTAGCGTATCAGAGCATTCACACAAGGTTGGCGCCGGTGGCGACACCTACAACGTGCTGACATGAGGAAATTTTCCAACCGATTTCTCATACACAAACAGCAGTTGACCGGCGTTGCCTGGTGAAACGTTGTTGTGATGCCTCGTGTAAGGAGGAGAAATGCGTACCATCATGTTTCCGACTTTGATAAAGGTCACATCGTAGCCTATCGCGATTGCGGTTCATCGTATCGCGACATTTCTGCTCGCGTTGCTCGAGATCCAATGACTGTTAGCAAAATATGGAATCGGTGGGTTCATGAGGGTAATACGGAACGCCGTGCTGGATCCCAACGGCCTCGTGTCACTAGCAGTCGAGATGACAGGCATCTTATTCGCATGGCTGTAACGGGTCGTGCAGCCACGTCTCGATCACTGAGTCAACAGATGCGGACGTTTGCAAGACAACAACCATATGCACGAACAGTTCGGCGACGTTTGCAGCAGCATGGACTATCAGCTCGGAGACCACGGCTGTGGTTGCCCTTGACGCTGCATCACAGACAGGAGCGCCTGCGATGGTGTACTCAACGACGAACCTGGGTGCGCGAATGGCAAAACGTCATTTTTTTCGGATGAATCGAGGTTCTGTTTACAGCATCATGATGGTTGCATCCGTGTTTGGCGTCATCGCGGTGAACGCACATTGGAAGCGTGTATTCGTCATCGCCATACTGGCATATCCCCCGCCGTGATGGTGTGAGGTGCCATTCATTACTCGTCTCCGTCACCTCTTGTTCGTATTGACGGCACTTAGAACTGTGGACGTTACATTTCAGATGTGTTACGACCCGTGGCTCTACCCTTCATTCGATCCCTGCGAAACCCTACATTTTCGCAGGATAATGCACGACCGCATGTTGCAGGTCCTGTACGGGTCTTTCTGGATACAGCGACTGCTGCCCTGTCCAGCACATTCCCGAGATCTCGCACCAATTTATAACGTCTGGTCAATGGTGGCTAATCAACTGGCTCGTCACGAAACACCAGTCACTACTCTTGATGAACTGTGGTACCGTGTTGATGCTGCATGGGCAGCTGTACCTGTACACGCCATCCAAGCTCTGTTTGACTAAATGCCCGGGTGTATCGAGGCCGTTATTACGGCCAGAGGTTGTTGTTCTGGGTACTGATTTCTCAGGATCTATGGACCCAAATTGCGTGAAAATGTTATCACATGTCAGTTCTAGTATAACACGTTTGTCCACTGAATACGTGTTTATCATCTGCATTTCGTCTTGGTGTTGCAGTTTTAATGGCCGGTAGTGTACTTTCTGTGGATTTCGCTCCGTCGTGCGCTGAGCGCTGCGACCTTTGATAATAGAGGCGCTTTTGAACTTGGGTTTGCATCTCATTGTAGCCCCTGAGGCAGAAAGAGTGAATCAAATATTAGGTGCGTTTTTCTGTAAGTTTAAGAAACACAACAGACACACACAATAAAGACTTTACCCATCAATTATTTATTTTCCATCACTATTTACAACGAGCCGACGGCCTTGTTGCAGTGGTAACACCGGTTCCCGTCAGATCACTGATGTTAAGCGCTGTTGGGCTGGGCTAGCACTTGGATGGGTGACCACCGGGTCTGCCGAGCGCTGTTGGCAAGCGGTGTGCACTCAGCCCTTGTAAGGCAAACAGAGGAGCAACTTGATTGAGAAGTAGCGACTCCGGTTTCGGAAACTGACATACGGCCTAGAGAGCGATATGCTGACCAGATGCCACTCCATATCCGCATCCAGTGACGCCTATGGGCTGAGGATGAAACGGTGGCTGGTCAGTACCGCTGGGCCTTCATGGCCTTTTCTGGAGGAGTTTAGTTTTTATAATGATCTGCCAAAGCTGGGGTAACTTTTAGATTCCGCAACCATAGAAGTCACGTGGTTTTGAGCCGAAGAACTCGTCGAACCATGTTCGGAGAGCATTTTCATCCGGAAAGAATGTTTCTTGAAGACTGTTCGATAGACAGCAGAAAAGGTGAAAATCTGAGGGCGTAAGATCAGGCGAATAAGGTGGATGTGGAATGAATTTTCCAACCCAACTCCTGTATTGCGCTTTTTCTCAGTCTGGCAGAATGCGGGCGTGTGTTATCGTGGATTAACATCATTTCACTCAGTTTTCCTGGTCGTTGTTCAGGACGTCTCAGTTGTCGATAATAAACGTCAGCAGTGCTGGTTACACCTCGTGGAAGCAATTCGGATTTCATCCACCGGCTCTGTTCCATGATATGTACAACATTATCCCTTGCAGACGCGCGCAGGTCTCTATTACTGGGAGACGCTGCTTTTCTTGGACTTAGAGATTCCTTATGTTAGCGTTGTTAGCTTAAAGACACCATATCTCGTCCCCTGTAACGATACAGGATAGGAATTGTCGGTGCTGTTCACGAGCCAATCCGTGATGACCAAGCAGAGTTGCACATTAGGCCACCAGCTGGTATTTGTGATTTTAGCTTAGAGCCTATGGTTCGCATACACCTGATTTTTTAACCTTCCCCACGCATGAAATGTCGCACGATAGTGCAATGATCACAGTTCATCACATTTGCCAGTTCTCGAGTGCAATGACATGAATCATTGTGGATTAATGCGTTTAAACGACCTTCATGAAACCTCACAGGTCTTATGAACGTGGAGAGACACTAACGTCAAAACAATCGTCCTTAAAGCGGGAAAACTATTTTACTGCCGTATCTAACTGTACAATGACATTATCTCCAAACATGACGCAAATGTTTCTTAAGTATTTCGCCGTTGTTACCCATCTATTGAAGTCAAACAGAAGAGCATATTAGAAATGTTCCCATTGTTCAATTTGGAATTTCATTTCCTAAAAATGGTTCAAATGGCTCAAGCGCTATGGGACTTAACATCTGAGGTCATGAGTCCCCTAGACGTAGAACTAATTAAACCTAACTAACCTAAGGATATCACACACATCCATGCCCGAGGCAGGATTCGAACCTGTGACCGTAGCAGCAGTGCGGTTCCGGACTGAAGCGCCTAGAACCGCTCGGCCACAGGGGCCGGCTTCATATTCTACTGTCCATAGCTCCACCCACTATCTCCAAATGACGAAATGACAGTAACTCAACTCAAATAGCAACATTGGACTACAAAATAAATACGACAATCGGTAAATAAACCCATAGCAACCGGAATAAGAATATGTAAAACAAAAACGCTACGAAATTACGCAGGAGCCCAATATCTTTCACATCGACGGAGACGGCAACGATGGCTCCAGCAGGTTAGAAAACCCAAAACTCGGCCCATAGGGTTATGTCACGATCCAGCTAAATAACTGACTTTAGTTTTTGTCACTTGACAGTACCGTTTGCTCCTCCAAACTGGGAACAGTTTGGTGAGGTGTCATCAAAAATACGTGAGATTGATATACTATGAAGTTTCAGCTACTGATTCGACACAGTCTACATCAGTCCCAGTTCCTCCTGAGTTTGTTTCGTCTACGCCCAGGTTAGGAACCAAATCTTTGATGGCGGATTACTGTCTGGCAATGTTCTGACTTGCACAGTTGAGCGTAGAGTTTCTACCCCACTGCTGGTGCTGGGCGAGTCAGCAGAGAGTCAGATGCTATTTAATAAGAGGCCCAGTGTCCAGTTTGAGTATCGGAACTCTCAAAGAGGTTTTCTTTGTAAATTCCCGACTATGTGTTCCCATGTGAAATTCAGCCCAAATTTAACTGCCACTTTCTAAAAAGTCTACATATTACCAAAACTATGTACCCACAAATTCCTATCCAATTTAAACTTGTGTGGTACAATTTGACTAAGCAGAACTTAATTTGAACTGAACTGTAACTGGTGTGAAAGAAAAATTTCTTTACATTTAAACTCGCAATTTCAAGTGAAAAATGTATCTGCCCCTAATCAAAATTTCCACCTACCTCGGGTCTGGACAACATTTCGCTAATTCCTTGAAAGCACAACGGTAAACAACAAACAGGCAGCGGCTAAGCTAGATTTCTATTTGGAAATTCAAATTCCAAACAATATCAAATCTGTTGCATACCATAAGGTGCAGTGTGGTAATGCATAAAATTAAAACTTCCTTAAATAGTGGCCGCGTGGGGTAGCCGCGCGGTCTAGGGCACCTTGTCACGGCTCCCCCCGTCGGAAGTTCGAGTCCTCCCTCGGGCATGGGTGTGTGTGTTGTCCTTAGCGTATGTTAGTTTAAGTTAGATTAAATAGTATGTAAGCTTAGGGACCGATGACCTCAGCAGTTTGGTCCCATAAGACCTTACCGCAAATTTCCAAATTTTTTTCCTTTAAACAGTAGGATGGGAGAATGACTGTCCCTATTGCTGTGGCCGCCCACTTCATACATCGTAGCGCCTAGTGCACTAGTATCCCACTTTACATCTAACCAACACGGGATGCCTGCATTTCAGGGCGTACATTCAGCAGGAAAACCGTTGTCATCTGTGTTGTCAAAATAAATACATACTGGCGGCCACAACACAACATAACATCAGGTCTCCACCAACGGCAGCCACTGACCGCTACCCGTTCGCAGAGCCTACAGAACAACTTCAAAAGAGGTCGCAGTTAGCTCAGGAACTATTTTGATACGCCAGGCACGTGATCGCAAATAGTTCCGGCAGATACCTCCGCCAACGGGCTTTATAAGGCGGCGCGCTGCCGGCAAAAGCCAATTCGACGCACCGCTTGGAAGGATACCGAGCTGACGCCTCGCAGCCACAAGCAGACGCCTCTTCCAGCTGATCGATCTCTTGTAGATGGACATGGTATAGCCGACGAACCTCTTGTTACTGTATAATTGTTTATTGTGTTCTCTTCCCGTGAAGAGTCGGGCCTTTCCTACTGCCATTTCTTATCTTATATTTGTGTCGATCCGCAGTTGGGATCCAGTCTGTTGTTATTTTGGAGACTTTATTATTGTTTCGTTTTGGCGAGTCCAATAAATTTTTTCGGACTTGTGTTTCCCAAATTTCTATTCTGATAGCGCAGATGAAATAATAATCCAAGATAAAGATTTTAGAATGAAGTGTGTATTCAAAAAGAGTAAAAGTTCCCGTGATCTTCGCACATGGCATTGATCTAAGCAACACTATGCTTAACGTTAACAGAGAATTTGTATGAAAATCAAACACCTTAATCAGTTGGTATGTTACTGCACGACTCAGGGAAGTGGAATGGTCTTTCTCGCAGCTCCGAGGAAGTGAACAAAGTTAACTATCTGACAACAATCATTTCGACAAAGTAGCTGCTATGTGCTGCAGTCTTAAGGTAAATCTTCTTCTCTTTAAGAGAAATAACATTACTCAAAATTTATATTGTTTACGCCATTCAGTATGTAGATCATATTCATTCTTGCTGTCCCTTGTAATACATCTTTCTTCATCTCACAGATACAATCACGAGTCAAAACTGCACTGTTTCATACGTCCGTCCCCCACTGCACTTCAACTAGGAATGCGTCAGACTGCGCAGAGGCAAAGGCTGTGCTACAAAAGAGACCAAAGACTGTTTAACAGTAACCTACTTTGCTCTCTCTCCCACGTGCACATCGGTAACTTACAAAAATCAAAATGACGCACCTACCACCAGTTCACCACATGGCCCTCTTACAGACACAAAGGAAATGATTCAATTGATATGCCAGAGGATACCAGAATTGACATGAAGGCATCTTTGCCCATTGTCAGCGTACAACAGTCTTTAGAAATTCTCTTCATCATGTATTATTGGCAAGAAGAGCGAAATCGCTGATATTTCTTTAGTGAATGTCAAGGTCGTTCCCCTAACCACTGACAAGCCTCAAATATTCAGGGCCAAAACAGGTCTGGGCAGGCAAATAGTAAGTCGGGAAATAAGTGAAATAGTAATTATTGGCCAAGTAACCCAAACTACAGGAACGTCACGTCACTATATTTTGTGAATTCGCGAGAACTAAAGCATAAGTAAACAAAAAAATGTGTGTGAAATCTTATGGGACTTAACTGCTAAGGTCATCAGTCCCTAAGCTGACAGAATACTTAACCTAAGTTATCCTAAGCACAAACACACACACACCGATACCCGAGGGAGGACTCGAACCTCCGCTGGGACCAGCCGCACAGTCCATGACAGCGGCGCCTAAACCGCTCGGCTAATCCCGCGCGGCTACAAGTAAACATTAGCAGCGTGCACCTATGCGCAAGATGCAGTAGAGTGCCCCACCTGTGGTGATGGTTTTCATTACCAAAGTCACGTCGGAAAACTGGAAACCATAACACAGTTACTACCACTTGCTGTTTGTAGCGACCTGAGAAGGCAAATGAACTGACCGTTGAATCCTTCAGAAGATGTGCGCCTTGTCAAAGAATGATCCTCAGTTCACCTCTGGGGCCTGGATCACTGACATGCGACAGCATGAGGTTACGATAAATCGGTCGAGTATCCGTCATGTGGCAGCAAATCCGACTGAAAGATGTTTCAGAGAACTAACGAAGCTGTCGGAAATTCACTGGCGCACGAAACACTCTAAATGGGTAGAGTATTTTGGTCAGTTCTAATAAAATAACCAGTAATCTGATCTACAACATTTTTCGTTATTCACCACCCGAGTTAATGTTACATGGACCCTTACTCACTCCAGTAAGAGAGATATGGAGACTACCCTCTTCCCTAAGAAACCAAATTAGCAGTTGGGTTGAGGAGAATCAGAAGAAAGAAAGCTTTGAGAAAATAATGGCACGACCACACTTTCAACTTGGAGGAGAATGGGGAAAGTGTGCGGTCTATTTGAGTTTGACCAAGGGCATATTGTGAAGGCTTGGAGGCTCGGCGCGAGCATTTCGAAAACTCTATGACTTTTCGGGTGTTTGGGAAGTGCTGTGGTGAGTGTCGTCAACACGTGGTGAATCCACTTCCAGACGTCGTGGGGTTGGGCAGCCACCCCTTATTACGGTTGTCGGACGTCATGTGCTGGGCAGACTTGTAAACCACTGAAGGCTGCGAACTGTGGAGAGACTAACATCAGACTTTAATGCTGGACAAACTGAAATGAGAAAATTACTATCGGCGCTGGACGTTGGCGCAGTGGCAGAGCGTTGTATCGTCTGATGAATTCCGATACCCTCTTCATCATGCCGATGGGAGGGCACGAATCCGTCGTATTCCCAGGGAACAGCTCCTTGACACCAGTAAGGTGGGTTGCTGGTGCCAGCTCCATTCTGCTCTGAGAAACATTAATATGGGCATACATGGGTCCGTTGGAGCTCATGCAAGGCACCATGATGGCTAAGGAGCGTCGTGCACTGGTAGCATACAACGTACACCCCTTCATTACTATCATGTTTCTCGACAGCAGTGACATTTTTCGACAAGAAAATGCGTCATGTCACAAGGTCAGGAGTGTGATGGAGTTGATCGCGGAACACAGTGGCAAGTTACAGTTGATGTACTGCCACCCCCCCCTTCCCCCCCCCCCCCCAAGTCGCCAGATCTGAAGCCAATCGAACACATCTGGGATGCGACTGAATGAGGCATGAGAGCTCATGACCTCTCTGCCCGGAAGTTACGGGAATTGGGCCTCTTGTATGTGCAGATGTGATGACAACTCCCTTCACTAACTTATCAGGGTCTCACTGCTTCCATATCACGATGCGTCGCCACTGCTATCCACGCCAAAGGTGGACATACCGGCTACTAGGTAGGTAGTCATAATATTCTTGCTGATCAGGCCTGTGTATAATTATAAGTTATTGCACGGTATTTGATAAAACCAGATGAGTCGGCGCAATGATAGGGCTGCCAGCGTGAGGCGTCAACCTAGTTTTCTTATGGTTTGGGAACAGTATGCGTACTGTGTTATGTTTGTTTAAGATTTAAGTTCTTAAAATGCTCTACAGTCACTGGCAGTCTCACTAGAGAGGGACATACAGATAGACAAAGTACCCAGAGTATGGGCAAATGGCCCTAAGTGGGCTGGGTAATTAGGGAGGGTGGAAACAGCATGGGGACTTTTCGTCTCTCAGCAGAAGGCTCCCTTCAGTTGACTGCCATGCGTGACTTGATGTAACCACTGTACTAACGAAATACTCGTCCCCCACCTCAGATACTTGCCGAGGTGGAAACAGCATGGGGACTTTTCGTCTCTCGTGGAAACAGCATGGGGACTTTTCGCCTCTCAGCAGAAGGCTTCCTTCAGTTGACTGCCATGCGTGACTTGATGTAACCACTGTACTAATGAAATACTCGTCCCCCACCTCAGATACTTGCCGAATACATACCGGATCAGATGACTTATCTGTGATTGAACTCCCCTTCAGTAATTTAATCATTAGACAGCAAACGCGACATCCACACACGTATCGCTGATATGCACTAAGTACAATGACGTAAGATTGTGTTTGTTCACTGCATAAAAATAGATTCATGCACGAAAAATGGAGGCTCCAAATATAAGGAACGCGGATTAAAATTTTAACGAAGGGTACATAAATGAACCAGGATGCGTGAGTTAAAAAGGCACGAATGGAAGAAATTAAAGACGATTGTGGAATAACCAGGAACCAGAGCAGAAAGCATCATGGTCCTAATAGACTTTGGGAGAAGAAACAAGATGAATGTTGGTTATCAACATGCAGGAACGATCCACAGTAAGCTCGACAAGAGATCGACAGCCCAGTGGATGGCGTCTGGTTTGTCTTTCATTTCAGCCAGCGACTCCCACGATTATAGGATAGTTTGTAGAGAAAGGAAAGGCACTTCCCTTATTCTCTGAGAGCCGTTCTGTCTGAGAGCTCCTGCTTAAACAGCACAGTCTAAGAAGAGACATTCACTCATCAGCGTCGGAAAGAGAAGAAGGAGGGAAAATGAAAAAAATGAATTCTACAGTGTTTGTCTGTTTCTCAACAGGAGGGGTAAAACCCAGGGAAGCAATTAATTAAGCATTAATATTTGAGAAGTAGTTAAAGGAAACGATATTGTCTTTAAAATGGTGTGTACGAATGACACAAAACAGAAAGACATCAAAATGCTCAAGAAATATGAAAGACACCACTGAGAAAGAATGGCAGCCGAGAAAACTGAAAATCATGAAGAGTCTGTTTACCGTTCCATAGGTATTATAATGTCTAATTTATTCAATGTACATATATGAAAAACCAGGAGTCTGAGAGAGGAGTGCTTCAAAGTGAGCCACCACAGATTTTTCGTCCCTGGCAGCTCCTACAGGAGTGCGAGAGTGGCAGTGAAGCTGTTCCGGAGTAAAGTCAAGCACCGGCACGGCAGGCGGGAACGTTAGAGGAGAGAGGGCTGTGGAGAAGGCGTCAGCCAATTGTACGCTGGCCGACCCCTCTCTAGGACTACAACCCGATGGCAGCGCCCTCGATACGAAGAAGACATGAGCGCCGCGCCCCTGGCCGAAGCCCAGTTGAAGAGTAGCCGTTCGCCGACTTCGACAGCGGCATTAAGAATAGGCACTTGTGTAGCAGCGACTTAGGAACGGTATTACTTCTCTTGTATTACGAATTGTATGAACTGAAGAGACTGCGTATGTTGCATGTCACTCTTTGCTTGCGACACGTCATTGTAAACTTCACAAAGTTAAGTATTATCATTTATTTTCTGTAAATAAAATTCATTAATGCGATTTGCTTGAATTGTTGTCTAGCGATCCGAGAACGCAGGTTTCCCGGGCACCCCATACTCGACGAGTAGGCAGGATACAACAGAAACTTCAGTCATAGAAACAGAGGGTTACCATAAACAGTTCAGAGTGGAAACAGCTTGGTGTGAGGCGGATGCTACTCAGGGCCCAAGGAGTCTATGGTCTGGTAACTGCGGTACTGGAGTGGTGCTACAATTACTTTGGCTGTGGACGAGGCTCAAAGAGAAGCCAGCTGTGACCAGCTGACTGCATAACAGGCCACTGCTCACCTTCAACCCCCTCCTCGCCATCACCTGTACACACGAGCCATCGTGCCTCGTATGTTGTCGTTTTAGCCACCCATTCACTCATCAGATTGGCTGCACTCCCCCCCCCCCCCTCCCCCCTCCTCATATGGCACCACAACAGTTTGCGCTCTGCCCCTTTCCATAACCAGTGAGGCTACTGAACGTGAGACTCTTTAGGCAAACAGGAAAGGTTTCTGGCAAATATTTTCACATCACTAAGTGACCATATGAGTAAATCTGTAGTGCAAGTGAAAACCCATTAGGATAACGATAGGTGTTCGATAAGTTAGCAGGAAAATCAAATGTTCCTTTTGCGTTTATTAATCATTGTGTAACACTGTTCCTCTCTTGAAAATCCTTAGTGGGTGAGTACTCCTAGTGCACTGACAGTCATCTGCATTTGAAACTATTTGGTTTACATTTTGGACAATGTACCTATGGGTTATAAACAGTTGTGGTGGCTGGATTTTGCTATTATGTAGTAAGCTTTCGAACTCTACTTACAGGTGGCGTGGAAGAGTTTCTACATATTACACTTCTGTTCCATTTTTGGTGCTGTTCCTATTCTTAAAAATGCCACTTGCGGTTTTTTCGCACGTTTAACAGCACTAGGAACTGAACACTTGTTTTGATGCAATGTTTTTGTTTTATGATGCCGACTGTCTGATGCTGTTGTCAAAGACCGAAAGGTGTTGCCACCTTTCGAGTGTAATTTTTTGAAGAATTTGTGATATGTTTGTGTTTGCATTTTTTGTGCGTGCGTGTGCATGTGTGTGTGCCTGTGTGTGTGTGTGTGTGTGTGTGTGTGTGTGCGTGTGCGTGTCCAGAAGGCAAAAACGAGCGAGAGATATTTTTCTTCTGCTTGTGTGAGAGGGACGACTTTTATTTTATCATTTCTGTTATTAAGTATAGTAGTGAGCCTGTGCTGATATGTGTTTGTTCTTTTACCACATGTTTGTTTTCAGCGATGGCTTTCTTAATGTGGAAGATCTCTTGTATCTGTATAAGATGTTTGTCATGGTTGCTAATTTTCATTATTTTCATTTCTTGTTCCTTGTTTTTAGGATGGTGGTTATGTCGTTTTAAATATTCTGAAGATGTGGAATGGTTTGTTTCGTATTTCCGACACCTGAAATGTTGTTTGTATCGTGTTTTAAAATTCCTGCATTTCATGCCTATGTATACTGAATCACATTGACATTCAAGTTTATATATTCCTGATCGTTGGTTTTTATCCCTCTTGATAGCTCGTTGGCTTGGGTGTGATTGGAGGATTTGCCCAAACTTATATGGTATTCGGCTCTGTCTCTTTAGGATGTTTGCAACACTTTGTTAATTTATGTGTGTAGGTCATGCTGTACAATCTGGTTCTTTTCTGTGTGGTGTTGACATTGTGTGTGTCTGTTGAGCGTGTTTGTAAGTTTGCAGTTTGTGAGTTTTCTTGTATTCTGAAAGTGTTGTTCAAAAAATGGTTCAAATGGCTCTGAGCACTATGGGACTTAACTTCTGAGGTCATCAGTCCCCTAGAACTTAGAAATACTTAAACCTAACTAACCTAAGTACATCACACACATCCATGCCCGAGGCAGAATTCGAACCTGCGACCGTAGCGGATGCGCGGTTCCAGACTGTAGCGCCTAAATCGCTCGGCCAGACTGGCCGGCGAAAGTGTTGCGCTTGTTTTGTATTTGTGCTTTTATTTGTTGATTGAGCCTGTGTACTACATGTGTGTAATACCCATTGTTCCTAGCTATTCGTATGATTGTATTTATTTCTTTTTCATTGTTTCACTTGTTGAGTGGGATTCTGTTTAATCAATGTAACATACATCTTAGTGCTGCAAGCTTCTGATTGCAGGGATGGTTGGATGTGGAATGTATTATTGTGTCTGTGGCTGTTGGTTTTCTAAAGATGGTTGTTTTTATTGTTGTGTCAAGAAAATTTATTTGATTTTCTTTTTCTAGTGTGAATTTTATGTTCTGATGAGTTTTCTTGATTTCTGAGTGTAGTTTATCTATTTTTTTCAATTGGCTCATCTACCAGACAAATAATGTCATCTACATATCTGTAACAATAAATGATTTTGAAACTTTCTTTGGTAGTTATCTTTTCAAATACCTGATTTTTCTAGATGACTGATGAATATGTTTGCTAATGTTCCTGATACTGGGGGCCCCATGGGCAGTCCATCACTTTATAGATAATATTCATTCTCTGACTAAAAGCAGTTATGTTCCGCTGTCAGTCTGAGCACATTTATTATTTCTTTTATTGCTTCTGTGGTGACGTTTGGTGTAGGATGAGAGATTCAGTTCTTCGATTTCTATTGTATCTGTGATGGAGATGGAGGTATACATATTTTATATGTCGAATGAAATCAGTGATGCTGTGTGTGGTACCTGTAGGTTCTGGATGTGTTCTATTAGGTTTCTTGTGTTTATCACTGTTTTGTTGTTTTCTACTTTATAGTGTTTTGTAATTAACATGACCTATGTGGTATGTTGGGGCTTTCTTTAAGTTAATAACAGCTGTCATTGGCATTCCATCTTTATGTACCTTTGGTTGGCTGCTTGTGAGTTTTTCTGTGTTATATGATATTTCTGTTTGTCTGTGAGTGTGTTCAATGTTTCTCAGTGTTACTTTCAGGCTTGCCTGGAATTTTGTAGTTGGATCTGACTTCAGTTTTTGTATGGCATTGGTATTTATGTATTCTTTGGTTTTTCTGATGTATTGCTCCTTGTCCATGAGTACAGCTACATTTCCCTTGTTTGCTCTTTTTATTAATATGTTGTTCTTTATTAACTTTTGTTTTAACCTTTTCATGGTGGCTGCTTCTGTTTGATTGTCCTTATTGTGTGTCTGCTGTGTTTGTTTTATTATGCCTTTCATTTCCTTTTTTTACTAGTTCTCTTGTCAGTCCTATGTTTATTTCACAATAATTTCGTTGTTCTTCACGTGTAAGGATGCGTTCAGTTTCTACTATGAGACTGGTTGTTTCTTTGCTATTGGTACAGTGTTTCAACCCTTTTTCGAAGAGCATTTTCTCTTTTTCGTGTAGTTCTATCTCTGTTAGGGTAACTAAACGTGGATGGAATGTGCGTTGGTGTTCTTATGGTTTCACTTTTAAAATATAAATATATTTTTGTGTATTTTTTATTGTTAGTTTCATTATTTTCTGTTTATGCTTGTTTCGTAAATGTTTCACTGCTGTGTATGTGTTGTGTTCAGTTTTTTCTACCAGTGCCATGAGAACTGTGGGGTTTCATATGTTTTGTCCCAATTCTAGATGAGTCTCATACAGCATCATGTTTATGTACTGTTTTTTCAAATATAGCATCTTAATTTAATTAGTAACCAATATTGTTCTGCGATTGATTTCGACTTTTGTGCCACTGCAGAACTGCTTTTAGCCTGTAAATTAATATAAATTGGAATTAAATCGTTCTTTTTGTATGTTTTATTGAATTTTATGTGTTGTATCGTCTTATGGAGTCTCAGATGTATTTTCTGGAACCTGTTGTACTTGTTGACAGGGAATGCCTGACCTGTACGCTGGGCGGACCGAACTGCCCTGGAGCATACAGCCATAGCAACCATCTGCATTGCCACTCCAGTCAAGTAGGCTACAGCAACCTTTTTCTGTCGGAGAAAACACACTGCAGTGCAGCGTCTGAGGACCAAAGTTTCTGAGATGAACTTTCCCAATGTCAGTCTCTTGCAGTTCTTGACAGTCATCACTTCCTGACTAGTAATAGTGCGGAAGTGGCCGCCTTATTTCGCAATACGTGCGTTGGTTTCCACCACTTTAGAAGCTAACATGTACTGTCATTTTCACATTTTGTCGCTGCATCCTCAGGGGAACGCTGTAGGACATACATTTGTTATTCAGACGCAAATATGTCGTTTGCACCACGAGAAATCAGCATTACGGTCCCATCAACGTTAGAACGGTAAGCTTTATCACGTTGCTCCTGTCTGCGTAGCCGTATTACGTGGTTACTGGTGGATCATTGCTTAAAATCTCGATTCAAATTCCTGAGGTTTCTTGGGTCTCCAGGGACTCGACATGTTATCATTATTTCTTATACACTCCTGGAAATGGAAAAAAGAACACATTGACACCGGTGTGTCAGACCCACCATACTTGCTCCGGACACTGCGAGAGGGCTGTACAAGCAATGATCACACGCACGGCACAGCGGACACACCAGGAACCGCGGTGTTGGCCGTCGAATGGCGCTAGCTGCGCAGCATTTGTGCACCGCCGCCGTCAGTGTCAGCCAGTTTGCCGTGGCATACGGAGCTCCATCGCAGTCTTTAACACTGGTAGCATGCCGCGACAGCGTGGACATGAACCGTATGTGCAGTTGACGGACTTTGAGCGAGGGCGTATAGTGGGCATGCGGGAGGCCGGGTGGACGTACCGCCGAATTGCTCAACACGTGGGGCGCGAGGTCTCCACAGTACATCGATGTTGTCGCCAGTGGTCGGCGGAAGGAGCACGTGCCCATCGACCTGGGACCGGACCGCAGCGACGCACGGATGCACGCCAAGACCGTAGGATCCTACGCAGTGCCGTAGGGGACCGCACCGCCACTTCCCAGCAAATTAGGGACACTGTTGCTCCTGGGGTATCGGCGAGGACCATTCGCAACCGTCTCCATGAAGCTGGGCTACGGTCCCGCACACCGTTAGGCCGTCTTCCGCTCACGCCCCAACATCGTGCAGCCCGCCTCCAGTGGTGTCGCGACAGGCGTGAATGGAGGGACGAATGGAGACGTGTCGTCTTCAGCGATGAGATTTGCTTGTGCCTTGGTGCCAATGATGGTCGTATGCGTGTTAGGCGCCGCGCAGGTGAGCGCCACAATCAGGACTGCATACGACCGAGGCACACAGGGCCAACACCCGGCATCATGGTGTGGGGAGCGATCTCCTACACTGGCCGTACACCACTGGTGATCGTCGAGGGGACACTGAATAGTGCACGGTACATCCAAACTGTCATCGAACCCATCGTTCTACCATTCCTAGACCGGCAAGGGAACTTGCTGTTCCAACAGGACAATGCACGTCCGCATGTATCCCGTGCCACCCAACGTGCTCTAGAAGGTGTAAGTCAACTACCCTGGCCAGCAAGATCTCCGGATCTGTCCCCCATTGAGCATGTTTGGGACTGGATGAAGCGTCGTCTCACGCGGTCTGCACGTCCAGCACGAACGCTGGTCCAACTGAGGCGCCAGGTGGAAATGGCATGGCAAGCTGTTCCACAGGACTACATCCAGCATCTCTACGATCGTCTCCATGGGAGAATAGCAGCCTGCATTGCTGCGAAAGGTGGATATACACTGTACTAGTGCCGACATTGTGCATGCTCTGTTGCCTGTGTCTATGTGCCTGTGGTTCTGTCAGTGTGATCATGTGATGTATCTGACCCCATGAATGTGTCAATAAAGTTTCCCCTTCCTGGGACAATGAATTCACGGTGTTCCTATTTCAATTTCCAGGAGTGTACATGTCTACGTTTTCCCGCTTACATGTGGCTCTACCCACAGCATCAACATGGAGATCAACATACTGTCCCAACTTTTGGGCTGGCAAAGACACACTTTTTGTAACTAGACTACCTCGCACTACTGTGTTTTATGAAGATCATAACTGATTTAATTACAGTTATCTCTGTGTCACTAGCCTGTAGTCACCGCCTTGTTTATTCGTTAATCAAGTTACCACCACCATAGATAACGAAATTTCGCGGATGCTGTGGAAGCAGAGGCTGTTGCACTTTAAGTTCAAAAGTAGACGCAAAAATGGCGACAAACGAACGTTAACTGAGATTCGAGCGTCTGTGCAAAGATCTATGCCCGAAGCATACAACAGCTACCACCACCACACCTTAGCAAAAGATCTAGCAGAGAACCCGAGAAAATTGTGGTCGTGTGCAAAACCAATAAGTAGGTCTAAGGCTTCCATTCAGTCCCTTATTGACTAGTCTGGTGTGGCAGTTGAAGATAGCAAAACAAAAGCCGAAGTTTTAAATTTCGCGTACAAGACGTCATTCACAATGGAGAACCGTACAAACATACCGTCATTTCACCATGGGACAATCTCCCGTATGGACGACACTGAAATGAGGTACCTGGCGTAGAGAGACAACTGAAAGATGTGAAAACAAATTAATCACGAGGTCCGGATGGAATCCCGGTTCGATTTTAAAAGAATACTCTACGGCATTGGCAGCGGAGGTGGCTCCAGTACATAAGAAAGGTAGACGAATGGACACGCAAAATTACAGACCAGTATCCCTGACTTCCGTTCTCAGCAGAATCCTTGACAGTATTTTCAGTTCAAATATAATAAACGTTCTTGGCACTAAGAAGCCTATTTTCACGATTCAGCATGGTGTTGGGAAGCATCGCTCGTTCTAAACTTAGCTTGTCATTTTCTCACATGATATACTGCGAACTATAGATGAAGGGCAACACTCAGATTCCGTATTTCTAGACTACTGGAAAGCAGAAGTGCCCCATTGCAGGCTGTTGACGAAGATACAAGCATATGGAAAAATTTCATAGACTGGGTGTATCATAATTAATAGCGTAAACGCCTACAGTTAAAAGTAGGGCCTACACGATACTAGAAGCAAAAAAGTCTGAGTAAACATGGGATCGAGAATGCATACCTTGAGAGCTACGAGCAATTTTTTATCTTCGATACGGTGAAACAAATCTTTTACTGCAAGCTCTTTGCTTTCCATATTTTAGGAAGCGGCACTATGGACCAAAACATGAAAAAAATGTCCAGTAACCATGTGCTCTAAAATGCATACGTTAAGGGCTGTGAGCACTTTTTCACCTTCACTACTTTGAAACATAACTCTTCTAATCAGCAAATGCTCATAACCCTTAAGGTATGCATTTTAGAGCACATGTTTGCGGGAATTTTTTTTTTTTTGGTCCATATTGCCACTTTCAAAAACATGAAAAGCACAGAGCTTGCAGTAGAAGAGATTTGTATCACAGTATCGAAGATAAAAAATTGATTGTAGCTGTAAGGTATGCATTTTCGACCCTATGTTTACTGAGACTTTTTTGCTTCAAGTATCGTGTAGTTTGAACTGTATGCGTTTACCCCATTAATTGTGATAACCCTGGATATGTGAGTGGCTCGAAGACTTTCAAGTAATAGAATCTAGTATGTTGTCCTCGACGGCTAGTGTTCATCAGAGACAAGGATATCGTCAAGAGTGCCCCACGGAGGTGTGATAGGACCACTGCTGTTCTCTGTACACATAAATGATTTGGCTGATAGGGTGGGTAGCCATCTGCGATTCTTTAATAATGATGTCGTGGTGTATGGTACGAGTTGAGTGACTGTAGGAAGACATAGGACTTAGACAAAATTTTCAGTTGGTGTGATGAATGGCAGTTAGCCCTAAATGTGGAAAAATGTAGGTTAATGCGGATGAGTAGGAAGATCAAACCTGTAATTTTCGGATACAGTACTACTAGTGCCCTGCGTGATACAGTCAGGTCGCTTTACTACCTAGGCGTAACGTTTCAAAGCGATATGAAGTGGAAGGCAAATGGACAATTTGGGTTTATTGAGAGAATTTTAGGGAAGAGTGGTTCACCTGTAAAGTGCGATGATGGAGAGGGCGCACGACGGGAAGGTCTTCAGTGCCCGCTCAGTAACAGATTGAGACGGGTGTCAAGAAAATACTCAGAACGGTAAGATAAAACAGAACGTAAAACACAGGTAACATGCTTGGAAAAATATGTGCCTACCCACACCGAAGGGTGGGAAGAAACATGCCGTCAGCAGTAAAACATGGACAACACAGGAAGAAAGTGGTAGAGGGAGCTGAAACAATATAGCAGATGGAAGTGGCTGGCTGACCGCAAGGAAAAAACGGAAGAGCCAGCCACTTTGCAATACACT
This sequence comes from Schistocerca americana, assembly GCF_021461395.2. NCBI lineage: Eukaryota > Metazoa > Arthropoda > Insecta > Orthoptera > Acrididae > Schistocerca > Schistocerca americana. The sequence continues at coordinate 199,405,290 of NC_060119.1, forward strand.
AAAACCTCCAGCCTAAAACTTCAGGCCACAGTCCAGACACTGCAAACGGGACCACTCATAGAATGCTAGTGGGAATTGTTCTTCAGTGCTGTTCGACTTTCCGGTATCCACAGTAGGTCGGATTGAAGACATCGAAGGAATTCAGAGGTGGGCTGCCAGATTCGTTATCGTTAGGCTCGAACGACAAGTATGTGTTACAGAGACGCTTCGGGGACTCAAATGCTATGTTGGTTGCATACATTCAGGTGCAGCCTACACGTTGGAATTTAGGGGTGACGCACTTTTTTTGCTGTCGAGTGTATATGTCTGTGACCTGGAAGAAATTGAAACCAGCGTGGCACTGTATTATTGCACACTGCTGGCGGAGCCAAAACAGATTGGCGTGGCTGATTGAGCAAACTTGCCAAACCAGTGTGCACACAGAATACCGTAGCCGGTACAGGCGCAGTCGGCATGGCACGCGTGTTGAGAGCGGTAGTGATAGGGTTTGTGGGCAGGTACTGTAGGGAAAATGCAGGGTGCAGGGTGGGAAAGTTCCGTTCTAAACTGAAGCCTATGCCCCCTTTTATGTAAATGTTAAGTGGAGCCCCTCCACACCCAAAGTGGCCTGGTGAGCATCCAAAAATATGTAGTGCCACCTCTGCTTTCGTTACTATCTAAAAGGAATTCCACTGAAATTGCAACAAAATCAGTGATTTAGTTTCGCCTGGCTTCTTAACCATTTGTAACTTTAATAGAAGCGTCACGAGTCGTGAATGTTGAGTTGAACCGAGATTTCTGTTACTGACATTCTTTTGACAGAACGGGGTGAGTTTGTACAATGCCATTTCGGGAACAAGTCGTGCAGACGCAGTTGAAAGACAATTCTGAAACAGTGGTTCATTAAGTTTATTAAGTGACGAACGGAGGAAAGGTAAGATCTGTAAATTATGAAGAAGCTCATCCTCGATACAAAATTATATTGGAAACTTGTCACCGGCAAATTTATGTGTAAAAGTAACTCAGAAAAAAATTAACAACTGTGAAATTTAAAGGTTTTGTTCTGTAATTTATCTGCAGAGTTTCAGTATACAGAATGTAAGGATGATAATGAATCTGAAAGAGGAAAAGAAACATTAATAATTAAGAGAACTTTCTTTCGACTAATGTGTTGAACGTCCTCGCACACAGAAAGAGAAAACCAATTTTTGGCTAATTATACGATGATGTGAATTAACGCCTGCATTTCCACAGAACTGTAGCACGACAGACTAAAAGGAACAAAGGCCAACGAGTTTCGATCGCTGTTACATTAACGATATTAAGTGTAGAGCAGGTCAAATACGTGGCAGTACATCCAATAACTGTCAAGAGAGAAGAAACGCCTATCTGAGGCAATAGTTAGAATACAAATGCGTTGTCAAGTGGACATTACTCTGTAGTGATTAGTCGGTTGCTGCTTTCCAGCTCACTGGCTGGACGTGTGTTTGTATGAAACAAAAGAGAGTCTACACCTACTTGTATGTAACAGTGCCTCACATGATACATGGTCCTGGAGGTGCGAGAGAATCTACCGCCTCTTAACCAAAAGATCATGAGTGGATACAGATTTACAATCGCCATCAGACAGTTCGTTGTTTGGAGCCAAACGTGCGGACTCGCACCTGTGACGCGCTGTGTGAAACGACAAGGAGCTAAAGCTGCTGGAGTGTGTCTGGCACGCATCGTTGGTTCCTCCTGTAGCCTTCTGTGGCTGATTGTAGTGCTTGTTGTTGGAATACGTGGAACATGCAACGTGATTAAATCAGGACAGCAACCTGACTTCACACCCTTAATCTGCGTGACGAATGTACTTTCATCTTTGCTTGCATGGCTGGAGCCTGCTGCAATACTGATCACTTGTCTGGTTACTAGATACCGATATCTACTAGAAGCAGTTGATCTTTTGGAACTAGTAGATACATTACTCGCCCGCTGCAAAAACTCTAACGGCATGACAGAATACATCAGAACCCGAAAAATAGCGACCTTGTTAACGGGTATCCTAGTAGTTCTCGCAAGTGCACCCCTTGTGTGTATCATCAGTGGCATGTTCAACTATGTACCAGGGATAAGTGAGTTCCTCACACTCCAAGTATTTTCCACCTTTTGGCACGTCCAGTTCATCAGCATCGTGCTGGTGGTTCGGGATCGTCTGGACGGTGTGAACGTGCAGCTGCTGAGGAGTGTTCGCCCTCCAGTGGACAGCGAGGCGGGCCTGGAGGCGATGGTAACGCGCGCTGGGCTTGCGGGGGCGGCGGTGGCGCTGGAGCCTCAGCTGCGGCGGCTGCAGCGCGCCAGGCTGGCCCTGCACCGCAGCGCCCGCCTCTGCCGACAGCACTTCGGGCCAGCGCTCCTCCTGAACGTCCTCGCCACCTTCGTCTTAGCTGTCACACTATCGTACCAGGGAATGTTGGTGCCACGCAACAAATTCATGTCTCCCTTTGATAAATGTTTCACCTTGGCCATTATTTCCTTGTGGATACTTGTCGTACTGAGTCAGTTCCTCTTTACCTGCTGGTTATGCTCTTCGACAGCAGACCGTGCTGTCAGATCGGACCTCCTAATGACCAGGATCAAAGTATTGTTGCGAAGCTGGGAGACACGGGATGTTCTCTGCTTGCCTATGGATGGACTCCATTTTTCTGCGTTTGGTTTCTTCGATATCTCTTTGTCTCTCTTTGTTACTTTCATCGGTGCTGTCATGTGCTATTTTATAATACTTTTACAATTTTCACCATGAAATCTCATTAGTACTATACTGCGTGCTAGGAACAAAATAACTGGTTTTAAGAACATTACAAAAAACAAAAAAACAAAAAAATTAAAAAAAAATCCAATGGCTCTGAACACTATGCGACTTAACTGCTGAGGCCATCAGTTGCCTATAACCTAGAACTAATTAAACCTAACTAACCTAAGGACATCACACACATCCGTGCCCGAGGCGGGATTCGAACCTGCGACCGTAGCGGTCGCTTAGTTCCCCACTGTTGCGCCTAGAACCGCACGGCCACAGAACATTACACATTCATAAATCCCGCACTAGTCAACTGCCTTTCTGCACAGCTAGATTTAAAAGCTACACCAACTGAAAAGGAGTGCATTCTTGGACAACCATAGCAACCATTATAAACGGTTTTTGATACAATTAGGTCTCGTACATACTGTTGAAATAAGATTGAGTATGATTAGAAAGATCCAGAGATTCAACATCGATTTTCATAGCCTTCATTTCAATGTACCTTGAGATACTTCTGTTTGCACTGGAGTGACAAAAGTCGTAGGATACCTCCTAATATCGTGTTTCACCTCTTTTGCCTGCCATAGTGCACAAGCTCAATGTGGCATGGACCCAACACGTCGTCTGATATCCCCTGCAAAAATACCGAGCCATGCTGCCTCTATAACCGCCCATAATCGCGAAAGTGTTGCTGTACAGGATTCTTTGCGCGAACTGGCCTCTAAATTATGTCCCATAAATGTTCGATGGGTGGTCAAATTATTTGTTCGAATTGTCCAGAATGTTCTCCAAACCAGTCGTGAACAACTGTGGCCCAGTGGAATGGTGCATTGTCGTCCATAAAAATTCCATAGATGTTTGGGAGCAAGAAGTCTGTGAATGGCTGCAAGTGGTCCCCACATAACCGAATATAACTATTTGCAGTCAATGACAGGTTCAGTTGGACTACAGAACCCGGTCCATTCCATGTAAAAACAGCCCATGGCTTCATGAGATCTTTGCCACATCAGCTCTTACCAAGCAAGCCACAGTTCTACCGTCGTCTCATGTCCAATCGATATGGTCACGAGACGGGGAGAGACGTGCCCTTAGCGCTAGGATTTCACCCGGAACTAGTCCCGCCCATTCAGCCCCCTCTACGCCTATCTGTAGTGTAAGGCGCTCCCCTAAACAGCCGCCATTTTCGCAAACTGGGACCTACGTCAAAGTTGTTATCGTCACAGTCCAACACATGTTACACTGTGATGAAATTCAGTAATGATGAGAAATTTAATTTTTTCTGGATAGTAATATAATATGAATTTGCATTATTAAAGAAACAGAAATGTTTATAGAGAACTGAAAGCATCGTCAGCAATAGAAAACAAAAAATAACGTGATGTTATTTAAGGGCAATAAGGACAAATTTTCATTAACTAATTTACTTATTAATTTTATGTGAGGGAATCAGCAGAGCATAGATACAACGCGAAAACAATGGCCTTGAATCTGTCATGTCGGTAGTAAAGCCACGGATGCAGTCGAATAACTCTGTTGTCTGAAATCAACGTTATATAGAAATAAGTGAAACTCGTTCTGTTCATGTAGCCTGTCACAGTAGCTCAAGAAAATTATAGAATATAAGAATGCCATAAAGTAGAAATGGCTAATGAAAGCGGTAAGATATTTGCTTATATGACATATTTCGTTAGTATTTGCATGGATAATGGGTGAATTTTAACTTGTAAATTCTTGCAATGCCATACCTGCGCGTTATAAACGAGGTTATAAGGAATTGTGGCTGTTTCTGTGTGATTAGTGTCCCATATGCTGTTGCAAATGTCTCTGGAAAATAATCTGTCGTTATTCTTTGTCCTGTCTGTTTTTAACTAAAAGATTTATTAATTTCGTAAATGACGTTCACACCATTTTTTAAAAATGATAATGATATGTGTATGTTTGTCACAGAGCAGTTACAGAGGAAATAAATGCTGCAGTGTTTCACGGCTGTAAAACGTCCTTCATGCTGTTCTAGTTCTTCTTCCACCCCTAAAACTTTTCAGCAAAACTATTCAGTGAATAACACGCAAAAACAGCTTGGATAGATCTAGCATGAAGAAAGTAATTTTGATGCCCTCTGGAAGTATAGTGAACATAGGTGCTTGTTTCACATGTACTGTCTTGAGTTCTGAAACTTAAGTGTCAAGTATACTGTGGTTCCTCTTTCTCCGGGCAAATTATTCCTTGAGGGTAGGTTTTTCCTGATTTAGCTTTGGGTGCTTCTTCTCACATAGAAGTATGTTTCTTCATAGGCTATTCATCTGAATAATGAGTGATTGGTTTAAAGAATGGCGGCTAACTCTAAATATAGATAAATGTAAATTAATGCAGATGAGTAGGAAAAAGAATCCCGTAATGTTTGAATACTCCATTGGTAGTTTAGCGCTTGACACAGTCACGTCGATTAAATATTTGGGCGTAACATTGCAGAGCGATATGTAGTGGGACAGGCATGTAACGGCAGTTGTGGGGAAGGCGGATAGTCGTCTTCGGTTCATTGGTAGAATTTTGAGAAGACGTGGTTCATCTGTAAAGGAGACCACTTATAAAACACTAATACGACCTATTTTTGAGTACTGCTCGAGCGTTTGGGATCCCTATTAGATCGGATCGAGGGAGGACATAGAAGTAGTTCAGAGACGGGCTACTAGATTTGTTACTGGTAGGTTTGATCATCATGCGAGTGTTACGGAAATGCTTCAGGAACTCGGCTGGGAGTCTCTGGAGGAAAGGAGGCGTTCTTTTCATGAATCGCTACTGAGGAAATTTAGAGAACTAGCATTTGAGGCTGACTGCAGTAAAATTTTACTGCCGCCAACTTATATTTCGCGGAAAGACCACAAGATAAGAGAGATTAGGGCTCGTGCACTTAGGCAGTCATTTTTCCCTCGTTCTGTTTTGGAGTGGAACAAGGAGAGAAGATGCTAGTTGTGGTACGAGGTACCCTCCGCCACGCACCGTATGGTGGATTGCGGAGTATGTATGTAGATGTAGATTAGATGAGTTCTTGTATTTAAAGAATTCAGTGCGAAACTGTTTTCTCTTACGTTTGCTGTGGAAGTACCTGGCACACCTGAGGCCAATTCTGCACGTTTTTTGTAACGTGCCTTTTAACTACCTGGCAAAATTTAAGGCCTAGCAAGATATTAATTTAACATTCACTACAAGTGCAGCCGAATGCGGTAAACCACGTGGGTCAACTGAAACGATGCCCAGGCGCCGAACAAAGACCTGGAAAACCGGGGGTGAGTGGGCGGGACTTGTTCCGGGTGAAATTTTAGCGCCAACGATTCCTCGGGGAGAGCCGCTGCAGGCGACGTCGTGCTGTTAACAAAGGCTCTCGCGTCAGTCGTCTGCTGCTGCCATAGCCCATTAACTCTACGTTTCACCCCACTGTTCTATCGGATACGTTCGTCGTACGTCTTAGACTGACTTCTGCGGTTATTTCACGCGGTGTTGTTTGTCTTTTGGCACTGACAACTCTACGCAAGCGCAGCTGTTGTCAGTCTTTATGTGCAGATCATCGGTCACTGCGTAGGTCATTATAAGAGATACTGCCTGACATTTGGTATTCTCGACACACCCTTGACACTGTGGCTCTCGGATGTTGAACGCCCTAACGATTTCCGAAATGGAATGTCTATCTGCCTGTCTCCAACTACCATTCCGCATTCAAAGTCTGTTAATTCCAGTCGTGTGGTCATAGTCACGTCGGAAACCTTTTCACATCAATCACCTGAGTACATATGGCAACTCTGCCAATACAGTGCTCTTTCCTATTAATTTGTAAAACTAATTTTTGTTAAACGCTATATTGGCTGTACGTATGATTTACTTCAGAAAATGTGTAATATACATAATTGTTTTGCTCAAGTTACTAGTGGCCTGCTTCTGGCGCGCCCTGCATTACGTTTACTTGGCAGCGTGACTAGTTGCCACACAGTCAGTCTCCTCACACCACACCAGTGTTACTTATGTTTTAATGTTTGACTTTTTGAAGAACATTATGTCTTATATTTTAATGTATGACTTGAGCAACTCAGCTCTTAAATCACTGTACATCTTTGACGATATGTTCTTCGTGTAAGTACTATTTGTTTTACACTCGTTTACACTATGTAAACTTTTATTAGATAAGATATTTAATTTGACATATTCGTACCTTCTGATGAAGTCACCCTTAGGGGTGACGAAACCTGGTCATACGGTTGGCAGATTTTTACATGTTTTTCCAATTTATGTATACGGTTGCTGCAAACGTCGGCCATGTTCAAAGTTGTATGCTCTTTTCTATCTTGCATACGCAATACTCCTGTATATTTGCATAACGCTATCCTGTGACTTTTGTCACCTCCGTGTAAATTCCGATACGTGAAGCATGGTTATCAGTTTAGCTTGTGGTATTGGTTATCTTATTAGCAATCAGAATGTCGCGATCAGCTGATCCTGTAAGTGTAAACCATCTAGCTTTATTTTCCACTTGTGAGTTAAATAAGCCGGCCGCTGTGACCGAGCAGTTCTAGGTGCTTCAGTCCGGAACCGTGCTGCTGCTACGGTCGCAGGTTCGAATCCTGCCTCGAGCATGGCTGTGTGTGATGTCCTTAGGTTAGTTAGGTTTAAGTAATTCTAAGTCTAGGGGACTGATGACCTCAGACGTTAAGTCCCATAGTTCTTAGAGCCATTTGAACCATTTTTTTACTTACATATCAATTACGTAACTCTCAAGTGGATTTCACGATCAAGTTTAATCTATGTTTATATTAAAAGTGTCAAACACAGTGACTTCAGGGGCTGGATATTAGCCTCCAGTCTTAGGAAACAAGAACTCTGTTGCAGATTTGGTTACTTATACTGCTCTATATTTAAAAGGAGTTACCTGCAGAGAAAATGATATATTGAGAAAAAGTCACCGGACAATGATATTCCTGGAGGGCACGAAGTGCTATTGTATGCTTAGAAGGGGCAATGCTTTGTTGGCCCACGAGGTTAGAAATAATAGCATAGTTGAAGCGCCAGTCTAAGCGGCCAGAGGAATAGAAAATTAATGATTCAGATGAAAACAGAGATTTCCAAATATCGCTAAGCTTTACTAAGCATTTCTCAAGAAACGTAGGAAGGCCTTTAGAAGTGGACATTTTGGAAAGTGTACGTTTCATTGAGCGTGGGAGAAAGAGTTTCTGATGGAAGAGCGACCAGTGTTGTTCACTAAAGATTTTCCTGTCACAATGAACAGTACAGTGTTTTCAATCACCTGTAAGAACAAGCCTGGAGCAGAATTTACAGAATTACGTGCACTAATGCTCTCAACTAAATGTGCACTTCCAATTTTCCAGTTTGGCTGAATGTTATAACTAACTCACAGGAAAGAAACCCTGAGACACCCATCACCTAATACGAATACTTTGTTGTCTTTGTTAATTGTATTGAATGTTGGAAATATGTTAATTGTTTCAGAATACGTTTTGTACAAAATAACTGAAATCATTTAGCTTTAGACAAAAACATATATTTTACAGAAGTGGAACTATTTTAACGTACTCTACTTACATTCATGTAGCTGATACTCCAAATCCTTCTCTTTGATATCGACTACTGAACTGCTGTACTCAGGTGCAATGTTTATCAGTAATAAAGGTATGCTGCAAATCCCTCACCTCTTAATTCACTTCCATAGTGGGATCAACAAACGTACCTCAACTTAGACATGCTTACCAAAGCGAAAGTATCACTACATAGTTACAGAATTAAAGTTGCTGTTATTAATTTTTGCAGCCTTTTCCTTGGTTGCTTTATCTATAAGACATAGCATTAAATAAAACGCGATTGTAAGTCAGCAGATACCTTGGTTCCTCTCTAACGATACCAACCATGTCGGAATTCCTTGCTACTATTGCGGCTTTGACTCCTTGGAAAAGACATGGTAATAGGTTAGAACTGTGTGCCATGCCTGGATTCGAGTCTTTCGCAGACAGTGCGCAACTATTTATGCTATTTGAGTATGCCTTACTGATTGACTAAAATATTTTACCTGCCACAGGCTCATCTCCTAACAGTAGTTTCAGAGGTTTTAAGCGTGCTAATCAGGTAAGTATATGATGTTCCATTTCATTGCATATATATTGAATGTTGAACCAAGGTCTGCGTTTTGAGGTAATCGGTCCAGAAAATCGAGCAGATCTGTGAACCAATGTTCAGTGCACCTTGTTCTGTGGACAATACCACTGTTAGGTTTCAGTAGAAAAGACTGGATTCCCAATTGTTGCTTCAGTATGTGTAGCACACTATCATATGGAGTGTTTTCGTTACCATCTCAATTCATTTTATGCTCGACAAAAAATCAGTAATGCAGCACAACACAGGTAAATCAGCTCTAGACTTACAGTGAACATCGTTAAAATTTTCCTGTCATCATATCATACTCAGACATCCATATTGCGCGATTCCTTCAGCGCGTTTACACTCGTCCTTGAGAAATTTTGACCATTTACTGGGATGCATTACTTCGTGATACACATTACTATTGATTTATCGACCATCACTCTATCTCGTATCAGGCATTGGTTCCTATGATCGAAGACTAAATGGTGGCAGCACAACAATGAAACCCTTCTAATTAACCGTTTCTTCATTGGTCTCTACACCTTAGTGGCAACAAGAATTCTCTGCAGTTCTTGGAAAGCGTGTTGAAAGGATTCTCGCTAGCATTGTCGATCGAATTCATGCTATAGGAGCAATTTCTTATCAAGAAGCTAAGACAGTAGCATAAGCTATTTAAGTTTGGTGTACCGCATACCATAATTACGGAACATGGGATGAATTTCGGATCAGCTATAATGAAACAAATGTGTCATTTGCTTCACATTCAGAAACCCCCAGCAAGTCCTTTTCATCCACAGGCAAATGAGCGAACAGAAATCGTACTTGTTGCCATGTATTTTTATAATAATGAGTCACTGTATAAACAGCGAAAACAACAACTGGGACACTACTCTGAATTCATAGTCTTGGCCTATGACATCAAACAACGGGAGAAAAATTTTTAAGTATATTAAACAAAATCGTCATAACTTCTGAACGATTTGTGTTAGGACGTTCAAACTGCCCGGTTGGCCGCGGGGCTTGATGGAAATTAAATGCGCATGCATGATTTCGTTTAGCGACGAAGCACACTTTTATTTGGGTGGGTTAGTTAGTAAGCAAAATTGGCTCATTTCGGGACTGAGAATCCACATATCGTGAACAAGAAGTCTCTTCACCCTCACCGAGTAACTGTGCGGTGTGCAATATCCAATAGCGGGATAACCGGTGCGATAATTCTTGATGGCATGGTGACTGCTGAACGGTATGTGAAGATTTTGGACGATGTTTTCATCCCCACTACCCAAAGTGACCATGATTTCGACAACATGTGGTTCACGCAAGACGGAGCTCGACCCTATCGAGGCAGGAGACTGTTTGATGCCCGCGAGGAACACTTTGGTGACAGCATTCTGGCTCTGTGGTACCCAGAGGCCATTGGCATGGCCTCGATTGGCCACCATATTCTCCGGATCTCAACACATGCGACTTCTCTTTGTGGGGCTATACTAAAGACGAGGTGTAAAGCAGTAACCCCCAAACCATAGCTGAACTGAAAACAGCCATTCAGCACGTCATCTACAGCATCGGTGCTCCGACACTTCAGCGGGTCATGCAGAATTGCGCTATTCGTCTGCGCTAAATCATCGTCTATGATGGTAGGCATATCGAACATGTCATAACCTAAACGAATATCTGTAAAGACGTTTACATGTTGAATAAAGTGCGTGCACGCCGTGGTTTGTAGCTTTGTATGTTTTTTTCATGTAGTTCAATAATTGTCACATTGAAGATAGCAATACAGCCCTTTCGCCATACGAGGTGACGTGCTGCAAGAGATGACGTCTCTTTCGGCGTAATAAAACCTAAACTTGAAGCTAAGAGGAGTTTGCTGAACGGTTGTGTGAAGTTCGGGAAAATCTGAAGCGAGCGAACATGAAAATTTTAGGGCATCAGGAGTTGAGGGGGCAATGTGCAAAAAAATTAAGATAGTTCAGAATTGGTCAGTGGGTATTAGTAACCAATGCATAGACACCTAAAGTTAGAACTAAGAAATTTTAACTTAAGTAACTTGGTCCATACCAAGATACTGAAATGACTTCTCCAGCAAACGGCTTGAGTAGGGTCAAGTCAATTCATAGGAAATGTGGATGTATTGCCGCAATCACAGCTGCCAGAGAAGATTCTAAGAAAGTTATGAAACGATTACCTAATGATGATCAGGATACACATTGTGTACCTTACTCTCTCAAACTTTAGGTTAAGCAGTTTTAATCAGGTTTTTATGTTGTTTCTGGGGCTATTGTGCGATTTGTAGTCTCCACTTTAGTACATGAAATGTATTCGTAGTTGCGGATGTCCATAACCATCAGCTCGATAACAATTCAGAGGGGTCTGCTAGATTTGTTACCAGTAGGTTCTAACAACACGTAAGTGTTACGGAGATGCTTCGGGAACTCAAATGGGAATCCCTGGGGGGAAGGCGACATTCTTCTCGAGAGACACTATTGAGAAAATTTAGAGAACCAGCATTTTGTGCTGACTGCCAAACGATTCTACTGCCGCCAACATACATTGCGCTCATACGTTTTTCCCTCCCTTTATTTGCGAATGGAACAGGAAGGGAAACGACGTGTAGTGATAAAGGATTCCCTCCGCCACCCAACGTACGGTGGCTTGCGGAGTGTATGTAGATGTAGATGTAGAACGACGACAGTCAAAATTTGTACCGCCCCGGCAATCGAACCCGGATTTCCCGCTTATCGCGAGCGATCGCCCAATCATTTGGCTGTCCATGCACGACTCATGGCCGGACACCAACTTCCATATGTTGTCAAACATCTGTGTGCAACCTGTACTCGTATATCCATTATGTATATACCCATACAAGGGAGACATTTTACTTGAAAGTCTCTTGCCCGGTGTCAGCGGATAAATACGGCATTGCAGTGCCTGTGTTATTCCGAATACGATACTAAATTCCTTCGAAAATGCATGCATGTTCCTGTCCAGCACAAATTTTCATTGTCGGTTTCATTATACAGCAGACGACGCTGCATCGTATTCAGAATAACACAGGCACTGCAATTTCGTCCATCTTTCATGCTATTTTGAATATATTTTTGCGATATGTGAAACATCCCCTTGGAAAAATTAATGAATTACTGTGCTGATAAACCTCTCTACGTTATTTGATTTTCAAACAGCTCAGCAAAACCGAACGTACTCAGACATTACTCTCTTTACTTATTCTGATCAACACTAAACTGACACAAAATATTTATTGCACAACGCAATCTGACTTTCAAAAATCCCTACAAAAAATGGCCCTGACTAACAATAACCTATACCTTTCGTGAATCACTTACCTCACAAAAATGGTTGTTACTCGAACTACTGCAATACAGCGAGCACCACTACTGCCAGCTAAATAAAAGATTCTAACTACTGAAGGCACTAACTACTGATAGGCATAGTCAGCAAATGAAAGATTTTGATAGAGAAACAAACTTACTCTTTCTGGCGGACACACGTCCAGATCGTATTCTGCCATCTCTCTCCCCACATCCACCACTGCTGGCGGCTAACTTCCAACTGCGCAACGCTACGGGTTGTTCACATCCAACTGGCCAACATTACAATAGCGAATACTCCAACAATGCCAACCAGCCACAGACTGCACACTGCTCAGCCAGTGAATTTCATACAGTGCGCTACGTGGCGATACCAACATAAAAATCTAAACAGCCTACTTATATATGTTCATGGGTCTCTGAAGTGTTTTCTACCCATTTTTTGTCAATAGGTAGGATAGGAGTGGTTTCTACATTCATTTTCTTTTCCCCTTGAGTGCACGCATTTTAGGAAGCAGGAATGAACTGACAAACTTTCCTTCCTCTTAGGCTACAAACGTGCACACCGGGAGGACTGGTGTAGTCCAGATGTTGCTACACTTCGTCAAGGGAGGAGAACTGACTACAGTTCAGAATCAGCCTCTAAATTCTGAATTATTTTTCCCGAGACAACATGATGTGTCACTGACTGGCCCTTAGTGACACCGAGGTTGGCTTTCGACATATATGAAACAGAGATCGAGGTTTGCAGGTTAGGAGATGTATTCTTGGAATTACACAAGGAGTGCAGCACAGCACACGCAGCACAGACAGGAAGTTCTATCAGAGATACAGGATTCGTACTAAGAGTTGAGATTATTCTACAGAAAACAGAGAATACAGCTCAAGCAAATAACAAACGTAGTACCACAGTCGCTACAGATGGTGTCACAAAATTAAGACACCTAAAGGTCACACACGCTCGCTGCAGTTCGCGGCGGCAAGCGCTGTGATACGCCCACCTCGTACACTTGTTGCTGCATGTACACTGTTAATGGTGCAGCTCACCAGCAGCTGAATGTTCCGTGTTTCCGTGCTACTTCGTGTGTTCACATGTGGTTTCTGTCCTCCGTGGAACGGCGCACTGACGGGTGTTTGGTAGTGAGCAAAGTGCAGGAGCAAGAGCTTCTCAAGTCGGTGTGAATAAAGCGCGGAAAGACGTTCGAAAACAATCTAAAGCTGTCATACTGAACGTACAAAAGTTTTTAGTGATCTGACCAAAAACGAAGACACCAGGAAAGATATAAATAGCGTGCAAATTCATGAAATGACAACAAAACCTGTTTGTATTTCCGAATCGACTGTGTTCCAGAGTAGCATTGCAATAACATCGCAGAATCTCTAGATGAGAGCATGTGTTTTGATTTTCCAAGAAAGACGTATAAATCACAACGGAATTTGACGAATTTGACAAAAAGTTAGTACGTGGAACTGTACTTCGATGCCACGAAAGGGGAGAATATCCGACGGTCAAATAAATACAGAGAGATCTCCGCGAAAAAATAAACTATTCTGTTTCAGGGACCTCCGTTTCTTGCGTACCTTCTCTGCTCACTTGGATTTTGATTCAGAAAGTGTACAGAAGGACAAAATTTTTTAACGGAATGCGGACACGTTGCAGCAGTAAGATCGACGTTTTGTTTAAAAGCACTTACTGCACGCTGAAGACAATAGTTTTGTATTATATTTCGATAAAACTTAGGCTTCACAAAAACACTCGCAAAATTATATTTCACTCTACTCCAAAAGAAATATTGGCGTCAAAGTACCTACAGATACTTCATTGTTCAGCATATATCGGTGATTTTGGTGATGGATTCTGTGACGAAGAGTCAGGAAGAGCTGTATATAAAAATTTTTCGTGAGGTAAGGAATATTGCCAGTCGTATTAAACCGAGCCGTTGGAACTAAAACCCTGGCATGAAAGTACTCATGCGTTCTCACTCACGGAGTGTCTCGTAAATAAAATGCGTTCATACATGACACGATACAGTAATTATGTCTCAGACAAAACCAAAATTAATTTCACATTTTTCTTAACGATCTTCTCGCTGGAAATCTCTTACAAGGTCCCACAGCACTCAGTTTTACCAGGGACGACATTTTCCGTTACACTGATGGAACAGTTTCACATTTCTTACTGTATTTTATTTCTTGCCTTGGATTTCTTTTATGTTTTCACAATAAAACATGTATCACACGCATCCATAAACTTTGAGAATGTTCACATATTATTTTTAGTCCAAATATGTTAGTGGTTCTGCTTTTTCCACAGGTTGAAGTAAAAAAGAAAAATTCCCTTTTAACGTTAGTTTTTTTTTCGTAGCAATTGTGAAGAATTTTTTTTAAGAAGGTACTCCATCACATTTAACACTAAAAATATGGAGTATTTTTCTGGGATATTCACTAACATTTCAAATTATCAGACACTGGAAATGCTGTAGGATAGTGAGATTACCACAAGGTGCCTATTTTCGTGACAGCCGCTATAGTTCAATGAAAAAGAGGATGGTTAGACATAGGAGGAGAGTTGCAAGTTTCTGAAGACACTGTCAGGTACAGCGGACAGTCTAGACAAATATAACTTGAATCTCATAGTGGGACACGTACAGGAAACGGCAGACACCGCTAAAACCACACTAGAACGTCATATGGATAGTTTCAACTACCGAAGAATGGCAGTACCCTTGCTGCATTAAGCAATTCTGCACTATTGTCTCCGCAACAATACTTTCAGGGTTACGCCAGGCACAAAGGGAACTCCCGTGGAACTCCAACATGTGATAGCATTAAATGAGAAGAACGTGGAGCAGTTCACATGTAAAAATCCGATTATGATAGTGTGCGTGAATGTACAGTACCATCACATCCAATAAAGTGGAGAACTAAAGTCAAGTGGATACAAGTACCAACTTGGGAAGTGTTGATAATCTCGGAGAAGGAATAAAATTTCATTCTCATGTCACTAAATGACGTGAGAATGTCTGAAAGAAAGAATTACAATTTATCCAGCCGGAGTGGTACATTGTAATGCACAAGCGTGTGAAGTATAAGTGTTCTTAGAGCAAACAGAAGTGACAGTCAGAGAGACGGAGCACATTGGATTTATTCCGTTTTCTCGGCAGTGGTAGTAATTACGAATTGTTAAGATGACCTAAAATCCGAGGCATGACGGAAATAGAGTTACAGGACAGTGACATAAGATAAAAGGCACAACTTGTGATGTAGCAGAAATACAATTTATCGTTCCCGCTTAAGTCACTGGTACAACTACATAATCCATTTATTACACCCTGATTTGTATTGATCGAAAAAAACCGTTAGTAGTTGCATTGTTTCAGAATAACATGAATAGAGTTTCTACACATAATCTGCCCTGTGATATTCTCGACAACATTCAACCACATATGTATAGCTCTGTCGCCGAAATTAATAACCGCGGCGGTCAAAGCTCTCTATGCCTTCGCACAAAGTAATATTTAATTCACGGAATGTAGTAGCACTTCAGTGCTCCGTGCCCACAAAGTGCCGACACTATGTATGGTGGAGACCTCAGTACCAATACATATACTGAGTATACTACCGTCTGTAGATATTGTGTAAGCAATCAACTATTATGTACATAACTGGTGTGTAGGTGGCCTGCATGTGTATGGTCTATATAACTCCTCTTTGGCATGGTACACTTTTCAATTATGTACGTACATGCAACAACACGCAGTTTCTCATCTGACTGACTTATACATCAGTGGTGCACATTCAGAGGAAGCATCTGAAGCACTGCTTCGTTAACGACAACTGATGATAATTATAGCCACATATTTATTCAACAATATCTATGTAAAATCATTAAATGTCTTCGAAACATATACCTAATACGATCAAATGATTCAAATGGCTCCGAGCCCTATGGAACTTAACATCTGAGTTCATCAGTCCCCTACTTAAACCTAACTAACCTAATGACATCACACACATCCATGCCCGAGGCAGGATTCGAACCTGCGACCGTAGCGGTCTCGCGGTTCCAGACTGAAGCGCCTAGAACCGCTCGACCACACCTGCCGGCCCTAATACGATCATTACGTTACATTATTGACAGACCATTGCTAGCTGAGCTAAACTAATATCTGTGTAGCTTAGCTTAGCAGAGAGAGGGCATGTTAGCCATGCACAGTGTACCCGTTTTCCTTTCACAACAAAAGCTATAGTTGATAGCAAGGCCTGGCACTCTGTGGTAACACCTCAGCGTTGGTCACAGCTTTATTGACAGCTATCGTTTTGGCCTGTAGCCGTTAGCGTTTCACAGAGAAAAGCTGGCAACAGTGGTGCGAGCTAACAGGGTTCTTCTTACGGATCTCTACTATCTGAGAGACTTTCCCCTCCTCTCTGTGAGCCACTGTCCAACTGTGTGTTCTTCAGCCTCAAACGGTATCAGTTTTCGACGGCATAAAAAACAAATGTACCAAGAGTAGTACACTGTTGCAAAAGCTCAGATTGTTAGTTTGCTGAATGTGTATGAAAGTGTGTAGAGGTGCTAGGGTGCCAGGTAATATGTAGCAGTCGGAACTCTATGCAGCTATATCAAGACAAAGAGAAGTTCAACACGGTTACCAAAAATCTGGTGAGGTTCCTGACCAATTTACTTCACAATTTCACCTAATACTCTAATAAATGTTCACAGGGACATAGACTACACATTTTTAAACATATATGATCCACAAAAACCTACATTAGTGCTGCTTTATAAGAATCAGTCGTTGTTTAACATTGAGACCAAAATTCTTGAAGAGGTCTTGATCAATTTACTATAAATTTTTACATAATGTTCAAATATATATTCCACTGGATACAGGGTGAGTCACCTATCGTTACCGCTGGATATATTTCGTAAACCGCATCAAATACTGGTGAATCGATTCCACAGACCGAACGTGAGGAGAGGGGCTAGTGTAGTTGGTTAATACAAACCATAAAAAAATGCACGGAAGTATGTTTTTAACACAAACCTACGTTTTTTTAAATGGAACCTCGTTAGTTTTGTTAGCACATCTGAACATATAAACAAATACGTAATCAGTGCCGTTTGTTGCATTGTAAAACGTTAATCACATCCGGAGATATTGTAACCTAAAATTGACGCTTGAGTACCACTCCTCCGCTGTTCGATCGTGTGTATCGGAGAGCACCGAATTACGTATGGATCCAAGGGGAACGGTGATGGACCTTAAGTACAGAAGAGACTGGAAGTACAGCCGACTTTGCTAGCGATGGATGACTGACAAATTACGCTCTCATTTGCCGAGATGATAGTTAGCATAGCCTTCAGCTACGTCATTTGCTACGACCTAGCAAGGCGCCATTATCAATTGCTATTTATCTTGTGATGCATGTACCGTCAGACCGATGTTCACCAATTATGGATTAAAGTTCAGTATTCCAGCAGCTACGTACGTTATTGGCTATATTAATTACCTTGTCCAGTTCCAGACCTCACACCAGCCTGCGCGAGCTTAAACGCGTGCCTTTCGGCTACCTGTCATTGTGGATTGGCTGTCTTGCCAGTCCACAACACTAACACCTTTTTATTTGTCTTTTTCACTGACGCACATGTACATTACCATGAGCGGTGAGGTACACGTTCGACGGGCGTTTCATAGGACGTGGAGGACGCATAAATTGGCCAGCCCATTCTCCTGATCTTACACCTCTGGACTTCTTTCTGTGGGGTACGTTAAAGGAGAATGTTTACCGTGATGTGCCTACAACCCCAGAGGATATGAAACAACGTATTGTGGCAGCCTGCGGCGACATTACACCAGGTGTACTGCGGCGTATACGACATTCATTACGCCAGAGATTGCAATTGTGTGCAGCAAATGATGGCCACCACATCGAACATCTATTGGCATGACATGTCGGGACACACTCTATTCCACTCCGTAATTGAGAACGGAAACCACGTGTCTACGTGTACCTCACCCCTCATGGTAATGTACATGTGCGTCAGTGAAAAAGACCAATAAAAATGTGTTAGCATGTGGACGTAATGTGCTGTTCCAGTCTCTTCTGTACCTAAGGTCCATCACCGTTCCTTTGGGATCCCTACGTAATTCGGTGCTCTCCAAAACACACGATCAAACAGCGGCGGACTGGTACTAAAGCGTCAACCTTAGGTTACAATATCTCCGGATGTAATTAACATTTTACAATGCAACAAGCGGCACTGATTACGTATTTGTTTATATGTTCAGATGTGCTAACAAAACTAACGGGGTTCCATTTAAAAAAACGTAGGTTTGTGTTAAAAAACATACTTCCGTGCATTTTTTTATGGTTTGTATTAACCAATTACACTAGCCCCTCTCCTCACGTTCGGTCTGTGGAATCGATTCGTCAGTATTTGATGTGGTTTACGAAATATATCCAGCGGTAACGATAGGTGACTCACCCTGTATATATACATATTACCTATTATATATATATATATATATATATATATATATATATATATATATATATATGGAAATATATATTCCACTGGATATATATATCCGGTTTTAAACTACGGAAACTTGGCGCCACGCGCTCTGATTGGCCGCTGGGCTGCCCTGTTGCTGGATGCTCTGCACAACGCATGGCCGTGAATGCTTTGCCTGCCGGAAATCGTGACGTATCCAAGGCGGCCCGCACGCTCGATGGTAGCGCGCCAGCCTTCCACTCTGGGGGCCTGGGAGCGAATCCACCGACGTCCCGACACATCCATTGCAGTTTCAGTATGAGACGTCCCGGCAAGAAACCCGTCAATGGCTGTTAGTTCGCGTACAGGAAGTCTTCTACAAACTGTTTCGACCCTGAAAAGGGTCTCTTTTGTAGCTAGAACATTGCTTACTTAAAACAGGTTCTCGAACTGGCGACCCGCTGACGCGACACAGGCTTGGCAACGTCGAACGGTGTTTTGCCGAACTCTTTCAAGGATACCTGGCATTGCCCTGATGTGATCGGCGGCATGTTGAATGCTATCCATTAATTCCTCTTCGTTTCTTATATGGTTCACGTCTTGGTGGGTGAACTAGAACCTAGAATAATTCTCACAGGAAACAGCCCCTTGCCGCGAGGTCTGGTAATCGCGGGAGCCATCTCCAACGCTCACCTCTGCCAATTACCAGGCCGTCGAAGAGTTCTTTTAAATATCCGAGCACAGCACGACTGTTACGTGCGGGCACCCCATCATGCTGCAACCATGTGCCTAGTCGTATGTCCAGGGGAATATCTTCCAGCAGGCGGGGTAGAGTTTCTTGCAAAAAGTAAAGGTAATTTTCCATGGTAAGTCGAGGTAGTACGCCGACCGGCCCAATCAGATGGTCACCCACAGTGTCTGCCCAAATATTCAGGGAAAATGGTTCCTGGTGTCCGTGGATGTACGTGACATGAAGATTTCCCCTTGCCCAGTAATGAACGTTTCGAATGTTGTAAAGGCCATTCCGGTTGAAGGTGCTCTCGTCGGTAAACAATACAATGTCGGGAAAGTCGGAATCTCGTGCAACAATTCGCGGAAACCACCGGCAAAACCTTAGCCTGTGTTCATAGTCCGCCACAGAATTTAGATCTTGGACAGGGTGGAAACTAAATGGATGCTGTCGGTCATCCCTCAAAACCTCCCAGACTAACCGATGAGTGACCCACATGTCGTGTCCAACCGCTCGAGTACTTGTCGTAGTTGCTTCCACGAAGCGTCCGAGAACAGTCTCTTCAAATGCAGCATCCCCTCATGTTTGAGGTTTTCCAGCGTCGCCATGATATCCCGCTGACGAGCCTGTTTCGCCAAAGTCGCTTTTGAACTGCTGTAAACGTTTGTGGGTGTGGGTGGGATCTTGCTGCATACCGTTCCTCATTCAATCTTCGAGCTTCATGCGCGTCACCATTCGCTCGTCCATAAACAAAAACCATATCTCGTTGTTCTTCAAACGAACACTCTGTCGCCATGCTTACTGTATGGATAATAGCAGTTGACGTGTATGTTCTCCCATGCTAACCTTGCATGTGAATGCCTCTGACGTGAGATGGATACAAACAGAAAGACCTATTTGACGCGTGTGTGTATCACGTCGGGGCAGTGACGGGACGAGGGACGTTTGTGCGTGTGAACTGACAACCATAGCGCTGCCCGTCAACCGACGAACGGCGATAGGGCAATCCCACGGCCAATCGGAGCGCGTGGCGTCAAGTACCCGTAATTTAAAAATGGTGCATTTTCGACCTACACAACATTAGTAATTTTGGTTCCTATTGGCATCAGTTATCGAAGGTTAAAATATCGTGACCCTGAATATACGCACTTACTGTATGAAGACAAGTCACTGATCATTCTAACAAAATCTCAGAATGTACTTGATCGATTCACTTCAAATTTTTGCATGATACACTAAAAAGATACAGACAGACACAGGCTACACATTTTTAAATACTTACAGTATATGAATAAAAAAATGGCTCTAAGCACTATGGGACTTAACATCTGAGGTCATCAGTCCGTTAGACTTAGAATTACTTAAACCTTACTAACCTAAGGACATCACACACATCCACGCCCGAGGCAGGATTCGAACCTGCAACGGTATCAACAGCACGGTTCTGGACTGAAGCGCCTAGAACCACTCGGTCACAGCGGCCATCAGTACTTTAATATTTATGTACAATATCTTTACTTCTTCATGAAGACAAGTCATGGCGTAACATTTTTTCTAAATACCTGGAAAAGTTCATGACTGATTAACTTCAAATTTGTACATGATTAATAAACGTTCAAACTGACAAGGGCTACAAATTATGGAATATATGTAGCGTATAAGTATACATAAAATATACAAATGGGAAAGGTTGATAACAAGGACCTATAAAATTTATAATTTTCATGCTGTTCTGCAATAAACCGTAAGATGGACTTACACTACAGACGTTTTAAGTATATGTGGACTACAAATATATATGTAACGTGTAAAGGAGAAATGTTGTTACCAAAACTTTTGAAAACTTCTTGATCGAATTAGTTGAAAGTTTTATATGATGCTCTCTTATGTACTTTTGTATGGCCATAGGCTACGTATTTCCTAAGTGCATTTGGTAAATAGCTGTATGACTTATTAACTTTGTTTTTACACAATACTTAAGTAAGCATTCAGACAGACAAGGGTTGCAGATTATTTAAATATGTGTGGTGTATATGTATTTTTAAACTTTACAAATGGGAAAGTTTGTTAGTATAAATCGCGAAAAGCATTGATTATTTCACTTCAAATTGTTACATGATACTCCATGAACATTCAGACAGACCTAGGATATCGATTTTTTAAAACAATGTACAGATTTTTTGTTAAAACCAACTGCGATAATGGAAATGCTGTGCTATGAAAATATTCCTTTCCGTTTTCTTTTCCACAGTCAGTTTTAACTTAGATATCAGGGCATTTAGACCATCAGACAAACTGTTTCTTCCACATATATTTTTTCTTCATTTCACATAATTTCAAATAAACGTTTTATACGCATCAGCGTGTTGATTTCGTTTCTTCACCGTATTTAAGAAGAAATAGGAATTTTGTAGCTATGGCTTACCGACTTCCGAATGGACTACTACTGTAGAATCTGTATCACCCAAAACAAAACTTCACAATTCTACATGTTCACAGGTTAAAACTATGAGAAATAATGTCACTGAAGGTACTATACTCTCAGATTTAGGAGCTGGAAAAGTCTCTCTTGTACTCTTTATGTTAATGATCCCAATCGTTTTACCCATTCATTTTAAGTGACTTCATTTCTCAATCTCAGTTCAGTGTACAATAATAATAAAACAATATTCCAGTTGAGAGAGAGAAAGAGAGAGAGACGAGACGAGAAGAGGAGATAGGTGGAGAGTGGGAGGGGCAGAGAATGGATCGAGGGAGGGGGAAGATGGAGATCGACAGAGAGAAGGGTGGGAACTAGAGGGACAGTGAGAAGGGGGGGGGGAAGAGAAGATGAACCAAGACAGTGGGAAAGATGAGAAGATGGACAAAGAGAGGGCCAGTGGGAGATTTTAACATATGTGCAATTCGCGTAGGAGGAAGACCACGCGAAAATGAGATCATTAGAGACAGAGCACAATCTTTGATAAGGGAAGGACGGAGAAGGAAAACGGCTGTGCCCCGTCAGGGGAAGCATCCTAGCATCTGTCTCGAGCGATTAGGGAAATCACAGAAAATCTATGTCCGGATGACCAGACGCTGGTTTTAATCATATTCCGTCAGAATGGGAGTCCATTGTACTATGCACTGCGCTACCGCATTCGGTATACGGTTCACACACATATTTAGAAACTGACAGAAACTGGAGGGTTTTATAGTAAAGACAAAACGTTGTTAAAAAAACTCGAACAGTTCTTGAGCAATTTAGTTCAAATTGTTACATGATACTCTGATATACTTTTGCGCAGATTCAGGTTATATATATATATATATATATATATATATATATATATATATATATATATATATATATATATATATATATATATATAACACCAAAAAGAAATGCAGATGATAAATGGGCATTCGGGCATTCACTGGACAAATATATTACATTAGAACTGACATGTGATTACATTTTCACGCAATTTGGGTGCATAGATCCTGAGAAATCAGTACCCAAAACAACCACCTTTGACCATAATAACGGCCTTGATACGCCTGGGCATTTAGTCAAACAGAGCTTGGAAGGCGTGTACAGGTACAGCTGCCCATGCAGCTTCAACACGATACCACAGTTCATCATGAATAGTGACTGGTGTATTGTGACAAGCCAGTTGCTCGGCCACCATTGACCAGACGTTTTCAATTGGTGAGAGATCTGGAGAATGTGCTGGCCAGGGCAGCAGTCGAACATTTTCTGTATCCAAAAAGGCCCGTACAGGACCTGCAACATGCGGTCGTGCATTATCCTGCTAAAATGTAGGGTTTCGCAGGGATCGAATGAAGGGTAGAGCCACGGGTCGTAACATATCTGAAATGTAACGTCCACTGTTCAAAGTGCCGTCAGTGCGAACAAGAGGTGACCCAGACGTGTAACCAATGGCACCCCATACCATCACGCCAGGTGATACGCCATTATGGCGATGACGAATACATGTTTCCAATGTGCGTTCACCGCGATGTCGCCAAACACGGATGCCACCATCATGATGCTGTAAACAAAACCTGAACTCATCCAAAAAAATGACGTTTTCCCATTCGAGCACCAAGGTTCGTCGTTGAGTACACCATCGTAGGCGCTCCTGTCTGTGATGCAGCGTCAAGAGTAACCGCAGCTATGGTCTCCGAGCTGATAGTCCATGCTGCTGCAAACGTCGTCGAACTGTTCGTGCAGGTGGTTGCTGTCTTGCAAACGTCCCCATCTGTTGACTCAGGGATCTAGACGTGGCTGCACGATACGTTACAGCCATGCGGATGAAATGCCTGTCATCTCGGCTGCTAGTGATACGAGGCCGTTGGGATCTAACACGGCGTTCCGTGTTACCCTCCTGAACCTATCGATTCCATATTCTGCTAACACTCATTGGATCTCGACCAACGTTAGTAGCAATGTCGCGATAGGATAAACCGTAATCGCGATAGGCTGCAATCCGACCTTTATTAAGGTCGGAAATGTGATGGTACGCATTTCTCCTCCTTACACGAGGCATCACAACAACGTTTCACTAGGCAACGCCGATCAACTGCTGTTTGTGTATGAGAAATCGGTTGGAAACCTTCCTCATGTCAGCACGTTGTAGGTGTCGCCACCGTCGCCAACCTTGTGTGAATGCTCTGAAAAGCTAATCCTTTGCATATCACACCACCTTCTTCCTGTCGGTTAAATTTCGCGTCTGCAGCACGTCATCATTGTGGTGTAGCAGTTTTAATGGCCAGTAGTGTAGATATGAAGAATACATAAGAAGCTGTAAAAAATGAAAATACCCTTTCTAACTCTGCTGAACACCTAATAAAGCATGGAAATGGATCAACTAACATAAAAAAGGACCTGAAAATTTTTAGGGTGAATAAAAACGACAGAGAACTCGATTACACAAAAAGTTTCACATGCAGACAACTCCCTGTAATGATCAAGAACATGTTGGCTAGTAAAACAATTACAATCAGAGATGTATAACATACCCAGACTAAAATGAAAAAGAAAAAATCCCAGTACCCGCACACACACACACACACACACACACACACACACACACACACACACACACTGAATATTAAACTCGGTACAACACCACAACACAAACAAAAGATAAACAAAAAAAATGCAGAGCAATGGAACATACAGTAAACAGACAAAACAGAAACACAGTGATGGGTTAGAGTGATGTGTTAAGTTGTAATGTGTTCATACAACGGCGAAAATCGGACATTGTGATTGCAGAAGCCGAGAACAACTCCAGGGCAGCATATATAGAATCGTCAGATCACATATCATATGTAGAAACTAATATTATACTAATATCACGAGACTTGTGCTACAAAAAGCTGTTTCTTGTCTAGCAACAAAAGAATGACAAAAATTATAATATGGTAAGAAATGTGCAATTGTTACACAACATGAAAATGGATACAAAAAGAGATTGTGTTACAGGCCACAGATGATGTGTCACAAATAAAGAGATATGAAACGGTTATGGTACCTTGAAAACAGTCTCTAATTTAGCTGCCATAGATGAACCACATTCTAAGAACGTAGAAGGAAACGTAAAAAATGACGAAATTCACAAAATTTAATGGGTAAATGAAAGAGAACAAGTATATAAAGCATTAAACACACAAGAACGACATAAACAGTAACTGAAAAGGAATAAGTAAGTACTTTAAATGTTTATGGACCGCTAATGAAGAGCCAGAGCCTGCCACCAACACCAATGGCTCTGTACATCTAGTAACAATCGAAGAACTGTAAAAACTAATCCAAGAACAAAAAGTCGCTGGACGCTGATAATTTAGGCATGGAACTGATTAAATATCTGTCTTATCATTTACTGCATAGACTTTTAGATTTTATGTATATTTTCACGATGAACCACCATGTGACAGATGAATGGAATGAAGCTTTGGTATGTCCTATTTACAGGAAGAGAATCACAATGGAAAACTACCAAGGAATACATCTGCCAAATTTATGTTACGTACTGCTAAAATTATTAATAATACATTACAATCAACAGTGGAAGGTATTTTGTCGGAAGTACAACATAGTTTTAGAAGAAGTGGATCTTGTGATTGTATTTTCACTTTGACATAAGTAACGAAGAAGGTAAAACGGAAAATATTATCGAAATTACTAGAGGAAAAGGGGGTTCCAGCACATCTGATTATGGCAACTCAGTAATTATATAAAATTAGAAGTATCGCTAAGGTAAGGAATGAGACAGAAAACGCTGATGTTAGTCAAGGAGTTAGAGACGCCTTTCCCTTGTACCCCACACTTTTGTTTGTTTTGACGATTTCATTCGTAGAAGGTTAATTATATTAAATGGCACATCAAGAAATGAGAATTATAACATCATGAAGCTGCTTTTTACTGATGATGAGCTTACAATAGAAGAATCTGAAGAAAAGGTTCAAATGACAGTACTTGAGTCAAATTACCACTAAATACAGAATGAGCATATCAAATTAGAAACATAAGTGATGGCATTTGTAGGACTAGAACCGATAAGTGCCAAAATTATAATAGTGGACAAATAAGTGAATAACTGAAAAAGATTAAATACCTAAATAGCATTTTTAAATTTTCCAGGTCAGATGTTATAGAGTTTAAATTAGCCAGATTCAGAGACAACTGTGGAATCACACAATGTACGTACATATTAAAACATCAGATACACAAAAAAAACCATTACTTAAATTTTACATACTAATAGCTTTGCCTTTCGAATGATGTAACGTAACATCAATACGATTACGATTCATCGAATCATTAGATATAAGTTACTGCGATTTGTAGTGGAATATTCATTACTGGACCATAAAACAAACACCAATATCAGACAAGAACTAAATATAGCACACACTACAAATATAACTAAAAAATACAGACTGAAATGGAAAAACCATGTCAAACATATCTCTGATAACACGATAACTACAGTGGCAACGCTGTAAATTCTAGAAGAAAGAAAAGAGCAGGACATTCGTTACAGATGGCGGAAATAGTACTGAGGCAGAACAGACTGGAGACGTTAACGATGATGCCAGAAAGAAATCTTAGAATTGTAAAGGATCATTAAAGCAATCACTCGTCAACTACATGACATACATTTAGCGTAATTAGACTGTGAACTATTGTGGCAAGTCGCTCAGGCGACGTACAATCAATACCTCATTAAGGGTGTTGTCCCATGTTGGGACGTTTGTTTACCACGTGATCATCAGTCTCTCTAGTGTTCGCTGAGGGGTAGCAAGGCCAGGATCAATAACGTTATAGGGGCCTAAGGAGTCGTTAAAGCATGCATGTTACTTATCCTATGTACAAAGATATGAGTTACATAATTTAATGTAAGAGATGATGTCACAGCTATCTTCTAAAAGACAAAGCGCTTCAAGTCTAATTTGATACATTAAATGTCACAAATTTGTATACAACAGAGGAAGAGTCACCATGATTCATCTTAGATACTTAAAAACTTTAGTGAGTAGTTACAGCTTTTACGCCGCTGTCAGACCATTATGCGTCATGAGCCAGATATTTGGACTCTCGTCGTCCATTAGAAAGGAAGTAAATACTACATCCTATTTTAAGATATGGCATATGACCACTATAGGGTGGTTAGTATGCGTTGTCACATGTGGCTCATACTGCAGCTATACTCAGTCTTGCACACTCCCAGTGCCAGAAAGTTATCCTACGTTGAAGATTCCTATGATGTTTGTCTCAGTCTTGGTTTGGTTGCAGTCAGCTGCAGTGTTAATCACATGTCTTATTACTGGAAACTGGTACCTACGTGAAATGGTTAATTTACTGGAAATTGTAGACACATTACTAGTGCTTAGCCAACCTACAAGAAGCAAAGTGTTTACTAGAACGCGGGCAGCAACTATTTTCCTCCTTGCATACGTTTTTGTGATGTTTAGTGTTTGCATTATATACACTGTAGTCGACACTGTTGAACGAACATGGAGAGAGAAAATTCTAAATTTCTTTTCCGTATACTCTGGCATTTGGCAGGTTCAGTTCTATGGTATTGTGATAGCAGTGCGGGACCGAATGGGCAGAGTCAACAGTCAGCTTCTGAAGAGCGTGCGGCCGCCTCTGCACGGCGAGGCGGATCTGGAAGAGGCGGTGACCTCCGGATGACAGTGGTGGGCAACGGAGGGCGAGCTGCGGCGGCTGCAGCGCGCCCGGCTGACCCTGCACCGTGTCAGCCGCCTCTGCGGACAGCACTTCGGCCCTGCGCTGCTGCTGTCGGTGCTCTACACGCTGATACAGTTCGTCTACCTGAGCTACGCACTTGTGCTAAGAGTCAAGTACTGGCGCTTGTTGGAAAACTATGGGCATGGCGACGTGCTAGTGCTCAGTGCACTATTGTTTTATACTACCAGCTGCCTGTTAGCTATTTGTTGGACATGTTCTTCAGCAATAGATCGTGCTAGCACTGCGAGAATGTTACTGGAAATGATTCGAATGCTGACGCCGTCAGTAACGAATTCCAACTGTCTTCGTTTTTCTGTGGAGAGGATGCGTTTTTCTGCTATAGGCTTCTTTGACATCGACCTACTTCTATTTGTTGCCGCTCTTGGTGCAACCGTCACATATCTCATAATACTTGTTCAGTTTTACTCCTAATTCATAAAGTTTACATATAATTGCGACAAATTTCTGCACACTTTTCAAGTGAGTATTCACACTGCTGCAATCAAATCAGACTTTGGGTATTATTTCAAATTTAACTATTCAGTCAAGGAGGCTTAGCTATTTTTCATTGTACCTTTTTCTTGATATCATTCCGATTTATTGATCTCTGTACATATGTAGTCACTCACCCTATATTTACTTTCATTACAAAATCCCCATCATATGCTGAAAACTCTTACATATGATCTGCCTTCTGACGTCTTCCTTCTCTAAGTTTTACTACAGTCAGCCTATTTCTGTTTATTGATACAACATATGATAGCCCATACATGTGTGATACAGCATCCATGTTCCAGCTGCCCAGTCTACCTCAAATGTACCTTAAGCCGTTCTAGACCCTCTATCCAAGTTTGACTTAGTCATTGTACTAAAAAAGCTGATCAAACATGTGTGCACTGAGGGACAGCAAATAGAATCGCAGTGCACAGTACTGCAATCCTCTGTAATCATTAACTGTTCTAGGAAGCAAGACTCTGCCTGTTGATAGTTAACTTTCCCTGACAAACAGACTGTGCTGGACTGTCCAGCATTCCCAGTGACTTGTCATGAATCCCAGAAGCACTTATGCTGGGGACGCTAAATTCCGAAATCTCTTTGTATTACTTGAGAGGAGTGCACTGAGCGTATGAATAATATTTAGCACTCTTACCCTGTATTTTTAGTGTCACAATAACACAAGTGAGAAACTAAACTGCAGAAGGTCTCATCGCTCCTACACATAATAACAGGTACACACACTTAACACACTTTCAATAGCAGAGGAAGTGGACGCCGGTAAGTACTACGGTATGTGTCATAAACAATAGTGAAAAGTAAAACATATTAGCCTAGCTGTCTGATATATAATAAAGGTAAGTAAAAAGAGACGAACTAATATGTCTACATACAGAAGAAAGCTCTATTCCTTTCCTTGATTCAAGACACATCCTAGTATTTAGAGAGTCAGTCCACATTAAATTGAGAATTATGAATTGTGAACAAATCACCACACTGTACAAGCATGAAATCATACCTAAATCTCTGATAGTAGCGTTATATCAGAATTTGCAGACAATACAGCACTCAAATTTTGTTATGAAAATCGTGCAACAAGAGATCTAGGTGAAAACTGTTTCATCGAAGTGTGCCAGAATATGTCATCATGTTAATATTTCTTTAACTGCCGCTTGAATAAAAGCTGATATCCACTACTTCATTTTACCACAGTGAAATAATCATTTTATTTAAATAATGTAAACAATTTCTCAAAGAATAGCAGCCTCACAAATCCATCTGAAATACACTATATTGTTGTAATATTCCCTTCTTCTCTTCATCGATAGTATTTTTAGTGGAGAAACTAGCTGATAGAATAGCTTGAATCCTGTAGTTTCACAAGTATGGTTTGTATGCTCAGGATACAAAACTGATATTCCCAAACACAGTAACACAAAACCTACATCCAATAACAGTCGTAGACTATGTGACCGTTATATAGGCAGTAGAGCATATTATCTACAGTATTTGAACACATTATAACTAGTATGAAGATAGCTATGGAGGTATTATTAAATTAATCTCTGATAATTACACTGTATCAAATACTTGTGGTAATGTTCCTTTCTTGGGTATACAGATCTAATAACAACTGTAAATAATGTAGAATACTACAGTACAACAGTTTGTGATGATTGCTTGTATGATTTTCTGGCATGTCACACAAAATAATAAACTATAGTACCTCAGCAGTGTCTATAATGTATAAGGTTTGCCAAGATGTGACAATATATCTACACAGTTCATTAAAAGGGTATATTATCGACCAACATTTTTCACCAAGTAAGAAGTTATTTTTCATGAATATGATTACAACTAAGCAGTCCATTACAAAATCCAATTTATGTGTCTATACCCACTGATAAGGCTTTGCTCGAGACTCACCATTTGCATGCCTTGTCATATTGTAGTGTAGCTTATTGACATGTTGGTTCTAAAGAAACAAAACTTGTTAAAAACTTTTCTCACAAAAAGAGCCCATATCGTTTGACAATGTGTCTCTTTGTGTGAAAGTTGGAGAAAATGGAATCTGAATGTTTATTAGTATCTTCCTAGTAATGAGGTTGGTCTTTCATTGTAGCTGTGGCCTATCTTAAGTTTTATGTATTTGATTCTGTAATTAACTCCAAGGTCAGAATGTCCTTGATTGTGAAATTACTTCTGAAGCCAGTGTCCAGTTCATTAAAAAACTAAACATCAAGAAAGAAGGGAAAATGTGATAAAAAAGAATAAACTGTTGGGCAAGTATCACGTAAATTACGTGGAAGAAATGTTCCCATCGAACATTATGGAGATGACTGCAGATAAACACTGTTTCCAGTTCTTCCTTCTCCATTTGTTCTATTTGGCACTCATTTGTTGCAGGTGCAATAAGGCTATGATGCTTTCAGGGACATCTGAACAAAGAGCATACTTTTCCCACATATAGACGCGACAGAATAGAATTAAAAAGTATTCAAGACTGCTATTGGGCTCCTCATACCACTGCTGCCAGTTGAAGTAATGAAGACGTCGCAGAAATAATGCATGAAGTGGGAACAGGTGTGAAGATTGTACAAGTTTTCAGTCTGATACCGCTTTTACACACCACATAACAGTTTTTTAAAAAGTCTGAGTGACAGCTATCTGTTCATGAACGTCAGGCTGCCACAGGAATGCACAGTAACAAGCCCCACATAGTACCTTCGCCACCCAAAGGCCTTACTGAACGTCACATATCCTTATTCAAACCAAAGGTGCCTCGTTATTCATTCCCTAAAAATCATTTTAGTCTGCCTTTAAGTCCAACTGTGATGAAAATGGGCGAAGTGCCCTGCAGCGAAATGTCCAGTAATTTTTACACCTCATTTGGATGTCATCTGCCATTTCTTCTATCTGTGACACATTAGAGATACACATAAATGCTGTTAGTAGCAGTGATATAGCTGAACTGATTGTGCATTAAGAAGGAAAAGTGGATGTCTTTTATGAACTAAAAGTACGCTTGAAACATAGTTACCGACATGGATTAGTGACAGCTGTATCTTTAGATTACATTTAAAACCTTGCTGTACTTCAGCCAAGAGTTTATGCATTATTCTTCTTTGTTCTTAGTTTTTTGTGGGTCACCAGTCTTCAGATATTTTATGTGGCTCGACCGTGAATTCCACCCCTGTCCCACCTTTTCATCTCAGAGAAGTACATTCACATTACATCACGAAATATTTGTTGTGTGTATTCCATTCTGAAGTAATTCCCTGATGTTGCAATGCATGTCCTACACTCCTTCTCTTTTTCATGTCAGTGTTTTCCATATATTCCTATATTCAGCATCTCTGCAGAGTACAGCCTAACCATTTATCCTATAAGTCTGCCTAATTTTGAACATTTTACTTTAGCAGTATATCTGAAATGCCTCGATTCTCTTATTTTCCAGATGTCACACAGTCCATGATTCACCACCATACAATACTGTGCTGCAAATGTACAGTCTCAAAAAGTATCTTCCTCAAATTAATTCCGATGCCTGATAATACTTGACTTCTCTTGGCCATGAAAGCCTTCGTCGCCTATGCTAGTCTGATTTTATGTCCTACCTTCATCCATGATGTGTTATATTGCTTCCAAGGTATCAGAATCTTTTAACTACATGTACTTTACAGTCCCATTTCAGATGTTAAGTTTATCACTAATCTTATTTCCACTACTCATTACTAGAGGGATTTATCTTTCTTTGATTTACTCTCAATAAATATTTTCTATACTTATTAAACTCATCATACCATTTGAAATACTTATAACATATCTTCACTTTCACTTATACAATGTAAGTGTATCTCATCACTGATATTCTTTACCCTGGTTCCTAATTGCACTCTTGAAACTTTCTATTATATCTCTCATTGATTTTTTGGTGTGCAGATTGAACAGTACAGGCAAAAGACTACTTCTATGTGTTACACAATTTTTAATTCGAACACTTTGGTGTTTGTCTTTTTTTCTTATTACCCACACTTACTTCTTGTACATATTGTATATTACTCATTTTTCCCCTTAACTTATTCCTATTTTTCTTAGAATGTCGTCTTCATTCACTATTTTATATTTTTGGATGCTTTTGCCACATCGACTAAACCTGTGATAGGAAGAAGATGAACTGAACCTGGATGTGAATGAATGTGACAACAGCAGTGGAGAGGAAATATGAATGATTAATGTGTTTAGTTCTATGTGTCCTCAATGTAACTTGATCTTTTATTCTGCAATATACTAGAGTGGCATGAGGCTAATGAACTTTACTTTGCCCACCTATTATATCACTCATTACTCACAACTAAATAAGTGTCTGTTAACACTGCACTTGGGAAACCTTTTCCTTGTAGTTAATCTGAAATGTAGTATGATTATATAGGAATATTGTAGCTAAGCTTAGGAAGCAATATGAAAAATATAATTGTGCATAAGTCGATATCCAGCTCCTTGCAGTATTATACCAAACTCTTGAAAAATTAACATTTATGTAACCAATTTTTCAATTACATTGATTCAGACAATATGTTACTAGTATCACATTGTCTCCCACAATTTTTCTCATCTCATAATGAATTCTTTATGGCATATGCAAAGTGTTATTCTCTACAGAAGATTATATATTAAAGTATTTATGTACTCTAAGTGATAGTTATGTTGTAAAGATATACTGACGTTAAAAAATTAGTGAATGAGTTATAAGAAATACTACAAGAATCTGTTTCAAATTGCACAAAATAATCAAGTGACAGTATCATTTTATGAACCATAATATAAAACTAATTTTGAAAAGCAAGATTTGATGTGTCTTCATTAATATATCACTCATGGTTATTTAAAATAACATGCAGGTGCAAATATATCATACCACATACCACAATCATTTGCAATATGTAATATATATTTGTTTTATTACACAACCCTGCATTTTGCTGCTTCCTGAAAATATGTTTAAGGATGTATAAGATCTGTAGGGTTTCTTATTATGCTGTGATTTCAGACCAAGCTTAAAATTAACCATTACAATTTTACCAGTATTAAAACAAACAACATTTCGTTGCTTTAGTTACATAATGATTGTTGTTTGAGACATGATTTTGTAATCAACGTTCAGTTACTATCTCTCACAAATTGTCCCATTTCGTAGCGAATGTAATATACTACTTGCAAGATCTTACATGCTTCATGGAATCATATCCTAAGTGATTCAGAGTTTTATTGAAGGTGCCTACACTGTAAAGATATACTGGTAATGATATAAGTATGAATATTAGTAAGAAAATTAGGGTTATCGCTATGAGCCTTTCTTTGCAAATACACAATGTTTTAAAGTCACAGTAGCAGTCACGAGTTCTCACCAAATTATTTGGTGTTCTTGAGGATATTTTCGTTCTATGGCTGTAGTTAGAAAAAGTGTTTGGCTTTATTGAGGTAAAGCATCATCAGTAGCCTGCAATTAAATTATTTACATTTTGATGTACTTTGGGATCGAAAATCAGTTCGTTAACAATATATTGGATTTTACTTACGCTGTTTTCTGCTCGATTTTTCGCCTACATCGGGAAATACCGTCTGCTAGCAGACATCACAGAGTACTTTCAGTACTGGACTTCAACATGGAAGACAGTAAAAAGGCCCCATGTTTCCACATTTCTTTTCAACATTCAGGAGCCGTTGGATGCTGAAACCTATCAGGGATAGGGAAGAGATAAACCGTCTACACGACTACCGACACCAAGTACATCGTGGATGGGTCACTGTAGAATTCAGAGTGGCACCGAGTACACTCCAGCCGCCAGCACGACAACCACTTCGTCCTAGGCAACGGCCGCGCCTGCTCGCCGGCAGTCCGTCGCAGTTCCAGGGTCACTGACGACATCTCCTGTGTGTGCAAACATTAAGCTGATTTGACGATTGTGCAGAATCCAGCACACACCTTAATGAGCTACGGCAGAGACTAGTACGAAAGAACGATGACTTAGCAATGTAAATAAATAACTGATTTCGGATATTGTTTTACAAGCGTCGTTGACACTTCAGAGGTTCCCACAGTTAACCCGTCTTCATGCAGAGGTGTTTCCACCCGGCCCACGTTCACAAAAGGTAGCTTAGTACAACTAATATATTCGTCTCAACAAGGCATACTTGAGCACTTGTTGTGACTGTCAACAACAACATCTATGGTACTGTTAACAATATGTTCCTTAGCTGAATTGGTAGCAAAACAGGTTATGTTGTTTACGAGTGTTTGTACTGATTAATTTCTATTTTCATTACATTAGTTTTGAATTTAACACTGTTTGGAAACTTTGCTTCGTCATATTTTAACTATCAACAACTTTTTCCTGTTACTTAATTTTCCTATAACAGTTTCCTGTTTTCAGGAAAATGTCTGCAGTCGAGATACAAACTGAAAACCTTGTACCACAGTACGGTAGCACCTCACTACACTAGAGGAGCTAAAAACGTGATGCACTCCTTGACAAAGCAGAGCACCAGAGGAGTTCGTTTGCTGCTTTTGAAGGATACCAGTACAGCACCACTCCAAACTCTATTGGCAGAAGAGTACTGCAACACAGCAGTGGCACGTATCATGGTCGTGAGGTGGCCCAGTGAGGTCAGACAAGTCGGAATGTAGTGGCTGAACATCTCTGTGTTTAAACTTTGGAATCGACAGACAGGTGGAGGACATCATTACTGGCATTTGATAATCGAGGAAATAAGGGGAAGAGCGAAACTCAGTAATGAATCAGTTTTGGACAACTTGCACTACTTTCAAGGCGTGGCATGGATCGTCGCTGGTTGAGTCCCACGACTGCCTACACCCACCGAAACAGTACGCCCAATGGAGGCAGCAGCGGAAACACTGCAGTTTTACGAGGGCACTCCCAACGACTCTTTTAGCCACCTAATCACTACAGACGAATACTGAGTATATCCGCTTGAGCCGGAGATAAAGGGACAAAAAAGCAGAGGAAACGTACGGATTCACCACCGACGGAAAACAAGACGACCCCGCTGCCATGGGCCAATCCAATGCTTACTGGTACTCGCGAAAAGGAAAATATAGAGTATATAATTAACACTGATAGTGAGAAGAGATTCACTACTAATTTAACTGGGGGAAAGTGTTGTGTAAGGTGTAGGTAATGAGATGGTGGAAAGTTATGGTGTGATAATGAGGTAAGCGGAATTATTAGAGCAGAGAGTTGGCCTTGATATCCGCGACAGCTCGAAACGAATATTGACGCAACGCAAGTTAGGGATCAGCACGGTCTGAACGGTTGAATGACGTATCCTACAGTCTGGCGTCTATCGCTAGCCGACCACAATATTCAACAACTTGAAAGCCGTTCAGGCCGAGAATTTCATCAAAATGAATGCATGGATAGCTTTTCAAAATGTCGAGCAAGGCGTCCGATAGTGTGGAGCCAGCCGATAGCCGTTCACGCAGCACCTTGTGACAAATCTACAGCAGTTAGTAGTTGCAAGTGAATTGGGAATCATGATGTACTATTCCAAAAACTCGTGCAATATCTGTAACTGGCCAAAATGGCCAACTTTGTAGTGCTAGAGTACAGATGAGGCATATCTCGATGGGAGGTGGAGAAGAGAGCTGAATGAATGAATGTCATGTGACTAGGGCCTCCTGTCAGGTAGTCCATTCGCTGGGTGCAAGGCCTTCGGTTTGACGCCACTTCGGTGACTTGCGCATCATTCGGGATGAAATGATGATGATGAGGACGACACAACACCCAGTTCCTGAGTGGAGTAAATCTCCGACCCAGGCGGAATTCGAACCCATGCCAATAGGATTGTCATTCTGTCGCGCTGACGGCTCAGCTAGCGGGGGCGGACGAGAAGAGAGCTGAAAAGCACTTTGTGACGGATATAGGAGGTAGAGATGCTTCTCTGTATCATTTCATACAACGTGTGTAGTGTGAATGGACCACGTGGGAATGCATAAGTATCGTGCTTCTAGTGCAGCGCTACCTTACACATGGTTTGGTCAAATTAATGTGACCACATGTCTAAATCCTGAATACCTGTCTTTTTACAGAACAGATGTGCATCAAGAGAGTCAGTGCTGTTCTGGAAAGTACTGACGATGATATGGAGCTATTAAAACTCCAGTACTATGGCCAGCTACCCTAGGTTTTCAGCTGAGGGTCCTTGACACGTACAGCCCGATCGAGGAGGTGCCATGGATTCTCGACTACGCTTTAATCCATGGAGTTTGGTTGTCAGGGATGTCTGAGAAACTCATCCTGGTGCTCTTCGAACCTTGTACGTACACATCGAACTGTGTGACAAACTGCATTGTCCTGCTGGTAGATGCCACCATGCCACGGAGAACACAAACTGCATGTTGTGGAGAATATAATCCCATGTATAGATGCATACTTTTGTGGATGTATTGTGTTGTCCAGAATGACATGATCACCCAGGAATCCCAGTACAACATTCTCCAGATCATATCACTCCATCCTCCAGTGTGGATTACTATTACGAATTTTAGAGGGACACTTGCTCCACAGAACATAAAATGTGATTCATGTGGAATGGTCACCTGTCGCCACACAGTGAATGTCCAGTTGCAGTAATAGCGTGGAAATTTCAGCCTTTGTCTCTGGTGAACAGCAATCAGTTTTGGTGCATGAACCAGATGCCAGGTGCCATGCCCTTACAAAGCAACATTTGCTGAACGGTCGTTGAGGAAACACTGTTTGTGGCCCCTGTGGTAATATGGGTGGCCACTTGCTCAACATTTGCACATATATTTGCCCTTACACATCTGTAGGAACGTCGTTAACCCCTGTCACCTAAGGGCCCTCATGGACCACAGTTACCTCAGCATCGGTTTTAGACAGTGGCATTTTAGACACACACAGTATACTTCAATCACACTATCATTGAAACAGACTTTGGGATTATTGAAATCCTAACATCCTTAACGCCATTGCTTTTTTATCTAACTTTGTGGAGATCCATTGCACTATACAGATGCCAAAGACACAGGCAGACACGTATTTACAGATTGAAGCAGGTGATTTTCTCCATGAAAATTTCTTCGAAGAGCCAAAATACAGAGTTCTTCGCCAAATGATGAATCAATCAGAAAAAGTGTCGTATTGAAGGTTGAACGTCTAGAGAACAACTGACACCGAGGCAGTTCTCATTGCTGTAGTTAGATCTTTATAAATGGTCGTCATCCAGATGGACTTCTGTTAAATAGACGTAAGTGCTTGTTGATTGTTGTGTTTGTAGTCATTGTTAATTTATTCTACACTGCCCAAATCTAAACATTCTTGAGGATTTCATTTGCCTTCATTTTTATGAGTTCTGTTGTTCCAGCAGCGACTATGATTTTGCTGTGATTAGCAGAGGTTACTTCCTCTCTGTAATACACTGGTCAGAAAGTCATTGACATCTTTTAAGAACAGAGTATTACCTGACACACCACTCTGAGGTACACCTTTGTTTGTATGTTTCATATCTGACAGTCTTTTCGCAAAAAATTTATAATCAGCAGACATGTGAACTATCTCAACCTCTTGTGCACTGTTTTGGAGAATAGACAGGAACCAGTCATTTCTATTCCTCTAACATCTTGTGAGTTTGTTTGTTTAATATTATTTTATGATTAACAGTGTGAAAAGGCTATGACAAGTCTAAGAATATAATTATATGATTTTTCCCATCTCAAGGCTTTGAAGTACCACTTCTGTCACCCTGATATGACCTACATCGCGCTTCTCCCTCAGAAAATGATACTTCGTTAGAAAGGTCATTTTTATTCACATAACTCATTAGATTATCTTTCATGATTGGCTATATTACTTTTGAGAATAGTGACAGTAGTCAAAAAGGCATTAAATTTCTATAAATTTTCGTTAGTTTTCTTTAGTAAGGACACAACTCGGTACCTGAACTGAAGGATGCATTTGTTATGTTTGTTAAGGGGATCTGTATGCTGTGTATGTGAGCTTTTGCAATAGAGAGTGGAACATAATCCGTTGTGGCTTCTTGTTTTTTAACTTGTGTATTATCTTCCTCACTTGAAATTATGTTTTGACAAACAGTATCATTGTCTGTGCAGTTTAATTCATCGTGGGTGCTTTAGGAAGTTTTTTTTGCAACTTCTCTCTATGAGCAGAGTAATCCTCTTAAAAAATTTACCGCTCCTTGAGGATCTTGTGTAAAATATGCAACCATATATGGTTCGTCTGTTAGTACCATTTCCAGTTCCATGTTGTATGAAATCACACAAAACTTTGTTTTTATTTTCTATATTTTGAATTCCTTAAATTTTGTTCTTTGGGGTCCACAGTCCAAAATATTTCCTCAATCAGTTTGTTCCTATACAACCAGCAGTAAATTATGTTACCAGCCTTAAACACTACATAATCAATAATTTAAACAATAAGAAATTTACATATACAACGAAAAATATAAAATAATGAACACTAGAATATTAGCTAAACAGATCAAAGACATAAAAATATCCCTCAACTCTAGATTTCTATCTTTAGACAGTACTAACCTATACATGAACATTCCCATACAGGAATCAATAGATATCATAGAACATACTCAAATACAGAAAAAACTCAATACAGGGCACTACAGAAATTTTACAATAAAAAAGCTTGTTTACAATAAAATTACTTCATGTTTGATAGCAAAATATATACAGAAGAAGATAGAGTCACGATGGGATGTAACTTGTTAGAACTGTAGTTGACATATTCCTTAACAGCTTGGAAAAAATATTCTTTGAAACAAAAAACGCAATTAATTAAAAAAATAAAATAATATCTCACTATAGATATGTAGAGGGCACTTCAATGTTTATAGAGGGTAATCTTACTAACATAGACGAAATACATCAAGCATTGAAGCACTTACACCCCAAAATTGAAATTTATCATAGGTACAAAACTAACTAAACAATTAACTTCCTCCACTTGACTATTAAGGACACTAACAACAAACATTGCTTCAAAATTTACTGAAAGTCTACAAAAACAGTCTGTATTATCAGCGCACATTCATGTCATCACAAAGTCCAAAAATTCGCATTCTTCAACACAATGCTCAACAAGTTAATAATTTTGCCACTTGAAGACAGAGTAATTAAAAAAGAATAAAAATTCTAGAATATGTACTGCAGGAAAATGATTATGAGCCCAAAATTGTAAAACTGTTGTACTACATTGAAACATAACTAAAAAGGCCCAATCCAAGTAAAGCAATGACACTTAACACACACACAACGAAAAACGAGAAAACAGCATACGTAACTGTAATTTATGTAGGAGACATCTCAAACAAAATTAACGAGTTATTCAACAAAACCGACATCTAATTGATGTATCAAAACACACAGCCTCAAACGCAAAATACACAAAGGCAGCTTGAAAGTTCTCATATGCAATAATCTGGGCATTTCCAATATTTCATCTACAACATGCCACAAGTTCTACATAAGACAAACTGA
Organism: Schistocerca americana; assembly: GCF_021461395.2. Taxonomy (NCBI): domain Eukaryota; kingdom Metazoa; phylum Arthropoda; class Insecta; order Orthoptera; family Acrididae; genus Schistocerca; species Schistocerca americana. Next base: position 199,445,038 of record NC_060119.1, read on the forward strand.
AATGACCATCAACATTAGATATAAAGAGCATACCCAAGAAAGTGAAAATAACTCATCCACATGTTAGTCAAAGGGCAAGTACATAAAACACCAACAGTAGTGTGGTAGCAGTCAGTTTTTATACACTAAGCAAGATAAAATTTACACTCCACTTCTAAATTTAAAAAGCATTTATAAGGCAAAGAATGAAGTTTCAAACATCTTGTTACAAAATATTAGCTGACAACAGAATTTCTGTTTCAATGAAAACTAACATAACATATTCCTAATATGGTATAAAAAGTATTATTTTTTATATCCAGGCCTTTATGTATATTGTAGCCACAGTACTGCAGATGATCGTTCAGTTTATAATCAATAAAATTCAGTTTCTCTGCTGCTAAATGTTAACCACATAGGCGCATACACTTTGTGTCAATTTAATAGAATTTTTGGTGCTTTGATTATGAAGTCAACACTAAAGTAAGCAGTCTCTCAATACTGCAGTGAGCATTCTTGAAATTATTTAGTTTCCTTGTAATTTATGTCACCTGACACCGTAGGCCAATGGGAACTTACTTTCTCTTGTACTCTGTATGGACATTTTTCTTTTCTTCGAACATGCAGCTTAAAGTGTCTTCTAGGTACCACCTCAGATTCATATCTCACAAATCCCACTAACTTTTATCATGATTAGAGCTTTTTTATTGCACACAATATGCTGGAGATGGTACACATAATAGATTTACTAACAGTTTTATACTGCTTTCTTTCATGGAGCACTAAATATAAAACTGTGCCTCAAAATCCTTATATAAAATTAAGTTCCATGATCCTAACATAGCTTGCATTACCTATTAGGATAGCTGCAACGAATTTTAATAATTCTGAAACTCTGTGTTGACGTTACTGCTCGAAACTGATGTGTATTTTATTTGATTTTATGAAAGTCAACAATTTACTTTGCATAAAGCACAGCATATGAAAATCAAGTAATACTTAATGTTTATATGACTTGGATTTCCTGGCACAACTCTGATTAATATGACTAGCCTTTATGAATAAAGGTGAAAAAATTTGTTGGAGGATTGTAATTACATTATCTACTCACAGTCACTTTTGGTCATTGCAGTGCATCTTTGGCCACAAACATTTCCATAATACAAAGAAGACTTGTTGGTATGTGGAAGCTCCCTGAATTTACATGGAAAATAATGCTAATATAATTTTCATTTTCTCTGAGTAAGGCATAAAATCCCTGCAATGATGCATTGCTATTCGGTGTTTATAAATACTTACGATAAGAAAATATCCTTAACATAAATAATTATATATCAGGGCGATTTATTATAAATATTTGTGAGCAACAAGTAATTTCTTCATGACCCATAGATCAGGAGAATACTTAATCTAAAGTAAACTTGTTTGCAAAGATTACATATTGATAGAAATAAACTATTTATACACTAAAATTCCCCATGGCTTATATTAAAATCACTACAAAGGTTGATTTTAGCAATCACTAGTTTGATTTTGTGTGTTGTAATCTCAATTGCAGATAAAAAATCGTCCTTCTGTGATTACCACAAATACTAGAAATCTTGACATACCATGAAAGCAGATGTTGCATAACATTGATGAAGAGTTATTTCGTCATAATTATTTTGTAATATGTGCCAGCAGCACTAATTTTCTAAAGTTACAGGAACGATTTTTTCTTATTTCTGCTTTAGGAATTATTGCTTCTATTAGATTTGGGGTAATGTTAAAATTTTTCTATTTATGAACGTTTATATTTGTGAAACTGTCCTGTATTTCTATATTTTTATTATTTATGGAATAATTTGTATGAAATTTCATGAGAGTCAGTTTCATTGTTTTGTTTTTCAGTTTCTCACAGCTCGCACTTCCAAATTGTTCTCTAATTACTTATTGCCAGTTTTATGCTACAATTTATTACCACCAGTGCTAATAAATGTTGTTGTGGCCCTTAGCCAAGGGTTCATAGTTGTAACACTACAATACATCTTCTCAATTCCACTTATTTCAACTAAGATTGATTAGTTTGACCTATCAATGTCATTGTCACTGTGTAGTACCATACTTGACAAGCAACTCATACTTTCTGTACATTTCTGTTGTTCCTTCTGCCAGATGTAGTAAAATATTCTTGGCATCAATTTCAGGTTTATAACAGTTTTTTAACTATGGCAGAATATAAAAAACTCAAGATAAAAAAATAAGTTAGAAAGGTATATATTTATTCAATATAATGCAGTAAATACACAGCAAGATGTAAAAATAATAAGTAATAGTTAATGGTTATAACTTCAAAAAAGTCTAATTACTTAAACATATGATTTTCTCTCAACAATCTCAGTGAAGCAGGTTCCAAGAAAGAGATTGAGACAATTGCATGCCTTCAGCAGTCAGAGTCGTGGTATGTCTGAGGGATCTGAAGCATGTTAAGTTAATGAGCATTCCACATTTCTAAAAGAAAACAGTGCCAAAGAGCATGGAAAATCTGAATGGGGTGGTTGAGTGTTTATACCTACTCTCTATAGAAGAACTGGAAGTTTCAAAAATTACTAGAATTCTAAAAAATAGAAATACAGAGCATCTGGATGGCATATCAACAAAAATGGTGAAATACTGTGCAATTTGTCCTGCATAGCCTCTGATATTGCTGATAAATTAAAAAATGAAGGAACGAGTAATATCAAAATGTTTAAAAAGGGGCAAGGTAGTGCCAGTATTTAAAGAAGGGAAAAAGGAGATCCAGGAAACTATTGGCCCATAACAATCAAAACTGTTCTGTCAGGAACAGTAGAAGCAGTGATTAATTATAGGATTATAAATTTCATAGGGAAACAAAACATCATCAAAGCATATCACTGAATCAGATAAGGGGATCCAGTTTAGAATGTAGTGGCCAACATCCAAACGCACACTTCACTTATCTCTTGGACCATCAAAGGAAAGTTAACACTACATACAAAACTCAGATTTTCTATCAATGAATAATGTCGAAGAAATTAGTGTTTCCCTATAAAATTGGCAACATGATATGTCTGATATAATTGTGAAATGTGATCTATGAATAAATAAATAAGCTATTACTTTCCAGGTGACAGCAGTTAATGGTATTTTGTAGGTGCAAACCAGAGGATTTTGTTGCTGTAAGGATAAAATGACAGGAGAATGACTACCTCAACAACAACATCACAGAAATGAGTAACAGTCTGAGTGTCTCAAACCTGAACATCATCAACCGAACTTAGGAAAACTTGAAAGTCTTCCGAGGAAGCATGAAGTTTGTAACTGTTGCAGGATGTCATTGGTGTGTGATGAGTTAATTTGTGTTGTATGTGAAACACCAACCACTGAAAAATGGTATCACAAGTTTTTGTTCCCAGAGACAATCAATCAATAACACTTTTTTCAAGTCGTAATTTGTTCATTATGGCCACAGCTATAAAAAGTATGGCAGGTGGAAGAGAGAGTTTATACAGGATAATTTATATTTACCGTCTCTACCTTTATAATGGAATTGACAGAACAACAAAGAGAGGGGGTTGTGTGTGTGTTTTTTTCCGGGAACAGAACTACATAAACTGAAGTAAGAAAGATTATGTGATATTGACAAAGCCTTTGGGTTAGTACCATATCCGGCAAGAATGAAGAGGAGAGAGTAACAAAAACAAATGCAACACCCAGATGGTACTTCACAGCTATGTTGAGGTAACCAGTGGGCTAATTGTAGCACTAGTTGCAGAGTGAGTGGGGCTATTTCCGCGTCTGTAAGTGGTGACTGTCCATTACCTCACGTCTTTACCCAACTGTTCATCTACATCTACATCTACATTTATACTCCGCAAGCCACCCAACGGTGTGTGGCGGAGGGCACTTTACGTGCCACTGTCATTACCTCCCTTTCCTGTTCCAGTCGCGTATGGTTCGCGGGAAGAACGACTGTCTGAAAGCCTTCGTGCGCGCTCTAATCTCTCTAATTTTACATTCGTGATCTCCTCGGGAGGTATAAGTAGGGGGAAGCAATATATTCGATACCTCATCCGGAAACGCACCCTCTCGAAACCTGGCGAGCAAGCTTCACCGCGATGTTGCCGCTCGGTCTGTGCTTCCGCTGCGTTTTTTCCTTCCTTTCGCTGAGTGATTTCCTGGAGACGGACCTGGTCAAAGTCCAGACGTTTCTCCTCCAGTCAACTCGCGGAAGCACACGTCGTCGTCCCTCCCCCCCCCCCCCCCCCCTCCTCCCCAAGTCATCTTTCGTCCTCACGACTCTTTTAGCTCGTACACCAAGTCCTGCACATATTCACGGTTTCTGATCTCACGAAAGTTGCCCACACTCTCTCATTCACAGTCCTTCCCCGCCTCCAGCCTGGTGCTGTTGTGGGCGGTCCACCTCAACAAGCGCTCTCCTTACAACTCTGCCCTGTGGCGTCGCACCTGCAAGAGTTCATTTCCAGTCTCCTTGAGTCAATGATGTCCTGTGGGAACCTGTAGACTGTTCAGACATTTGGCGATTTATCACAGCATGCCGATATATTTAGGCTTTGATTTCGTGATAATGATACTAATAGGCCACATTCCGCACAAAATTACTGCTAGGGGCAAAAATACTGGACATCTACATCTACATCTATATTTATATGGAAGCTCTGTAACTCACATTTAAGTGTTTGGCAGAGGGTTCACTGAACCACCTTCACTATTTTCTATTATTCCAATCTCGTATAGCGCGCGGAAATAACGAACACCTACGTCTTTCCGTAAGAGCTCTGACTTCCCATATTTTATCATGGTGATCGTTTCTTCCCTATGTAAGTCGGCGCCAATAAAATATTTTCCCGTTCGGAGGAGAAAGTTGGAGACTGGAATTTCGTGAGAAAATTGCTCCGCAACGAAAATCGGCTCTGTTTTAATGATGTCCATTCCAAATCCTGTACAATTTTAGTGACAATTTCCGCTACTTCGCGATAATACAAAACGTGCTGCCCTACTTTGAACTTATTCGAAGTACTCCGTCAATCCTACCTGTTAAGGCACGCACACGGCGCAGCAGTATTCTAAAAGTGGACGGACAAGCGTAATGTAGGCAGTGTCCTTGGTAGATCTATTACATTTTCTAAGTGTTCTACCAATAAAACACAGTTTTTGCTTAGCCCTCCCCACAATATTTTCGATGTGTTCTTTCCAATATAAGTAATTGTAATTCCTAGGTATTTAATTCAAATTAGGAGCTTTAGATTTGACTGATTTATCGTGTAATCGAAGTTTAACGGATTTCTTTTAGCATTCATGTGAATGACCTCACACTTTTCGTTATTTAGCGTCAATTGCCAACTTTCGCACCACACAGATATCTTTTCTAAATGGTTTTGCAATTTGTTTTGATCTTCCGATGACTTTATTAGTCGATAAACGACGCGTCATCTGCAAGCAACCTGAGATGGCTGCTCAGATTGTCTCCCAAATCGTTTACAATCATAAGAAACAGCAAAGGACCTGTAATACTACCGTGGGGAAAGCCAGAAATCACTTCTGTCTTACTCGATGACTTTCCGTCAATTACTACGAACTGTGGCCTCTCTGACAGGAAATCACGAATCCAGTCACATAACTAAGGCGATTCTGCATAAGCACGCTATTTCACTAGAATTGTGTGGCAGAGTGTCAGGTCCTTCTGGAAATTCAGAAACACGGAATCAATCTGAAATCCCTTGTCAACAGCACACAATACTTCATGCGAGTGAAGAGGTAGTTGTATTTCACAAGAAAGGTGTTTTTTAAATATGTGTTGACTGTATGTGTTTTCTTCGAGGTAATTCTTAAAGTTCGAGTACAATGCATATTAAAAATCCTCCAGCATATCGATGTTACTGATATGGGCCTGCCATTTTGTTGATTTCTCTCACTACCTTTCTTGAATATTGATGTGACCTGTGCAGCCTTCCAGTCTTTGCGTGCGGATCTTTCATAGAGCGAACGGTTGTATTTGATTGTAAAGTATGGATCTATTGCATCAGCATACTCTGAAAGAAACCTAATTGATATACACTATGGACCAGAAGACTTGCTTTTATGAAGTGGTTCACTAATCCCTGTATCCGTTTTGATACTCATTATTAACTCAGGATTATTTGTTGCTAAGAGGTCAAGTGTGTTTTCACAAACGTTTACCACTCGTGTGAATGTGTTTAGCAAAATTTCGGATAATGTTGTATGCGTAACTCCGGAATTAAACATGTATTTTACCCACTATATCGAAGGTAAATTAAAGTCACCACCAGCTATAATTGTGTGAGTCGGGTACTTGTTTGAAATCAAACTCGAACTTTCTTTGAACCTTTCAGTAATTCTATCATCTGAATTAAGAGGTCAGTAAAAGGATCGAATTATCATTTTATTCCGGTTGCCAACAACGACCCTTGTGCATACTGACTCACAGGCACTATCTACTTCAGTTTCGCGACAAGATAAACTACTTCTAACAACGACAAACACACCTCCGGCAACCATGTTTAACCTGTCCTTTTGGAACACCGTTAGGATCCGCAAAGATTTCGGATGAGCTTATCTCCGGCTTTAGCCAGCTTTCTGTGCCTATAACGACTTTGCATCATTACTTATTAGCTTCTTTATTGCACACAGTATGCTGGAAATTGTATCCGTAATAGGTTTGCTGACAGTGTCCTACTTCTTTCCATTTCGTGGGCACCAAGTACAAAACTATCCTCCAAAGTCCTACTACAAAATCTGAGTTCCACGATTGTCACATTGGCTTTATGAGTTTTAGGATACATTTATCGAGCATATCGTTACACAAAAATATAAGCAATATTGAACCTCTACATTGATGCTATTGCTCGAAATTGTTGTGAAATGTATTTAGTTTTATGAAAATCAACAACTTATTTTACATACAGCCCAGCATCTGAAAACCAAAGAATGCTTAATGTTCATATGACTAACATTTCCTTGAATTAGTATGACCAGCCTTTATCAGTGAAGATCTAAAATTTTGCTGAAGTCTTGTAGCTATCTATTCAAATCCATGTTTGGTCATTGCAGTGCATTCAGACATTTTTACCATTTCAAAACTGCAAAGAAGACATGCCTCTGTGCGAAAGCTGCTTTAATTTACTTGTAATACAATACCCATATTTTCATTTTCTCTTAGTAAGGCAATCATGTTGAATGTGAATCGCATAAAGACCCCGTAAAGGTGCATTGCTATTCATTGTTAATAAAAGCTTACATATAGAAAACATTCTTTAAGATATCTAACTGTATATTGGGTGAACTATTAAATATATTTGTAGGCAAGTTGTACTTTCCACATCATAGCTAGCAATCACATACACGATCCATTGAACAGGAGACTACTTAATCAAAAATATGTTGTGTGCAAAGGTTACATGATGACAGATAAACATGTAAAGTGTTAAAAAAATTTTCTATATATGTACTTCAATATTCACAGAACTGTGTCATATATTGGTCTATCTTCATTACTATTATCATTATTTATACAAAAAATTAATCTTAAAATTTATGTGTGAGTGTTTTTTTTTGTTTTGTTTTTAAGTTTCTCACAAATCAGTTCCAAATTGGTTTCTACACAGTGATTCAGTTCCTCATTAATGTATTATCATGCTGAGGAAAATGTCAGGTTCTAAAATGCAAGTACATTTGGTGTATTGCGAGAACCAGTTAGAATGATATATATCGTTGTCATCATATAGCACCCTATTTAGGTCATATATGAACTCCACTTGTTAAGCAACCAACCGTTTCCATATATTTGTTGTTCCTGCTGCCAGATGTGGTAGAATGTGCTGACAGTAATTTCATATTTTAACAGTTTTTAACAATAGCAGGAAGTCAATAAAAATTAAGGGTTAAAAACTAGTAAATCAAACACAGAAAATAGAAAGGTATACATTTATTCTCTAGAACCACACAAAATATGCAATAAGATGGAAAATAATAAGTAATCAGTTAACACAACAATAGTTATATCTCAGAAAAAGACTAATTAATAAACATATGAGTATTCCCCAACAAGCACTGTTATTTTCCCACATTGCTTGAATCTTTATGAATCAGGTTAAAAGAAACAGCCTGCCATTCCTTTTTTGCAGCTTTAGAGTACTGCAAGTCTTCAGTAGTCAGAGTGCAAGTATGTCTGAGGGACCTGCCACATGACAAATCACTGGACATTCCACAATTCTAAAACAAATCAGAACAGTATCAAAGGACATTAAAAGTCAGACCAGGGAGACTGAGAGTTTAAACCTACTCCCTACATATGAATTAGATGTTCAAAAAGTAGTTGATCTAAAAACAACAAACAAAAAACTCTGCATGACACATCAGCAAAAGTGGTAAAATACTATGCTATTTATCTAGCAGACCTTCTGCCATTCCTGGTAAATTTAGTAATGAAGGAAGAAGGGTTCCCATAATTTTTAAAAAGGAGCAAGGTACAGCCAGTACTCAAAGGTGTGGAAAAGGAGACCTAGGAAACTACAGACTCATAAAAATCACAACTGTTCTGTATAAAACAGTAGAAGCAGTAATTAAAGATGGATTTCTAAGCACAATAGAGAATAAAAACAGCCTAAACGAACCACAACATGGATTTTGAAAGGGGAGATCCACGAAGACTGTAGTGGCAGACTTCATGACACACATCACTGAAGCCCTGGGTTATCAAAGGAAAGTATTTAGTCTATACCTAGATATTTGAAAAGATTTTGATTGTAGCTGTCATAGAACTCTTCTAGAAAAACAGGACTAATATAGCATCAGAGGAAATGCTGCTGATACTATAAAAGCATTTGTTGAAAACACATAACAGTTTGTTGAAATAAAATATAAAACCGGAAATATAGAGAAAGCCATCTGCTTTTATTTTCTGCATGCACAGTATGGAGTAGTTCAGTGTTCTGTAAGAGGGCTTCTGATTTTTTCTTGTATATGTAGTATGTATATGTAGTAAATGGAAAAGTGATTATGTATACAGATGAGACAACTTTACTGATATGTACTGACTCAGTGAAAGATTTGGAAAGGAAGTTGAGGAGAAGACACAAATGCAAAATGGTATTTTAGAGAAAATGATCTACTGATCAACAGGAAAGAAACATTGTGTACAAAGCTTGAACAGAAATAACAGGTCAGAGAACTCTGTCCTCAGTATTGGGGATACAGAATTGGAAGAAGTGGACAGTAATACACTTCTGGGACTAGAAGGGGATAAATCTATGATCTGCAGGAAACCACACTGACAAGATATGTTCAAAAATAAGTCAAATATATTTTAATGAAAGAGTGAACATTACAGAGGGCATAGAAACGTTACTAAAAAATACTATGGACTTATCTACTCACCTGTATTGTACTACAGATCAAAATGGGGAGGAACAGTAGATGTACACATTCAGAGAATTTAATACATCAGAAGAATGCCATCAGATGCACAGGAAAACTAACACAGGAATCATGCAAAAACGAATTCAAATAACTTAAAATATTAACTGCATCGAGTGTATGCATATATGAGACAATACTTCTTTTAAAACTAAATTTTGCCGCACCTCTAAATGGAGATTTTCGTCACTATAGCACAAAACTATCGAAAAAGACATCTGCAGCAAAAGGTTGAAAATAACAGTAGAGACATTCAAATGCAGGGAGGTTATCTTATAACATACTGTCACTTAGTATAAAGAACATAAAGGACGTGCACGGGTTGGCTTTTGTACATGCTATAGAAATTCTACACGGAGGATGAAATTTACGATGTTCCCTATATCAACCCATCTTCTTACATAATGAAAAACTGAAAAAAGTCGTTACAGAATTAAGGGGTTTGCACACTAAAATTTGGGATGCCTGACATCAAAGTGGGAGTATTCTCACTAGAAACGAGAAGAGTAAAAGCTTCACCGAAAATTAAAATGCCTAGATGCTGCGCATTTCTTCTGTCAGAGAACTGATCAATAATGGAGAACAGAAGCAGCCACTGGAAGCTCACTGCGACCTCTGCAAGTACAGACGTAGGAGACCCACGGAGTCTACACACTGAGCGGGGCTGGGCAGTCAGGCCAGGCGCCGGTGGTGGAGGGGGGAGACGGTAGCAGGCGTGGCTCAAGTCCGACCCTCCCCTCTCCTCAGTAAGATCATATGTTTCTTTTCATGTTTGTCACAGTAAGATTATAAAACCAATGTAGCCTTTATGCTATTCCAGGAGCATCGTCTGTGATTAAATTTCGCTCTCTGACCAGAAAGTTCCTCACCTACTCCACCGTTAGTTTCTGAACTCTCATGAGGAAATCATATATTCTTTTCTTAAACTGCGTGGAGTAGTTGCGCCCCTCAGATTTCAATAATTTGCCGCATTTGATATTCGGTGCATGATCTACTCTAAAAATTGTCGGCCAATATATTACACTGTCACCAACGTCCGCCTGAGCTTCGTATGTTTTGTCTTGCATTCAGCACCGTCTTGCACTGAGTTACAACATCCCTGAGCGTCACCAATGATAGAAGCGGGAATAAGAACGCTCGTTTTACTCTTGTCTATATCGTTATTCGCGCCATCTGCCATAAAATTTCTGTCACGAGGGAATTTGACGGCGCCGGCCGGAGTGGCCGTGCGGTTAAAGGCGCTGCAGTCTGGAACCGCAAGACCGCTACAGTCGCAGGTTCGAATCCTGCCTCGGGCATGGATGTTTGTGATGTCCTTAGGATAGTTAGGTTTAACTAGTTCTAAGTTCTAGGGGACTAATGACCTCAGCAGTTGAGTCCCATAGTGCTCAGAGCCATTTTTGAATTTGACGGACACATTTCAACAAATGAAGTGTCCGGGGTTAAAACATGGATGACAGTTGCCTGCAGGGTCGTATCTCCGTCTAACAGTGGAAGTGTCTACTACCGTCAAGAATTTTGCAGGACCAGCAATGCAGGTGTTGAAGAAATTTCACAAGATTCATATCAACAACGTATGTGTGTTATTTCCCATATTATTCCAGACGACGATAACTGACACTTCAACATACGTTTCATAATAGTGAAGAGATTTTTACGTTATCGTTTTGTGCATCAGTGCCCCATTATCGATCAAGACACGAAACTTGTCTAACAAAGATTTTTTGACAAGAGTGATAGGGAAGACTCGTTTGTGGATTTCGTTAACATCACATTCTACGAATATTTAGCATCCGAACTGATAGAGGAGGAACTATTGTGCCATAAATGTGTAAACTCTTGGCTATATATTAACAGGACAATAATTTCGCTACCCGTTCGCAAAGCTAAGGGGTAATATCAGGCTGCTGACGTGAGATTAACTGGATTGAAAGGACTGTTACGGAAGATGGAGCTGTATCAGTCTAGATGCTATCGTCGGGAAATTCTCACAAAAATAGATCAATGAAATGATCACTTCGCTGCTAAGGATCACAGCACAGGAAAGCGGCTGTATCCATGACAAAGAATCGTTTCCGCATGTTACGTGTGTCCTTGACGATATGCGCAAATCTGTATCAGTCTTATTGCTCTTTACCATTAGTATTGTTAGTATCAATTATTATTGATATTGTTGTTGCTGTGGAAGTTCTTGTGATACCTTTAGTATGTTACTCCTGGTCAGATGTAAGAGAGAGCTTTAAGGTCTTAATCTGGTCAGACTAAATAAGGAATAAATAAATGAAACCTACTGCTACAAAATTAGTGAAAGGAATTGTTACAGCTATCCCGGTCTCCCCTGAAACGTGAGGTGCTACAATAAGGGTGTAGCATGTGATTGTGCAGTTTAAACAGTCGAGAGCAAAAATTATATATATTGAAGTATCTGATCATGCATGACTAAATTCGTACAAGGGTCCAACACTATGCTATCTTCGATTGTAGTATTTCGATTTATTCTGTCCTACAGTGTTTGACACTACGCTGAACCCACGTGGTCCTCCATTAGCGCCATTTTCATTTACTTGAGAAAGCAGACAGATATCATCATCATTACCAATTCAAAACCTTTTTTGAACTTTGTTATATTTCGCTCACAGTTATGCACGCAGTAAAACATAGCGAACGCTAAACTGCACGCCATCACATCTTTTTTTTTTCAATACAGCATTTGTCGCTTAAATGCACCTGCACGACAAACAGGTGCATTTCGGAAAAACCATTAACACTAACTAAAAATAGGTAGTGTAATACAAAGTTGAGATGGTACGCTACCACGTATAAGAAAGTCAGAATTAACCAAATACTTTCTTGTAATTCGTTGGGGAAACGTTAGAACTCATTTAAAATAAATATGAGTAACCAAACCAAGGAATACAACCCAAAGTCACTACATTGTGAGCCAGTCCATAACTACTTTCAGAACAGCTTGTGGTATATATTTTTAAGAGGCACTCTGAACACTTGAAGGCTGCCTGCGACAAACCTCAGGTTTTCTTTTCTAAGTTTGTTTCTTTTTCTTTTCGCTAACTGGCTTCTCCCATTCGCTGCCGTAATACTTCAGGCCACCTTGATTGTCCTGCTGTTGTTGGGAGTCACTAAAATGAACGCGAAAGTACGAAAGTTGTTAATGTAAAGAATACACTGGAATATTTATTTCATGCAGCCTCACTGATTTTGGCTTGCCGTTTTCTTAAACCACCAGATTCCAGTTGAAAATCCACGGCCTAGACTCGTCCCTTCTTTTGTCTCATTTCCACGACTTTTAAAACAAAACAAATGTGTAAACGAAAAACACAGGACTGCAGAGTTCGTACGTTATTACTATTTGAGTCAATCGGTTTTCGTCTGAAAAGTCGGTCATCAGACTGTGATTGTAGTTATTAAAGAGGATACAGTAGTTGTGAAAATATATCAAACGTGACAAATGAGATGCAATAACAGAGTAAATGTGATGCTTAAGCTCAACAGTAAATAAATGTGAAAGAAACACACCAGAAACTGTGTGTGCGCGCTCGTGTGTCTGTCTGTACATGTGTGTGTGTGTGTGTGTGTGTGTGTGTGTGTGTGTGTGTGTGTGTGGCAATGAATCAGAACGGGGGAAAGACCAAAACGAAATTGTACGTAACCTGAATCCAAGTATGTAACTGCTGTAACTTCTACATAAAAGGCAGATTTACTGTGGAAGAATAATAGACTTCTGTTCTGCCGAGAAAAAAATTATTAGAATAAGTCGCACTGGTATCTCTTGCTGTGTTACCTTTACAGGTTAACTTGAATTCGCCAATGCCGTTCCAACAAACGCGCCTTCCATTCGCCTCGACTGTACTATGTTTCTCATGTTCGAAGCATTTCACATCCCTTCGTCGTTACACTTGTAAACAATCCAACAATTTCCTGAAATACATCACAGTCTGTTAATCTAATTTTATCGAATTCTATATAGGGCTTGCCAAGAAGATGATCAGTATTCATGAAAATGAAAGGAACGATCATTCGAAGTAAATAAGTCCAGTAAAAATGGGCTCTAAAGTGCATGAGCACTTGTTCATCTTCGCTGCTGTGGAACACATTTTTTCTTCTGAATAAGTGGTCGTAACTCCTTAAGGTATTCATTCTTAGTACCAGTGGAAACAGGTTTTCTTGGAGATCATGTTGCTGCAAGTCTAGCAACGAAACTGCCCACTATGTTCACGACTTCCTCCTTAAAGTGGCGCTTGATGCTCCTCTTCCTGCCATTCGCCTGCCCTGCATAGTGTGAACGACAACATTTTTTCATCTTTGTGTCACGAAGAACCTTTTTATTTCCAGTCTGGAAACTTTCTCTAGTTTATATTCTCCCATCATTTGTTGCCAAGGCTTCCTGATTAAAAATAATTGCATCACAACCATCTGTTGTTGTATATGTGATTATTAATCAAAGCTTTGTAATTTGCGTCTGACTGTATGACATCCTCCCAAGAGAAAGATAGGCAATCATAGTAACTTCCACGTTTCTCATGATATCTTTTGAAAAAGTTTTATCTCGTACCCTTTGAAGACAACATGCCGCTAAAAAGAAGTTATGTTGTAGTAATAGAATATTCTGGTATGCCACCTAGAGTATTTTTCTGCTCAAGTTGAAGTGATATTTTAAAATGCGAGCTAGTGAAAACGCAGGAGAGCAAATATATTACGTCATCTAGGGCTTGTTACAGCAGATGTACAGAAAATAATTTCATAGTAAGTCACGGTAAAACTGCGAAGCCATAAAAGAGGTGCAGATATGACATACGTGTGTAACAACCGATACTAGCTGATCTTAACTGGCGGAATGAGCTATTAGATCGAAAAGTAGTATCGCTCTGTTTCTATTGACTTTGTACAGTTGCTGTTCATGGTGACTACATATTTCATTGTAAACATTTAATTATGCAGATTAAAAGAACTTTTACCGTTCTACATCCAGTATCTGGTACTCTGTACTGACATTTACAATAACACGTTTCATCCTGCACTTGTAATACGCCCTCAGTTCGCTGAGAAATTTGTCATAGTAGTATGATAACTTACATTAATTGTTGCAGTATAGACTTCATCTGGAGGATCTTTAAGGACTTGAATCACATGTGAAATTACCGTAACTAGTTAACTGTTGCGATGGTCACAACATATTTACAAAGAAAAAAATGTTTTACACCTATTTTTGCATCTTTTGGGAACTCCAAATCAGATTTGCCCCCTTTTGAAAGGAATTCCTCAACATTTATGATTAGCGTTAGACACCGGTGTCCATCAATTTAGATTAACATTTCCGGTCTGCATACTCGATCAAAAATAGCAGAAAGTTTCAGTCAAATGTCCACTTGTAATACGTTTCAGCGTCTTATACAAATGGTAACCCCAGCATACATTGGTGCATGTATATCGTTAAATCATTTGTAGGCTATTGAAAATAACTGACAAATGAATAACTGTTCAGGCATTAAAATAAGCTATGTGAACATCTACTACCAAGTTGTAAAAAGTTCATTATTCGAGTAACAAATATGATTAAACGCCCGGTACTCACAGCTTTACTTCTGCCAGTACCTCGTCTCCTACCTTCCAAACTTGCCCGCGAAAGGCAAAGGTCCCGAGTTCGAGTCTCGGTCGGGCACAAAGTTTTAATCTGCCAGGAAGTTTCATATCAGCGCACACTACGCTGCAGAGTGAAAATCTCACTCTGGAAATATGACTAAAATTTATAGTGAAACACTGTAATATTCAACCAATATGAAAATCGTAGTCGTGCTGGTGTAAAGACAGTTCTAACCATTTTTCTGGCTTTTAAATGTTTAATACATCCACAGTGAGCGAAAGTTCTTTGTGTTAACTGTCACACGAGCCGTCATTTTTTTCGTATATTTCTGAGTTGTACCATTATATCTGTATAACCTACACTGAGAAACCTGCCTGCAAATGTAGTGGCAATTTTTTTCCGTAAGTCCTTGTTCAGTATTTGTTCTAGTTGTGACAACAAGGATTATCCTCTTTCTTTGTTTCAAATAATTACGAAGCCGCGAGAAGTAGCCTGATCTTTGTTATGTAGGAACACTTTATGTAAACTACAGCTGACTGATGCATCACAATACTTAAATGTACCTTAAAGCTTAACATATCACCTTCGCAAGAGTTAAAACAAATAGGTATACGTTCTAACAGATTAAAATATCAGTGTTGACCTATGTTAAAAATCGCAGAAGCATTACAAAACGGGAAGAGATAATAAGCCTAACACTGTTTTCACTGACATAATGAATCAAACCTGAAGAATATAGCGATCCAATTTGACTTACAGTTGATCCAGAATAGTGTCTAGTTCATATTACTTTCTCAGTACATTTATTACAGGTAGGGGCAAACTCATCACAGTTCAATTCCAAATCAGTAACATGAACATTATCATCCAATATAAATTAACAGTGGAAATACTGTCAGAATCTGCACAGTAGACCGCTTTGACTTGACAGTTCCACATTAAGAACCACCAGTTATACACGAACAAGGAATTTAAATTAAAAAGACAATTAAGATGGAAAAAGGAGACTCGCTTTCAAATAAAAGATAAATAATGCAAGTAATAAGATTTATTACAGCAATAAGAATGTCAACAATTTACATAAGCTACAAACATTAAAACAAATAACGAATAACAATCGACAAATAGTTTATAAAGTCCAACTTCTTACAATAATGACTTTCTATTGATAAACATCACTATGTCCCTGCATTCATTACTGTTGCGTAACAAGTTTGTTTCACTATCACTTTGTCCATCACAAGCTTGCCGGTCATCTTCGGAACCGTAAAACTATTGGAGCAAGATTACAGAGATTTGTCAGGAACCTGAAACATACCAGAGAAAGAACATTATTGTAGCGTCTTAAGACAGAGAGCGAATTTATTGGAAGAAAGTGCTGAGAGAATGATGCCTGAGAGCCCGTCAGATATCAGGAGCACGTGTGAAGCGAGCTTCTACAGATTATCACCACCATCAACAACAACAACAACAACAGAATAATTAGATTTGTTTATGTTAAAAATTTGTCTTCATGAATGGCAGGAACATACACATAACCTTACAGTAAACAAACTTAAACAGGGTACTACTGTAAAGACGGATTGACATTTGAATGGAAGCTAATAGTAAAATTGAGCTTACAGGTAAGTGAATTAATACACTTCCATTACTTTTAATTGACGGTCTCTTTATTTACGAAGTTTCTGTGTTATTAAGAAATATCCAGTAGTCACATTCAGATGTAACTGCAGAACGAAAAATGAGCCCCTACAAGAATTCTCCGCAATACGCACATGGACTGAGGACGAGAGATTTGGGTGTTATTTCTGCTGATCGCAAATGGAGTAACAGCAATGCACAAATTTCATTTAGAAGAATGGATCACAAGCATTAACAGTTAAAATTTTAAATAGTGGATGGATAAGAACACGACTGAAAAACGAAAAAAGGGTGAACACAATGTGTGGTTTATACTCGCAGAGGTTAATGCGAATAACAGAAATGTTGTCCGTGCCTCAAGTTCTTTACTCACAATCGCAAAATATTTTCATTTGTTGAACTTCACATTCTGCTGTGAAGCGGCGCAGCGAAATTACGACTGGTCAAAGTTCAGTGTCAGTGATATGTCACAGCTGCCTTCAAATTCTGATGGACATCAATAATTTTTATCGCTCTCTTAGCGTTCGGATATTAATTATACCACACTGAATGCCTCTACGATGGGGAGAAACTTTCTGATGACGTGATAGAAGAAAAAATTGCATTCGATGTGGAAGATTCAGTGAATACTACTGTAGTATTCAATTAACTTTGGAAGTAGCCCTACCAATAAGCATTACATGCAATGATCAAAAATGATAGTGCATTGAGAATGGTTAGTTTCTAGCTGAAATATAGATCTGCCAATAAAATTTGATACGGACGGCTGATAGCTGAAATCTATTATTTAAAAGTCAATATAACAGTTGCTGAGTGCAACAGCCTTCCGAATGGAAGGTAACCTGATGAAGACAGGAATTATTGGCAAAGCGCATCAGATAAGTCAGAAGGCTGACGGCAAAAAAAAAAAAAAAAAAAAAAAAAAAAAAAAAAAAAAAAAAAAAAAAAAAGAGTTGCTTGCAGTGGCTGTTGCTCACCTCCTGGAGGTCCCGTACCGCTACTCAGTGGACGGATCCGTCCCTTGGTTCATCGCCACCAGAAGACTCGTCCCCTGCCGAGCAGCTGAAGTCCGTCAACGCGTCTGACGTCCGTTTCTCTGGAGGCAGACTTTCTGAATGTTCAGGCAGCTCCTCTCCCGAGACTTGTCTGTCCTCTGCGATGTAGTCTGCCTCTTCATCAGTCGAGGCTTCCTCGGAAGACGCACAAGACGAGCCGTCTAAGAGCTCCCCCTCCTCAGAACTGCTGGGGCTCCCAACTCCAGACGAGGAGCTGCAGTCTGCCCACTCGTCAGAAGAACCGCCTCCCTCAGCGTCATCCTCCCAGTCGTCGTCATCGATATCCTCATCCTCACCGTCGATCTCCAGGCTGTGCCACAGCGCTTCTAAGCCGCCCACCTGGACGTCTTCTCCGTTCTCGTAACCAGGACCAAACTCCTCTTCATAATCATCAACATCGTCCTCCTGTAGAGCGTACTGTTCCGCCTTCATCATGGGGCTGTTGTGGACAGCTATCCTCAGCAGACTCCGTCGCTCTCTCTCCAACTGGATGCTGCGGCGTCGCATCTCCATACGCTTCTGTTCCAGCGCCCATCTGTCCATTGTATCCTGCAACAAGTAGCAGACTGTTAACATCTGACTGAATACACAAGAATTTGGATGTAATGTCTTAAGCAAACTGAGCTGACGTGATCTTTCTATTGAATTAAGCTATGTCAACTACACACTTTAATTACAAATGAAAGCACTCGTACCACACAGGAGCTAGAGACTAGGCACGTTCACAAATCAGCAAATGGAAGTGCACTTCAAGAATAAATGTATCATCTACAGCGAAATAAACATGAAAAATGCTCCAGAATGAAATTTTCACTCTGCAGCGGAGTGTGGGCTGATATGAAACTTCCTGGAAGATTAAAACTGTGTGCCGGACCGAGACTCGAACTCGGAGCCTAGTTCTGCAAGTTTCGCAGGAGAGCTTCTGTAAAGTTTGAAAGGTAGGAGACGAGATACTGGCAGAAGTAAACCTGTGAGGACGGGACGTGAGTCGTGTTTGGGTAGCTCCGTTGGTAGAGCACTTGCCCGCGAAAGACAATAGGTCCCGAGTTCGAGTCTCGGTCTGGCACACAGTTTTAATCTGCCAAGAAGTTTCATGAAAAATGCTGTTTACGCAAATATCAAAACGTGGAAGTAAACCAAAACTTCAGGGAGCCGTAATCTACAATCTAAATTTACGAGCCATTGCAATAAAAAGTTCCTTTCTATTTGATGTACATACATCCAAATACTGTGCCGATTGGACTCCATCGGAAGAAACATAGTTCTTTTAAAAAATTGATCATAATGAACGTAACTCAAATTTCTAAAGAAGAACGTGGACAAGAGCAGATGACTGTGAACGTCAACGATATTGAAACACCATGAGAAAATATTTGACAGAATGTGACAGACGGCCCCTAAACTCACACTGACATAAAGTGAAATATGTTGAAGCAATGCAAGGCCGTATAGCAAATAAAATCATCTAAGGTTTCCACTTTATACAATATTTTACGCGACCACAAGCGTATTAGTAGCAGTTAGAATTTGTATGACACTAACATCATCTGCTTACCTTCAGTATCTGGCAGCTCTCTCCGTGTCTTGCAGCAGCCGGCGTACGAGGACCTCGGTGTCCACACACAGACTGGTCGCGAGCAGGACACACTGTGGGGTGACAGGCAGGGGGTGAGTGGTGGGGGTAACACTTTTGGAACCACCCTCTCTCCATGCGTCACCAACGGATCCGCCACGTGTCCATCGGAGCGGTACCGTTATTACCATGCGCTGTGTTTGGGACAGAAAAACTAGTTCGAGGTTCTGAATACATGTCTCGCTTCCCGCGCACAAGCTCCTGGGTTCGATTCCTGGCGGGGTCAGGGATTTTCTCTGCCTCGTGATGACTGGGTGTTGTGTGATGTCCTTAGGTTAGTTAGGTTGAAGTAGTTCTAAGTTCTAGGGAACTGAAGACCATAGATGTTAAGTCCCATAGTTCTCAGAGCCATCTGAATACATGAATTACTGTAGTGTGGTATCCACTTCCGATTCTCTCGTTTTTTTGTTCTGATCGATACTCATTATGAGTCTTATTTTCTAGAGTGTGTTACGTGCTCGGAACATCCACAATATCGATCATCAGTCATAACATCCCTTCTGGTCTCTCTTCGAAGAGTAATACTTTATTACCGACTGTTCGGTCCATATCATGTCTTAACTTTTACATTTCTGCCATTCGAATTACTTTCCATTTAAAGTATAAACTGTCATTTTGCGTTTGGCTCTTCATTACTATCTCCAAATTCAAGTTTATCGTCAGAAACTGAATCCTATAACATTCATCAACTCAGCTGCAAAGGGAAACTGACACAGTAATCCGAAATACGAACATTCGTAATGTTCTCTCAACAGGGTCGCCCACGTTATATGATGTAATCGCAGTGCCGAGACATAAAGTCCATTGGCTGCACTGTCCTCATCTGACAAGAGGACCTAATCCTCTCTAGGAGGTAGAGCAAGTAATGGCTTTTAGAAAACGTCGTCTGCACTAAACTTTTTACAAGAATATTGTAGCTACTTAGAAACTTCTATTTCACCACTTTCTTGCCCATCATGGACCGTTGATATATTGATTTCAATTTCCACTTAGTATTGAAAGAATTTTCCCATATCCCATTGAAACGTTTATTTTCCAGTCTTCTTTTCATGATTCGCTATTTCTTCATGGAAGATATTGTAGACAATGTGACATTTATTCTTTGAGCCATATATCGCATAGGAATTGACTACTTCTTGAATATCGATCCACTTCAGAATTCAGTGAGAATGGTTTAAAGATAATGAATATACACCACCCTTCTTTTGCTTGTCACTTCATTCACCATGCGTAAGAGCAAAGCTTACTATCATCCTGTCAAATATATAGCAACCTTCGTCTCTAGTGCAATTTTTTAGAATAATAATTGTCTGTTTGTGTATACGCTATTAGAACCCATATCATGTTTGTATTGAAAGAGTGGTAACCATTTACACTATAATTTATCCTCTACCAACTTCCGTATAAAGTTGTATCACATTTTTTCAGACGACTAAATTTTATTGAGGAACGTACACTGCAGCTACTGAAAAAGCATTAGCTATAAAAATGATAACTTTACCACATTATAGTAATTAAGTCACTAACTTTCCTAGCATTTTGACCAGTAACGCGAAGAATGAGCGCTGCATTTATATTCTGCCTGGTACCATGATCAAATATTCCATGTTGTTGCTAAATACTAGAGGTTTTCAATAGTTGGTTCCTTGCACAGGCGTGACTTCGTAGGTGATCGTCAGCCGTTACGTCATTCTGACCTAAACTAGTTAGCGGTGAACAAATATCAAGGAACGAAAATAAAATTTATCTGCCTTTCACCCTTCGAAACGTTTTCTCGTATGTTAGATCCATATTACGTTAATTTTTTACACTTAGGTACATGTCAGTGTCTAGGATAATAAATTTAGTTCAGCAAATCGCAACCGAATTTTTTTCTAGGATGATACCTTTCCCTAAGTGTTATAAAATGCTTCTTTCGTATTAAATAGACCTGTATTTTACATTGGCAAAGATATGAAGAAAATAATGTCGCCAACAGGGTACTGAAGTAAGCAGCACGCATATACATTGTCCCAGACGTTTTTAGTGCGTCTCCTTTACTGTTTGTCCATATGTATCTCTATTGAGAGCAAAGCATCTAGCAAGCACTCAATGTCTACAAAGATATGTCGCAAGCTGCTGAGATTCTGCCGCTGCTGCTAAATGTTTTCGCACACCGGTGGACTTCGCGAACAGCAAGGCGAAGTACAAAAGGTTCGCTATAACCGCACTGGTAACTTTCACCAAACCTGCGTGTCTTTGAGAATCCAAGTTTTGATTTCGTCTAGGACGTTAACCGACAAAGCTTTCATGATACATCCAAGAATGACACAGTGATACTTATCATATGTAAAGGCAACGAGTGTCGTTCGTAAAACATTTTGGATTTTAGTTTTGGAATTGAAATACTATTCACGAAAGAATCATTAAGTCAGTTATTCATCCATTGACGTTGAATATAATAATCGGAAACTTGATTCCTTTTGTGTAACACGGAAAAGGTTTTACAGAAGTTAAATACGTAAGGTGATACAGGAATGGCGAAGAAGAAACTTACCGAATGCAGAAATTTCTTATGCAGTAACGTGCGACGCACCACATATTTTTCTTGGTTACATACGTGTCCTGACAGTTTTAAGTATCATCGTTTGAAGAGGACACATTTAATTGTGCCCACGGTCTAACATAAAGTTATTTAACTGAAATAAGTTATTTACAGGGGGGGTGGGAGGAGGAGGTAAGAAATCAGTTTCATGTCACACATGTATTCATTCTATACAAAGTAGTTCGAGCCTCTGGCCTCATCGTCGGCTGCAGACTGGTGAAGTGTTTCATTTCCTTCTGTGGAAAGACATATAAGAAATGGTACTAATGGCAGTTTCATACCCCGAAACCTTTCGTTATGAGCAATCATCGCAGTTTCCATCAACCACGAGTATTTCCTTCTTTAATAAGTGAACCTGTTCCTAGGTCGTACGAAAATAACGGAGTATTATCCTCTGTAACAACTTTCCTTGTAAAATAAAGTGAATTGTCGCCAATTCCTGTATTGATGACTGCTCTGAAATTAACATTGCATTTCTGAAATAAAGTCACATCTTCTCGCCAAACCCCCCTCCATTGGTCAAGAACATAAACAAAAACGTAAATAAGCTTTACCGCCACAAAACGCCACTACTCGAGTTTAACCGAATAAACTACACAACATTTTGACAGACTACAGTGTTTCAGTACCGTACGGACAAATTCATTACTCAGTAGTGTCTACTCCGCGACGTGACGTACCAGCCTGTACCGGATGTAGCAAACAAGTTTCTACGTCGTTTCTCAACGCCTTGAAGTGTACGGATGTTGTGCAGTTCATTTCGCATTCCTTTCGGTACCCCGCCCTTATCACTTGGTGATTGACGTCTGCCGCTCAGGAACAGAAAGGGACGCAGCGGCAGGCTGTTAGTCTAGCTCTGCTCCAGAGCGCACATTCCACGTAAGAGAACGAAGAGATAACGCTGCTAACGGTACCAGTCATTTGCAGTAGTGGTTAGCAGTGAAAATGTAGATGGTATAACCTTTCTGTAAGAGAGATAAAAAGATGAAATCATTCACTCAATTTTTTTTCGGCTCAAGGTTACCAATTAGGCATTCCTTTCCATTTTGTGAAAGCCCCGAACATCCTGTGCTTAACTTTCAACTCTACACAGTACATTTTACTGAAATAAGTACGCGATAAGATCTGTTGTGAATGACAGCAGTTTTGAGTCAGTCTGTTGTGCTCATGACGGAGAACGTTTCACTCGTGGCCGCTGACTCCTTTCTACCTCTTTCGTTTCTTCACTATGGCAGTCACTTGTAGAATCCAAAACTAGTGATTATTTAAGACCGTGTGACTGAATTCTGGAAACATCAGCTACTTGCAGTTCCATAGCAGTATACAGGGTGTTTCGAAACTATACCTTCAAATTAATACAGGATGTAGAAAATATGAAACATATTTCGATACGGAGCATATAGTGTCTGAAGTCAGCTTGCGATGTTATGGAACGTTTTGTGGCACTGACGTAAGCTGTTGCGTCGGTATCGCTGACTGCGAACGTGTATTGACATTCAGACGGCCGGCCAGGGTGTCCAAGCGGTTCTAGGCGCTACAGTCTGAAACCGCGCGACGGCTACGGTCGCGGGTTCGAATCCTGCCTCTGGCATGGATGTGTGTGATGTCCTTAGGTTAGTTAGGTTTAAGTAGTTCAAAGTTCTAGGGTATTTATGACCTCAGAAGTTAAGTCCCATAGTGCTCGAAGCCATTTGAACCATTTGATATTCAGACGTAAGTAACATTCATGTACTGGCACATGTAAATCCACGAGGTGCACAACTTCGTCCTCATCGAGAGTGACTCCGTGGTTATGTATGGACCAGCATTCTCGGTGATGGGTTGATCGGATCGTGCATTTTTCCACGCCGCCTCAACAGGTGGAAACATCGCATCTTGATGAAACATGTGTTGTGAGAACTGCTGGGGTATGCATCTCTGAATGTCAGACAAAGGACGTACTCGCAGAACGAAGGGGCGTCAGCCCATATCAGCATCGCTATGAGGAATCATCTAAGAGTCACATGGATCAGAAAAGGCGTCCCTCTGGCCTGGCCACCCAGGTCACCCGACCTCACGCGTCTGGATTTCTTCCTCTGGGGGCATATTAAGAAGCTGGTGTATGAAAACGTTGTGGAAATAGAAGACGACATCGCGGCTAGAATTGCCTCCGCTGACGGTACCATCGCGAACATGCCAGGAATCTTCGAACGGACACGACAGTCAATGGCCAATAGTCGCGCATTCGAGCGGTTCCTGTGAATTCCACTGCTGCAGTTAGCATGCTAAACTAACTTATGTGTAAATCGTCCCTAGTATCAGATGGCAAATAGTTCAAATGCCTCTGAGCACTATGGGACTTAACGTCTGAGGTCATCAGTCCCCTAGAACTTAGAACTACTTAAACCTAACTAACCTAAGGACATCACGCACATCCATGCCCGAGGCAGGATTCGTACCTGCGACCGTAGCGGTCGCGCGGTTCCGGACTGTAGCGGCTAGAACCGCTCGGCCACTCTGGGCGGCCCCTGGCATCAGAAACGGACCATGTATCACGGACCATGTGTAACACAACGAAACTACTTGTTTCTATGTTCTGTATCTCCTGTATTAATTTGAGTGAATAGTTTCGGAACACCTTGTGTATCTTTCCAAAGTTCGTAGCATAATATGAGTATTTACTGTTGCTAGCAGCCAGTGTCAACAGATCGTGGAAAGTACCCATTCAGATACAAACTGTGGAGGTTATGAACTGCGCGTCGTCTTCACAGCCATCAGCGTCCACTGTTCCGCCAGACTGGTTTCTTCCCTCTCTGTCCTATGACACTGTACTGTTCTACGTTTTTGCTATTCCCCTATCCAGATCGCCTACAAGGTCCCTATACCTCACCCCTATCAGTCTTGCCTGGTGATCGTGGCGAGCGACGACAGTAACTGATCTCTCCTACGGGAACAAAGCCCCAGTCAGAGTACTCTTTCTCATGTATCGGCTGCCTACTCCTTAGTACGCGTCAGCATATTCTATGTTTTACGGGGCTTGTCACACGGTTTCTTAACGCAAGTTAAGGAAAATCTTATATATTTTTTATTGACATATTATTCGCATAACTGATTCAAGGCATTTTGCACTCTCAGGATGCTGCATTAAGAAACACTTGGGTGGGAAATGTACCAGCTTGCCAAAATAGTCTTTCTGTGGTGTAACCTACTTACATATGAATAAATACCCTTAACATTGTACACAGTGTAGTTATCTGCAACAACAGATTAGCAGTATAAAAAAATAATACACAAGTATAAGCATTACATCTGCTACTTGAGTATTGCAAAGCAATTTGCTGACAACTGAAACAAAATCACTGTCTGACCAGACTACATTCAGAATGACGTCTGCTCTGTCCCACAATCACGTGGATCACCGTGGAAAATAATTTGAAACGAAAAAAACTCGACACTTAGATTTGGGATTGTAGGAATGGTTTGGTAACAGAGATAAATAGCAAGAGAGCCCGCCGCTAACCCGCGAGCATCTGAGGTGGACGCAGTGTGTGCCACCCACAACAGGGGCCGGTGACCGAAAGGCAGCTGGCGCTTCGACATGGCGCGGATTCCCTTCATTATGAGCCTGTCACAATTATTTGAAATGGGTTTTCTTTTAGTTTAAATCAATTTTGATAATTTCGTCTGCTGACCACTCAAAAATAAATGTATCTTTAATTCATCATTCAGTCGTTCTTTGCTAATTGCTTTCGCCATGATGGCCATACCAAATGTCAAAAAAATTAAACTTCGCGTGACATGGACAACCATTGGAATAACTGCGGAAATCTCCATCACGGACACAGTGTCACTCTCTGTATAACTTGAGTCAACATCAGAAAGAGTTAGTTTACACTCTCACGCTATTCCAATGGCTATGAGGCGCAAATGACACTGATTTTTGATGTACTTGGTGATGGACATGCGCCGTAAACAGCCGATAGTGCACACATAAATGGTGAAAAGTAACACTCAATTAAAAATTTTAAAATGCCAAGCATTTTAAGATTTAAAAAAATCTTAGAAACGTTGTTTGCAACCGCGGAACGATGCACAAGGAAACTGAAGCTCAGTTGCGCCTAACAGCGGCTCATGACAGTTTTTATAAGCAATTTAATGACGCATTTAACTGCCTTTCCATTTATCGTGATTTCATTTTATTGTAAGTGAAGACGGTTAAGGAGTTAGGTCGTGATACAATGCTGTAGGTCGTTTCTGTCTGACGTTGCGAAATATAGCTGACTGGCTTTTGATTCTATCAGGAAGACAGCAGTCAACAGAGAAGTCATGTTCCTGTACTCGTAAGCGAACGTCGACTAGTCTTCAGCTCAAGACGAACCAGAAAGAAGGTCTATCTGAAGCGGACTGACCTGACTACAAACAATGAAGACTCTCCACAGGTACATATTAGAGAACGTCACCTAGGAGCGTTTATAGCGTAAATAAACAAGAACAATATAAAGAAACACGTAACAGACAATTAAGGCTCCCAAAACGATGAACATCTGACGGTCCAACTAAAGCTCCAAAAATTGGTGACCTGTCAGTACATCTCGATTCTAAGAGCCACCCACCGAGGAAGCAAGCGAGTGGCCAGTGGTACCGAAAACAACCCTGATAGGGTAGCATCTGGACCAAAATACGACATGGGGGCAGAAATTGTCGACGATCTGTGTACGGATCCACCTGAGTCAACCGAATTTCAAAAGACATGAATGTCTAGTCTCCGGTGATGACCTTTTTTGCAGACTGACCGCCACCACTGTGACAGGACGACTCAGTGCCCTGAGAAGGCGACAGAGAAAATCTGATAATTTGATAGACGCAGCCAAATGCCCTCTCTGCAGGTTGCTTCTTATGTGGATTTCTTAACTCTTCCTATTGTACGTAAAACCGTGAAACTCAAATTTTTGTTACAAAAGTGTTGTGATTTTATAGAACTACGAGTAGGTTGTAAGATCTAATGGAAACCGTATTCACTACCTCCTTCTGAGGCTAAGTGAATGTGCCCCGTAATGTCAGAAGATTTTCCACAGGCGACGCCAGCGGAGCGATTGAAGATTTTTACTTTCCTTAATCCAACCTTGCTGACATTTGGAAGAATGTTTCGCGAGAACTCACATCATGTAAAAAAATGCATTTCAGTCTGAAAGACAAGTATAGAGAGGACTTGTAGTGATATTTCATGAAGATCGAGTAGTATTTAACGAGCTGGAATTGTTACAGTGATTTCACAACTCTGCTTCACAATTACGAGGTTTGTAGCACAGGCAGTTATGAGGTTTGTAGCATATTACATGCTGATGAGGAACAGTAGCGGTCACTTGACACAAGGCAAAGCAAGTACCTTCATGTTGTGAGTACACCCACAACTGCTGTCTGACTAAGCATATATTATTTTCAATATATTTCAATAGTAGTTGACAGCCAGAGCGAGAGCACCAGCAGCAGCGAGTACTGTTTGTATAAAGCGTTTTTGTACTTATTTGCTGCGCTTAGCTTTTAAATAGTTTTTCTGGGAAAACCTAGCGTAGTTTTCGCGTCTCGTATTTCAGTGAGTGTTTCTTGATTATCAGAGTAGCTCATCAGAAGATTATCTTGGGAATTTGTCACCGTATAGAGTAAGGTAAACATAGTCATGTGTAGGGACTGTGGTTGTTGTGAGCGGACGCAAGGAGAATTGGCCACTCTTCGGGGGCAGGTGGAGGCTTTGTCTGTTAGGCTCATCGAGCTCGAGGCGCAGGCGTCGGCTCGTAGTGGCGTTGGGGCAACTGTGGTGAGACCTATGCCTACTTCGGTGGCCTTGGAATCACATGGAACCCCTGATGTCGCTGCGTCTTCCGGCAGTGAGCATCTTACCGGTCAGCCATCACTCCAGGGTGAATGGCGGACAGTGGTGGGCTCGCGCGTGCCTGGCCGAAAGGCGAAGGTGGGATCTGGCCGCGTGGCAGCTGCCTTACCCCTTTCCAACAGGTACGGGGTGCTTCCTAGTGGTGATGACATCGTTTCCGAGCCACCACAGGATGCCTCGCCTGTTGGGCCAGTGGCCGATTCTCCGGCAAGGTCCCGACAGTCACAGAGGGCGGGCCTATTAGTTATAGGGAGCTCCAACGTTAGGCGGGTTATGGAGCCCCTTAGGAAAATAGCGGGTAGGTCGGGGAAGAATGCCAGTGTGCACTCGGTGTGCTTGCCGGGGGGTCTCGTCCGTAATGTGGAGGAGGCCCTTCCGGCAGCTATTGAACGCACTGGGTGTGACCGGCTGCAGATAGTAGCACATGTCGGAACGAATGACGCCTGCCGCTTGGGTTCTGAGGCCATCCTTGGTTCCTTCCGGCGGCTGGCTGATTTGGTGAAGACAACCAGCATCGCACGCGGAGTGCAAGCTGAGCTTAATATCTGCAGCATAGTGCCCAGAGTCGATCGCGGTCCTCTGGTTTGGAGCCGTGTGGAGGGTCTAAACCAGAGGCTCAGACGACTCTGCGACTATAATGGTTGCAAATTCATCGACCTCCGTTATTGGGTGGAGAACTGTAGGGCCCCCCTAGACAGATCAGGCGTGCACTACACACCGGAAGCAGCTACTAGGGTAGCAGAGTACGTGTGGCGTGCACACGGGGGTTTTTTAGGTTAGAGGGACCCCCCCTTGGGCGAAACGATAAAATACCTGACGGCTTACCAGAGAGGACATTATCATCGTTGATAAAGAACGTCCGTCCTCAGAGACCAAAAACAGGAAAAGTTAACGTAATATTGGTAAACTGCAGGAGTATCCAGGGCAAGGTTCCTGAATTAGTATCTCTTATTGAAGGAAATAGTGCGCATATAGTATTAGGAACGGAAAGTTGGTTAAAACCGGAAGTGAACAGTAACGAAATCCTAGACACAGAATGGAATATATACCGCAAGGATAGGATAAACGCCAATGGTGGAGGAGTATTTATAGCAGTAAAGAATTCAATAATATCCAGTGAAGTTATTAGCGAATGCGAATGTGAAATAATCTGGGTTAAGTTAAGTATCAAAGGTGCGTCAGATATGATAGTCGGATGCTTCTATAGACCACCTGCATCAGCAACCGTAGTAGTTGAGCGCCTCAGAGAGAACCTGCAGAACGTCGTGAAGAAGTTTCGTGATCATACTATTGTAATAGGGGGAGACTTCAATCTACCAGGTATAGAATGGGATAGTCACACAATCAGAACTGGAGCCAGGGACAGAGACTCTTGTGACATTATCCTGACTGCCTTGTCCGAGAATTACTTCGAGCAGATAGTTAGAGAACCAACTCGTGAAGCTAACGTTTTAGACCTCATAACAACAAATAGACCGGAACTTTTCGACTCCGTGAATGTAGAAGAGGGTATCAGTGATCATAAGTCAGTGGTTGCATCAATGACTACAAGTGTAATAAGAAATGCCAAGAAAGGAAGGAAAATATATTTGCTTAACAAGAGTGATAGGGCACAAATCGCAGAATATCTGAGTGACCACCATCAAACGTTCATTTCTGAGGAAGAGGATGTGGAACAAAAATGGAAAAAATTCAGGAACATCGTCCAGTACGCCTTAGATAAGTTCGTACCGACTAAGGTCCAAAGCGAGGGGAAAGATCCACCGTGGTATAACAATCATGTACGAAAGGTACTACGGAAACAAAGAAAGCTTCATCATAGGTTTAAGAGTAGTCGAATCATAGCTGATAAGGAAAAGCTGAACGAAGCGAAAAAGAGCGTAAAGAGAGCAATGAGAGAAGCATTCAACGAATTCGAACATAAAACATTGGCAAACAATCTAAACAAGAACCCTAAAAAGTTTTGGTCATATGTAAAATCGGTAAGCGGATCTAAATCCCCTATTCAGTCACTCGTTGACCACGATGGCACCGAAAGAGAGGACGACCGAAGAAAGGCAGAAATACTGAATTCAGTGTTCCGAAACTGTTTCACTGCGGAAAATCGTAACACGGTCCCTGACTTCAGCCGTCGCACGGACGCCAAAATGGAAAATATTGAAATAAACGATATCGGAATTCAAAAACAACTGCTATCACTTAGTATCGGAAAAGCATCCGGACCAGACGAGATACCCTTAAGATTCTACAGTGATTATGCTAAAGAACTTGCCCCCTTTCTATCAGCAATTTATTGTAGATCGCTGGAAGAACGTAAAGTACCTAGCGACTGGAAGAAAGCGTAGGTCGTTCCCATTTTCAAGAAGGGTCATAAATCAGATGCGAATAATTATAGGCCTATTTCGCTTACGTCAACCTGTTGTAGAATAATGGAACATGTTTTGTGTTCTCGTATTATGACGTTCTTAGATAATACAAATCTCCTTCATCATAACCAACATGGATTCCGCAAACAGAGATCATGTGAAGCTCAGCTCGCCCTATTTGCCCAAGAAATTCACAGTGCCGTAGACACTGGCGAGCAGATTGATGCCGTATTCCTGGACTTCAGAAAGGCATTTGATACGGTTCCGCACTTACGTTTAGTGAAAAAAATACGAGCTTACGGAATATCGGACCAGGTTTGTGATTGGATTCAGGATTTCCTAGAAGAAAGAACACAACATGTCGTTCTTAACGGTTCAAAATCTGCAGATGTAGAGGTAATTTCGGGAGTACCGCAGGGAAGCGTGATAGGACCTTTATTGTTTACAATATACATAAATGACTTAGTTGACAACATCGGTAGCTCCGTGAGGCTATTTGCAGATGACACGGTTGTCTACAAGAAAGTAGCAACATCAGAAGACTCGTACGTACCCCAGGAGGACCTGCAGAGGATTAATGCATGGTGCGACAGCTGGCAGCTTTCCCTAAACGTAGATAAATGTAATATAATGCGCATACATAGGGGCAGAAATCCATTCCAGTACGATTATGCCATAGGTGGTAAATCATTGGAAGCGGTAACGACCGTAAAATACTTAGGAGTTACTATCCGGAGCGATCTGAAGTGGAATGATCACATAAAACAAATAGTGGGAAAAGCAGGCGCCAGGTTGAGATTCATAGGAAGAATTCTAAGAAAATGTGACTCATCGACGAAAGAAGTAGCTTACAAAACGCTTGTTCGTCCGATTCTTGAGTATTGCTCATCAGTATGGGACCCTTACCAGGTTGGATTAATAGAAGAGATAGACATGATCCAGCGAAAAGCAGCGCGATTCGTCATGGGGACATTTAGTCAGCGCGAGAGCGTTACGGAGATGCTGAACAAGCTCCAGTGGCGGACACTTCAAGAAAGGCGTTACGCAATACGGAGAGGTTTATTATCGAAATTACGAGAGAGCACATTCCGGGAAGAGATGGGCAACATATTACTACCGCCCACATATATCTCGCGTAATGATCACAACGAAAAGATCCGAGAAATTAGAGCAAATACGGAGACTTACAAGCAGTCGTTCTTCCCACGCACAATTCGTGAATGAAACAGGGAAGGGGGGATCAGATAGTGGTACAATAAGTACCCTCCGCCACACACCGTAAGGTGGCTCGCGGAGTATAGATGTAGATGTAGATGTAGAATAGATTTCAACAGTAATTGAGACATTAGTGATGAACCGCAGATTTTCAAATAGAACATGAAGGATTTTTCAACAAAACACTTTTTAAATATGCATGATACCTTTGGCGCAACGTAATTGTGTTATTACAATTGTAAGTCACTAAAATACATCGTTGGGAAGTACAAAAGGTTTCACGTGATGAATGTACTCATCCGTTTATGTGACTGAACAATGCAGATTTCGTTTTCTTTCACTGTATGTGAATGCTCGGAATCTTCCTACTAATAGCCTATGATTGGCAGCGAACCATTTTTTATCATTATCAAGACTTTTGGAAATATGTCGATATTAATCATGTATGTTTGCGATTATAGTTTCACTATAGCTGTTTTCAACTTTTTTTTACTTTCTGAACTCTCGTAGTGTCATGTTTTATTCTCCTGTTTCATTTCATTTCAATAAGTTCCCTGTATGTTATGACGTTTTCTATGATGTATGTCACTGAAAGAGATCTTCATATGACTAAAGATTATACAAATAAATGTAGTGAGAAAATAAAACGGCTACAAAGATGAAGTATAGAACAAACGAGACTAGGCAGCCCTACTCACTTTTTGCGGAGAGCCTGGATACTTCCACCCACTCGTAAGTACAGTAAGACTTAGTGTACTAAAGAAGATGGGGACGGGAAGGAAATCGAGATACTGTAAAATTTTTCTGCAGGAACACAAGGTTTAAATGCTGCATCTTTCATCCTTGTCTTATCTATTCTGCACATCTGGTGGCTTCCTTCTGTACCGCCGACGCTTGTAAGGTCTTTTGATCTTGATTTGCAAATATAATGGCCGAATGTTCTACTACTGTGATAGAGACGTCTAGTATTTATTCCTGAGACGACAGAAGATTCGCACGTCTCTGTTACCACACGAGCGACTCGCCGGTCAAAATCACATACGTTTGTCGCTCCGCGACACATGACAGCGAGTAGATAAGACGCGTACAACGTCCCTAGTGCGTGTCAGTGACGTTAGTGACGTCAGTGACGTCAGTGACCAATCCACTGGGCCGAGTACAGAGTTCTCAAATCCTCTGCTGAACTCTGGGCATGGGCAGTAGCAGCAGCGGTGGCGTCTCCTGCTAATATCAGTAGTTAACCAATTCCAGTGGACTTGTCTTCCATGGCAGGTTGTTCACATTCCTACCGAGTTCGTGAAGTTCTTTCCGACAGATCTGATCAGGGGAATGGTGTCTCTAAAACGAGTATTTTAATTAAAACTCTGTTTTGAGTTCCTGTTTATAGTTAAAGCCTACAATAAGAAATCCAATGAACTCTTCCTGATTTGTGGTGATTTCATAGTCTTTTGTTCCTCTTCTAACGATGAGATAGCAACTCGCCAGTTGCAGTTTACCATTATAAGGTTGGAAGAATGGGCTGCACGTACTGACTTTAGACTTTCTACAGATGCTACAGCTTGTGCCTGCGTGGGTGTTTGTTTGTTTGTGTGTGTGTGTGTGTGTGTTGGTGCTAACTGTTGTCATCGCTATTTTAATATATCCGACCTCCGCATGAAAGAAACATTTTTAAATTTTAATAAAGTTAAATGCGGTGAGATTTCTGGGTATCATATTTAGTTCATTTGTCTTAGCTATGCTACGGTCGCAGGTTCGAATCCTGCTTCGGGCATGGATGTGTGTGATGTCCTTAGGTTAGTTAGGTTTAAGTAGTTCTAAGTTCTAGGGGACTGGTGACCACAGATGTTAAGTCCCATAGTCCTCAGAGCCATTTGTCTTAGCTATCACAGCTAAGGAGCCTCAAAGCAAGGTCCCTCAAGGCAGTGAATGTTACAAAGTTCTTTAGGCAGAACTCTTGCGGAACAGACAGGGGACCTCGCCTCCAATTCTACATATAAAAAAAAAAAAACATCCCGACAGGCTTATTGGACCACGGTTTATGGATCAGCGTGAACTACACTGAAGAGCCAAAGAAACTGGTACACCCGCCTAATATCGTGTAAGGCCCCAGCGAGCTCGCAGAAGTCCCGCAACATGACGTGGCATGGACTCGACTAATGTCTGAAGTAGTGCTGGAGGGAACTGACACCATAATTCCTGCAGGACTGTCCATAAATACGTAGGAGTACGACGTGGTGGAGATTTCTTCTGAACAGCACGTTGCAAGGCATCGCAGATATGCCCAATAATGGTCATGTCTGGGAATCTTATGGAAGTGTTCAAACGCATAAGAGTGTCCCTAGAGCCACTCTATAGCAATTCTGGAGGTGTGGGGTATCGCGTTGTCCTGCTAGAGTTGTCCATGTCCGTCGGAAGGCACAGTCGACATGAGTTAATGCAGGTGCTCAGACAGAATGCTTACATACGAGTCACATGTCAGAGTCATATCTAGACTTATCATGGGCCCCATATCACTCCAACTGCACACGCACCATACCATTGCAGAGCCTGGCTGACATGTAGGGTCCATGGATTCATGACGTTTTCTCCATACCCGTACATGTCCATCGGCTCGACACAATTCGAAACGAGACTCCTCCTACCAGGCAACATATTTCCAGTCCTCAACAGTCCAATGTCAGTGTTGACGGGCCTAGGCGAGGCGCAAAGCCTTGTGTCGTGCAGTAATCCAGGGTACACGAGCAGGCCTTGGGCTCCGAAAGCCCATATCGATGATATTTCGTTGGATGGCTCGCAGCTGAAGCTTGTTGATGGCCCAGCATTGAAATCTGCAGCAATCTGCCGAAGGGATGCACTTCTGTCGCGTTAAACGATTCTTTTCAGTCGGCGTTGGTCCCGTTCTTGCAGGATCGCTTTGCGGCCGCAGCGGGGCCTTGTCGGGGACTTGATGTTTTACCGGATTCCTTGTGTTCACGGAACACTTGTGAAACAGTCGTAAGGGAAAATCCCCTTTCAGCGCTACATCGGAGATACTGTGTCTCATCGCTCGTGTGCTGACTATAACACCCCCTTTGAAACAAACATGAACCATGATAGCCTGACATTGTAGCAGCAGTAACCGATCTAAGAAATACGACGTGGCCTTTCCGACCGCAGCGCCATTATCTACCTGTTTACATATATTTGCATACCTATACTAGTTTCTTTGGCGCTTCAGTGTCAATATGTCTAGATACTTGATGCTATTCGCCGTGGTGGGATTAGGTTGTTCACAGGTGCCTATTGGACCGGTCCTGTATTTAGCCTCTCTGCTGAGGTAAGGGAAGTTCTTTATGGTGTCTCAGGCGTACAGGTTCCCTTCTGCTGTTACAGATTCTCCTGCATACCAGATCGTTGCTCGCATCTCCACGGAAACGGTTTTAGAAATCGTCCACTTGCAAAGCTGGACCCCCTACCATGGGAAACATACTAACACTGACCAAGGGCTGCCACCTTGGCTACTGAAGAGGCACAGAATAATTTTGGAGAGACAGCTCTCCTGCACATATTTTCCATTTGAGTTATATTGAAATTTTAAATGAGAACCGCTATGCAGCAGTATTTACAAATGAGTCTGATCAAAGGATCTTTCTTGATTGGTTGAAATTTTTCCTGCACGCGACCTCAAAATTCTGTTACCAAACTATTTTACTGTATAAGATGCAAACTTACATGACATCTTGAGTAGAGTGGAGCAGATGGGACGCATCCATGTATCCATGCTGAAAAATTACTTGTCCTCCCAGACTGCCTAAGTACCCTCCAGACGTTTAACCAATGTACCTTGCAGAAAATCATATTCAGAGCATCTAGAACTCCCTTCTTCATCTGTACGGGCTGGAAAAGCATTGTCCTCCCAGAATGCCTAAGTACCCTCCAGACGTTTAACCAATGTACCTTGCAGAAAATCATATTCAGAGCATCTAGAACTCCCTTCTTCATCTGTACAGGCTGGAAAAGGATGTGTAATTCTGTTGGGTCCCATGTCAAAAGGCAATTCAGAGGAATAAACTAGCAGAGGTGAGAACCGAGGAAAAATGTATTCTAAATCAAATGACTCAGTGTACTGTCCCCTTACATGCAGTATTCTCGCTGTTGGGATGAAAGTTCATTCGAGGGTGGGATGAATGATAACTGGAAGTGACAGACAACAAACGTCTGTCAGTAAAAACGACCGCATACCTCCTTCAGGCTAATTGGTCGACATGATGTACTTCTCACTCGCCTGTGGATAGGGCACAGTACGATGACGCGAGGCTTTTTGCTCCAGCGAGAGAACGATCCGACCTTGTACTTGCGGTTTGAAGACTGTAGTAGATCACATTTTAAACGAATGTAATTCATGTTGAGACGAGAGGAAGAGATTATTCGACCAACTAGGCTGCATGTTTAGCTAGCAATGAGACGAATGACTTACGATTCAGGGAAATGTATTTCTCCCTAACTCGATAGGGAGGCAGTTGTAATGGGTTACTGGGGTGCATGGCTCAATATTGTTTCTTCCAAATGATCAAAAGGCCGTACCTTTGATGAGTTTACCGGTAAATTTTCATGGTATACTTGAGTCAGATTTTTAATAACGCATTTTAACACTGAGAATGCTACAAAATTTACATTTTTAGTGATTGGGTATCATGGGGAAGGAGAAAGAGAATGGAAGATAGCGATTGGATTTTTAAATGTCGTTATATTTCCGACATTTTTAGATTTCATTCTTTAAACTGTATTTGACTTGGTCTATTTCAACAAGGACGCTAATAATCCTGCCACTGAGTGCGCTAAATCCACACAGACTCTACGCGTGTTTGGTCATGTCGGCATAACGGATTTTCATCTTTTCTACTGTTTTTGTTTTCGTGAGACGTAGCTGAGGCTGCATGGAGACTTGGTAATTTTTCTGCGAGTGTTCTCTTGCAAGACAGACAAAACATGGGAAAGCAAAAGTAATTTGGCCTTACAATACCTAAAAAAAAGGAGCGTATTCTGTGCATAAATAGGAATGTACACATAAAAGACTCCAATGAAGATTTTTTTCAGCACCGAAAAAATCACGTAGATTAAATCAGAAAAGTGATTCGGGTATTATTTATCACTCTAAAAGAAAACTAGACACTACGGATAAAGTAAAAAGGCACTGGGTACTGTCTACTGAATATTGTTTGATGTATTTGTGTGTATTTCTTTATTGGAGTGAATTAAAGATTTTTGTATTACTTGAACGGCACTTTTTCTATTCATTTGGTTTTCAACAGCACGAAGCAATGACTGTACAAACAGGTCAAGAGTATATATTATCAGTTTTCGTTTGGTCATCATAAAATACCATCATCGTTGCAAACTATTTAATACTGTGATTATACTCCAACGTTTTGTAGGATGGACAGTTCTACAGACGCTTACTTTCATAGCAGACGGCATTTAGAACATATCTAATTTGGACGCCAACGTCTAAACAAAAATGGCCACTCATAACAAGGGGCACTGCAATAGGCTTTCTTGCTACGAGTTGTCGATTGAGACAAAATTCCTAGTTGAAAAGAGGCGTTACTGGCGGAACCCTTCCATGCCATCGAAGTCCACTCACTGATATACCACAGGAGAGCGCTTCCCTCCCATACAGTCAGAGCTGCAGCAAGTGGTCAGTTTCAATTAGCGGCAGTGGACTTACCAGATTCTAAAGACAGGCGGCCGACTGGCGACGGCATACAAAAGCGATAACAGCAGCTGGGTGCGGCCCTCGCGCTAATCCTCTACGTGACGTCACCACACCGTGGGACAACAACATACTGAGGGATTCTGATGATTACAACACGATGATGATAAGTCACTGCAGCAGCAGTTACCGCTACTTTGCCACATTAAACAACTATGATGTGCGCATGCAAAACATGTCCTCCAGACGAAACACGGTTGTCAGTTTCATCTTCTGGTCTCGCTTTTGTTAATATTGCTACTTTATTTAATTTATCCTTTCTGAGCACGGTTTGCGCCACGGTAAAAATTTCGCCAGAATTTATCTCCGGCTTAGCCAACTTTCTGTTCCTTTAACGATTTCAGCTTTAGTGCTTTCTATCAGCGCTTGAAGCTCTGGTACTGTTACACGACAGCTACGACAATTTACAATACCGACTGTTGCTTGGTCGATTCTTGTCGTTTCTTTGCCCTGTACCCTTTGAGACGGGAGCCCTTTTTTATCTTTCCCGAGACAGTCTAACCTGAAAAACCGCCCAGTCCACGCCACAAAGCCCCTGTTACCCGTGTAGTCGCCTCCTGTGTGTAGTGGACACCTGACTTATTTATCGGAACCCGAAACCCCACCACCCTGTGGCGCAAGTCGAGGAATCTGCAGCCTACACGGTCGCAGAACCGTCTGAGCCTTTGATTCAGACACTCCACTCGGTCCTGTCGACGATGCTGCAGATGGTGAGCTCTGCCTTCATCTCGCTAGCAAGACTGGCAGTCTTCACCAACTCAGATCACAACCGAGGTAGATACTTCCTGTATGTCGATCAGGAACCTGAAGATGACTTAGTAAAACGCTGAAACTGGTTGACAAATGAAATAAGGTTTAAAATTGACGGCAGAAAGTTGTTTAATTTGGCATCTCATAACATTGTTTAAGTCGCTTTTGGGTATTTGCGCGGTATGTTCCATTACGGACGGGGTACACAGTAGGAAGGCGTCACACGCTATTGACTTCTCTGTATAACCAATTTCTCTTACAGTTGTATTCCTTATTTATCTATTAGTTTGATAATGCTATCGATTTCGGGGCTATACGGTTCATATTCATACAATAGCTAAATATATTTGGTGAAGGCCATGTCTGCTAAATATACCTTCTCCAGATTCCGGGACAATCGAGTAAATGTGTCTTACGAAAGCTGTTAACACGACGCGTCGTTAGCAGGTACCTGAGGAAAATAAAGCTGTAAGGAAAGTAGTATATGCAGTGAAATCAAGGACTTTCATTGGGACTACAAGAGAATCATTCAGCTGGTTCTCAGTTTATAAGAACATCATTTTCATACACTGAAAGCAGTTCCAAAATAGCTATTTAAAAAACGTACACCCAGATGCGGGGACAAAACAGGACAAGCTGTAGTAGGACAACACATCACAGCTACAGATATTATACGGGTTATTCAAAAAGTCTCTCCGCAGTGCCGTATGATTGTTAGCCGCGAGTGCCGTCTGCTGCAGTGAATATACCGAAATGAAACTCAGTGAAACACAAGTTATTAATTTATTGAATATTCAGTTTTACTTACAAATTTTCACACTAAATGTTGAAAGTGTCCCTCCTGTTGTTGAATACACAATTCAATTCGTCTAATCATGTTTCAAAACACAAGCTGTAACATTTCTTCTGTTACAGAAGCACTGAAAGTGGATATTGCAGTTTTCAATTCATCGATGGATTTTGGACGGTTTTTATAGACAGTTGGTTTCGCTGCAGCACAGAAGAAAATGTCAGGTGGTGTTAGGTCAGGCGATCTTGGAGTCCCTGTGAAATTATGCGAAAACCAAAAACGTCAACAAGCAGTGACAGTGAAACGCGAGCTGCATGTGCAGTTGCACCATCTTGTTGAAATTAACCGATCAGTGTTTTACTTAAAACAAGTTCTCCTATGAATGGGTACAGAATATCACTGTAATATCGTTGTGCGTTTATGGTTTCGTTGAAAAATATGGGACCCACAATCCGACGTCTAGAAATTTCAATCCAAACTCCTAGTTTCAGAGACTGAAGAGGTTCCTCATGAATACACAATGGATTTGCAGTACTCCACATACGAGAATTTTGCGAGTTCATGTACGCGGGTGAATGTAATCACGCCTCATCTGTAAAAAACGTTTAATTAAGAATATCCCTTGCAGTTCGTTGAACGAAATTTTTGAACCATTGACAATAATGCAGTCTCTTGCCATGATCAGTATTTTTCAGTTCTTACACGACTGTCTCTTTTTATTGGAAAAGGGCAAATTTTTTCCTTAAAGCTGTGTCTGCCATTCCGACACTAACATCGATTTCTTGGGCGAGTTTTCTTACTGACTTGATCGGACTCATGGACATTTTATTGGAAATATCGAGTAGTTTACCGTCAG
Organism: Schistocerca americana; assembly: GCF_021461395.2. Taxonomy (NCBI): domain Eukaryota; kingdom Metazoa; phylum Arthropoda; class Insecta; order Orthoptera; family Acrididae; genus Schistocerca; species Schistocerca americana. Next base: position 199,484,583 of record NC_060119.1, read on the forward strand.
ACAAATGCTAGGACGACCACTTCTCGGTGCATCTGTTACTGAACCCGTACTTTGGAATTTGTTAATCAAATCTCGCACAGTATTGTGATGTGGGAGTGTTGTCTCCGATAAAACTGAATTAAATGTTTGACGAACTGAAACTGTGTATTTACCGCTAACTTTGAACACTTGTTCGAGTAAAAACACTCATTCTTCTATGGTTAGCATTTTAACAGTGACAAAAACGAAAGAGACGAGCAAAGGAACTAAACGTAAACGTTCACGTCAACGTCAACACGTAACGACACACGCCAACGACACTACTGACACTTGCTGAGATAAATGAAACAGTGGAATGTTGTGAGAGTCCATTTGAGGGGAAGTAACCCCGGTAGGCTAACATTCATACGGCACTGCGGAGAGACTTTTTGAACACCCTGTACTACGATCTTTGTCCCCTGTGCTTTTCATATAGAGATTCTTCGGTGACATGAATGAAATAAAATCATTTTGTAGGCGTATATGAAGTGATTTAAAAGTATATATTCATTAGTTGCGGAACACAAAACCAATAAAAATATTCGAACAATTTCCAACAAATAGAACGAAATTTCTAAGTACTTTATCTAACCGATTAGTGGCTGAATATCCAGCTGAATGAATCGGAATGTTTGTACTGGATATCCTTATTATCTGCTCCCAATCACCTGGAAACCTTGCAATTTGTGGAGTCTTAACAGCGGTGAAGTTGTTAAGAGCACAGGAAGAGTAGCTGACACCAGCAAAGGAGTCCATATACGAACTAACGTCCTATTTTCTCGTCGTCCAAATAATTTTTTACTTTAGTTACTGTAGTCTGTCGATAAAGTCATAACCGGTCGAGACGTTACCTATTCCACCTACCCAGCTATCTCACAAGGTGCTTCTACCGGCTGTTGCGCAACGTAGTACCGGCTCCTCCTCGACACGCGTTAAATCAGTGGCGACGCATGTACAGATACATTCGAGAAGTGTTTATTTTTAGATAAATGAGTTAACTCGTTTACACAGGAGGCGACAGACCTCGTTTGAAACACAACATAATAGAGTAAATTACATTAACGTTGGAAAAGAAGTCGGAACTCAAGATTCCTATATCTAGTACAAAATAATATAGCACCGAACACCTGTTCATCTGAATGTATGTTCATCTACTATCTGCTCGTAATCAGGTGGATATATTCCGATAGGATATTCATTGGATAAAGATTGTACGAAAACTATGCTCCAGCGTCCTATATCTCGCGTAGCAATAATGAGATAAAGAGGGAGATTACATAGAGCACAGACAGAGGCTTGTCGTTGGTTGATTTGTTTGTGTGATTCAGTGGAGGGCACCAAACCTCGTGGTCATCGATCCCATCGGATTAGGGAACCGTACTGGAATTTGCCTCAAGCGATTTAGGGAAGCCGGCCGCAGTGGCCAAGCGGTTCTAGGCGCTTCAGTCCGGAACGCGCGACTGCTACGGTCGCAGGTTCGAATCCTGCTTCGGGCATGGATGTGTGTGATGTCCTTAGGTTAGTTAGGTGTAAGTAGTTCCAAGTTCTAGGGGACTGATGACCTCAGATGTTAAGTCCCATAGTGCTCAGAGCCATTTGAACAATTTTTGATTTCGGGAAATCTCGGAAAACCTAAATCAGGAAGACCGGACGCTGGTTTGAACTGTCATATTCCCGAATGCGAGTCCAGTGTGTTAACCACTGCGCCACGCTTATGCAGAGAGCCATATTCCACTCGCTCATCATGAAAAATCTATAGTGATAATACTAGTACGACACAGCCTGCTCCATGCTCTGTGCAGTAGCGTGCGGAGGATACATCGTTGCCTGTATAGAAGGCGCCGACAAATGACAGTTCCTCTGACCATGTGCCATGTGTTTCTTGTGTGTTGCAGGTTGTCAAATTGACGTAGCATACTGTAAGCACCAGAACAGCTTGGTATTCATGTCGAGAACAAGCCGAGATGATGATTGCATAAGCCAAGCAGGCGGATACGATTGAGATGCAACATGGCTGTACCAAAACAAATACCTTCACAGACGCCAGCCACATCACACAGCATTTCAAGACCTATAAGGGCGTTTGTTTGAGCATGGGCCCTTTCAGGCGAACGAGCAGGGAGCCGGCGGAATTTGCGTACGCCACATTTAGAGGACCGGGTTGTAGAGGGTGTTGCGACGAAACCTAGTACGGGGTAGTGGCCCGCCAACGTGGTGTAAGTCAAAGTACGATTATGTGTATCGTGCATGACATTGCATCCCGTGGAGACCCCTCTGAACATGAGCTGTGAAATGGATGCTATGCACCTCTGTGCTGTGCTCTGGGATGATCTGTACTCGTTGCACACACACCATCCATTTCCGGACACAGGTTCATAAGACCTTTTTCCATTCATATCCAGTTAGTTTGAAGATTTTATTAATACTCGTGCTGTATATGTGGATTTAGATAAGAGACAGAGCCGCAGTTGGAGGTCGCCATGAGTGTCTGTGAACCTTGCAGCGGGACGGACTCGGCGCGCTGGCATTATAAAGTTTATAATATTGCACAGTATATCGTCACACAGCAAGAGGGCATCTCTATTATAGGAAGCTTTGGAACGTATGTGTTCGTGTTTTGTTTTGTGAGGTTAGGAAACGAGACAATAAACAAAGTAGATGAGTTTTGCTGTTTGGGCCACAAAATTACTTACTATGGCCGAAATATATAGGACATAAAATGTAGTCCGGCAATAGCAAGAAAATGGTTTCTGGAAAGCATTCGTTTTTTCTCATCGAATACAGATTCAAGTGTTAAGAACCCTTTGTAGAAGATATCTGTGTGCAGTGTAGCCATACACACAAGTTAAACGTAGACGATAAACACTTCAGACGAGAAAAGAACACGAGCTCTTGAAATGTGGCGCTAAAGAATAATGCTGATTATTAGATGATTAGATTGGGCTATGGATGAGGAAATATATACATTTGACACTTCACGACTGGAGGGAGGGTTGGGTAGATGAGACAGATTCTGAAGCTCTATTTTGTACTGGACAGAAACGTGTATGAGTGAGGGCAGTGGCTGGTAAAAACTGTAGCGGCAGACCAAGGCAGAACTGCAGTAAACAAAAAGGTTGCGGAAGTTTCGAGATGAAGAGACTTGCACAGAACACGCCACCGTGAAGAGCTGCATCAAACCAGTCTTTGGATTTATAACCACAGGCACACACTACAGCTGTAGAGACCTACATGCGGATTACCAAAGCGCTGTCCACTCCCATCTGGGCACAACTGGATCTCATACATCTAGTTTCATCATAGCGACTCCTTACTACAAAGGTGATAGGAAGGTATCTACTGAACTAATTTAGTTCTTGCTCGCCCAGGCTTCAACATGACAGATTTACCAGTTTTCACATTATCCCTTATTTAAGCACAATGGAATCCTTGTTAGTTCTGCATTATTGCTATTATCGAGCTAAAGATTCCAGGTCCACAGGGTGCATATAAATTGACCGGGACAGTGGATATTGCCATGAACTGCTTTCACAGTATCGAAAAAGAAGAGTGACAGTTTAGCGGCAGTATACTGAGGAGGAATAACTTTTGAAACATCCTGTTGTCAGTCTGTTTGTGGCCTGTCAGAGATAGCCGTTGGAGTGGGAAGAGCGACCCCTTACATCATTGGTAAGTCGCTGCAGCTGGCAGCCAGTTAGATATCGCCCCTCTCCCCCCCCCCCCCCCCCCCCAACCCAACTGTTGCCATGCGACGAGCTTCAACCGGTTTCAGAACTGCTGGTGGGGGAAGAGGTGTTTCACGGGCGACCGCTATACGGCCATGAAGGGCGATGAACAACCTGTTCCCCATGTAGGTGTGCAGTACGGCTTGCATTGATCTTTGTAGATTCTGTACCCTTTCGTTTCTTGTACCCTTAATTATACAAGCTACTAATTTCTGCCTTAGTCGAAAATAAGCTCCTTGACCACGTCTACGCATTGCATCTCAGGCAATTCGAAAGGCCGGCTACGGTATGGTCGTAATGTAGTACAACAGCCTTTACGTGCCCCTCATGAAGTAAACGGGTAGAGTGAGTGCGGACTCTTACCTCGTTCTTCATTTTACCTGCAGACAAGCTACGTCTTCTCGACACCCACTCTGCATTCAATGGGATGCTAAAGCTCTATCCTATAGTCACCTGTTGTACCGTCCCAGCGATGTTTGTGTCGTAAAGACATTTAAAACAAAAAAACTTGTAACGAGAAATATTATACCACGTGATAAATGTACACGAACCTTATGTGTTTCACCGATCGCATTGGAAATGTTTTGCTGAAAATATTAAATTTTAATCTTAGTACTAAGGAGTAAACTCTTAAAATGTAATAATCGCTATGATGTTAATAAGGGAGAAAAACGTTCCTAGTTTGTTCTTCTCTTCCTCTTCCTTCGCTAGTTTCTGGCGTGAAGAAGCAGACATCTTGCTGCACAAAAGTAATGTAAGCTTGTATGTTGCTAACCTTGTTAATATAGTACGTTAAAGTTTCTATCTGAGTTATTTCAATGTAGAGTGAGCCCGCTGTCATGTTCCTTGCATTGGTTTAATTTTTCTTAAGACGTTTACAGCTCCACAATAATAGCGGCCGCTGCTTCAGCAGACGCTATTACGCGTCGACCTAAAAAGCGATAGCATAGCGGAAGCGCAGATATCGCCCGCTTTATCATTTAACAAACATTTTTTCACAGCAATGCGCCGCCGTGGAGAGCAACATTACTTTTAAGATTTCACTTTTCAGCTTACGCCGACAGCCAGGAGTCGACTACCACAGCCTGAATTTGATGGTAAGAGGAGTATTGTTCGAGTGTTGTGTGGGTCCACAATAAATTGTTTAGTCCTTGCTCTTTAAAAAGGCTAATATCGTACTGTTATATTTTCATTCTCACCTAATATTCTAGGAAGTAAAAATCAGTTAACCATTTTTTCACTTGGACTACACAATTAAACGCGTTTTTGAAGTCACCAAATAAATAAATTAATAAATGTCCTACTCCTCTTGAATAGCCACTTTATTTGGCACCCAACTTTGGCGCCTGAAAATTCATATATGTAAATGTAGGCTATGTGATTTATGTACTTACATAGCCATTGCGTGATATTAATTATGTTTTTCATGCACAACTACCAACACCCTGAGACGAAAGAAAGAAGATGTTCTTGAGAAACGAAACCAAAGGAATTGAAACAGCAAAACCTGTACAACAAAAGGGTAAGGCTTACAGTGTAAGAGTCCGGAAAAGTTTGTGCGAAATATCAAGGCTATACACACATGATGAATCCTCGGTACAAGCGGTGAGCAGTGCTAACATTATAGTGAGTGCATTTGTGTATGTTTTTGTGTGTTTCATTTTGGAAATATGTACATTTGTGTTAGTGATTGAACTTTTAGTTGTCCCAAATTAAATCCGTAGTGGGTAAAGTAGGTCAGGCAAAGCCACCTGTATCTCACGGCCAGCCTTTGCTAGATATGGAAGTGGAAAACAATGTTCAGGATGTAAATGAATCCCATGCCACCGCATCGGAAACAATATTTTCCGAAGAGGGGGGTGAGGCTCTGTGACTACCAGATAATTTATCACAGAGTAATGAACAAGTGATGCCTATAACTCCACTGCACGTGAAGGGGGGCGAGTCAAGTCGTAGGATGGGTGGAACACCGGTGTGTTCACCTATTCTCGACCCCTCCGCAGAATTTTTGGGACAACTCGATCAGAAACTTGAACAAAGAGAACAAGTTTTCGAGAAAAAACAACAAGAAAGTGATAGGAAACTTGAGCAAAGAGAACAAATTTTAGAGAAACAACTGAATAGCATACATTCAGAAATTGTGCTAATGCGTAGCGTATTCAAAGAAACACCGCATCTAGTCCAAAACTTAACTAGTCAGATGCAAAATTTACAAATAGCTCACACTAGCCTTAAGGACGAAGTTCAAAACTTGGCAAGTCGTGTAGAAAATGTAGAGCAAGGCACGTCAGAACATAGACGCCCAAGCAATGAAAATCGAAAAAGATCCTGTACAGGATCGCGAAATCTCATCTACGATCGAAGTAAGTGTAAAATCAGCTGTTGAGCTAGCGGCAGCGGATCTGAGCGCGAAAACCGAAGCCAGCGCTGCAGCAATTCAAGCAGAGTTAGTTCAGCTAGAAACGCGTGTACCAGCGGAGTTACCCACTTGGCAAAGAGATGTCGCTCGGAGACTAACCTAACTGGAAAAGCAAGCTGACAGTCGAAGACCGGTAGCCAGTCAGATTCCTGGCTTGGAAACGAGCAATAACATAAACAATGTGCAGAGCGATTACGCGCATGCACTACCGGTTGACAACAGCAATTCACAGTGCGGAATGGCTTACTGTTCACCTCCGGATATAAGGATGGAAGTGGACGATGGTAATTCACCGTACCATAAAGCGGATAATGCGATTAAACATAGCAGTTTCAACCGTTTTTTCAACAACGAAAAGCGTACCGTACACCTCGTGGTATTCACTAAAAGTTTCCGTAATGTTTTTTCACAGCGTTGGACGGAAAGGCAAAGAATTCAATTCATTGTATCACTAATACAAGATGACGCGGCCCTCTGGGCACCGGACGCATCCGAGAGATGCCATACCATGCGAGAGTTTGAGTACGCATCTCTACAAAAGTTTTGGTCCATTTGTATACAGGACAGATTAAGGAAAGAATTGTACAGTTCTGAGATGTTTAATCCTAGACTGGGAACCCTCCGGAAGTATTTTGAAAGGTAAATTAATAAGACTAGATACTGGGATGAACCAATGTCTGACAGACACATCATAAGGCTAATTAAAATTAAATTACCTAGTGACATAAAAAAGTACTTTATTGATGTACCAGAATATGACATTGAACAGTTTATGGAGGTTGTTGACTCTGTAGATTTGCTTATCGAAGACACGAAAAGCGAAGGTAAATTTAATCATGCTGGTTGTAGTACGCAAAAAGCTGAAAACAACTGCAACGGTATTAACCAAACACCTGATGGGAATGGTAACTGTAACGAACGGAGGCCACCGTACGGGGATATACGAACCAATGTCGGAATAGACGTAACGACGGGCGCATGAACCACGGATACAATGGAAACGGTAACCTGCAGTGGCGGAGTAACCGTAACTAAGGGCGGGACTACAATGAACAACCAGCGCAGTGGCAACCAAATACGGCGCCACAATGGGCACACAATTCCAACCAACCTCCGAATATTACGGCTGATTATAGCTACCAGCAACAACATCAAAATAATACGGCTTCTCAAACTACACCACAGTGGAGGTGAAACAGCCGACCCAACAATCACAATAACAATCATAATCATAAAGTGAGGATAGTGGAGGTGGCCGTCAACGGTCAACCCACTGCAACCGACGCGTCAAACTAAAACCAGCCACAATCTGCTCTCCATTGCTGGCTGTGAGAGGGTGTTGTGAGGGCACATTCCACACACAAGACACAAATCTAAAAATGCTGAGGTACGATAATGGAGATAACATTGAGGATGAATTAATGAACGTACCTCAGAAGTGTCTACAAACCGATGAAGAAGTCGTGCAGGCAGCATTACAAGCAGATATCTAAGACGTTTCGATCCAGGCGATAGTGGATACAGATGCGTTGACGAACGTTCTGAGTCTACAATTGTATAAGCACATAAGTAAAAATAACGTATACCTGTCTTACCTGTTAAAAATCGTCGAGTGTCAGGCGCAATCAGCGCACAGTCTCAAGTGATAAGGCACCAGGTGCAAGTTGAGTTCAGAGTAGGAAATGAAGCCATAAAGAATGGTTCAAATGGCTCTGAGCACTATGAGACTTAACATTTGTGGTCATCAGTCCCCTAGAACTTAGAACTACTTAAACCTAACTAACCTAAGGACATCACAATATCCATGCCCGAGGCAGGATTCGAACCTGCGACCGTAGCGGTCACGCGGTTCCAGACTGAAGTGCCTAGAACCGCACGGCCACACCGGCCGGCCCAAAAGAATATTACAATGAATTTACGAATGAGGACACCGAAGAAAAAAGGGAACTCATAAACAGTAAATTGTTAGAATCGGAATATTTGTCCTATGCACAAAAAAAAAAGAACTGATTCAGTTGCTAACACAATATGAGAATGCGTTCTCAGAGAGGACGGGTATCAAGGGATACACATACAACATAGAAGTAGTGCCTCATAGCACGTTTTGCCATGCCAATTACACCGTCTCACAGTCCAAAGAGGAGGCAGTAAATCAACGGAATATACACGTATAAAGATTTAAAAAGATTTGTTCAGTAGAACAGTATAGTAATATGTAAATAGTAGTTTAAACTTGTGATTAGTTTTTTCGTAGTGTGAAGACAGAATATTTTAATACTTGTACGTAGAAATAAACCATGCATTAAAAGTTAGTTTATGTGAGTAATTGTACCAAGTGCAGAGCAATACTGCTGTTGAAATCATTTCAAATGTTTGAAGATATGTTGTATGACTGACATTGTGGTATTCTAAAGACTTATTCAAGAGTGAATGACAGCACTAATGCTGAAAGAATTTCAGTTTGAATTTTCCATTGGTGTTTAGGAAAAGTGTTATTTCTTGTTAGTGAATAAGTATGTATATATAAATGTTGTATATTATGCCCTTAGGATATATTTTGAAAAAAAAAGGGAGATATGTGAGCACTGATTTTAAAGGCGAACATGAGACTAAGGTGTGCTGACACCAAGGATCCTTCATGTGTCGTGTGTGCACAAAATTGCGACAAAATTGCGCGTTTTAAGATACGCATTTAAAGATAGGCCATTGTAAAGTGCTACCTTGATTGAATTTAGTAAGATTTTTTTTCTTGCGATTCTTTAGGCAGTTCTAAACATGGGAACCTGCACTTTGAACCTAAGTAAACGTCTTAGACGTAAAAAAAAGAAATAAATGAAAAATGCATTGATAGCAGTAGGGGCAAACTTTTTGTAAAGTCGAGGATGGCTCTGGGAGACAAGTGGGCAAAAAGTGCAGACATGACATGGGACTCACCACAGATAGGACGAAAATACAATAGTATTGTCTAAAATCTGTTGGAGACATTTTGTATGTACGCAAAACATAATTATGAACTAATTTGTAAAGGAATGAACTGTAGAACCCTGAGTGAACTGAAGAACAGTCTGACTTGAATTTAAATAAGTCAGTGCTGAATTTACTAGCCGAGACAATTAATCTTGAACTATGTGAAACTGTAAGAGTAAATCTCTTTATTGTAGGCGGTGAAGTGCTGATATTGAACGTTATATAGTGAAAAGACACGGAAGACGACAATAACGTGCACGAATAACTGTGTGTGTGTTCTTTAAAAGTGTGGAAACTCTTAACAAAAACGAACGCAAGGCGAATGTCTTTGAGACTAGCTACACTTTCATTTACACTACAAACACCCATTTGCTGCGCTATGCACGCACTGTTAAAAATTCAGCGAACGTAGCGGCGCAACGGGTGCTTGCTGAATAGTAACACGCTCGTCATTGGACGCTAAAATGTGCCTTCAAGTGCGACGTGTGCAGTGAAGTGTCATTCACAAAACTCAAGTGAGACATGCACACGAAAACAACATAACGTGTGAACTGCGTGTCAATACAAAAGATGTCATGAGTTCTGCCACGAGGTACTAGTTTGTGGCTTCAAGACCAACGAAAGCTTCACATTACCTGCCAAATTAAAGCTTCGTCCCTTTCCCACTCGCTATAACGTCTGTAGCGGGAAGGGAGTGTTACGTTGTGCGTGTGTTTTCTCATGTACACTGACGGAGACGAATTGCTGTGCGGAGTCTTGTCTGCGAGCCGGGGTGAGGACCCCACTCCGATTCACCCAGCTGCCGACAGATGACGGAGGCATGGAAATTGAAATGAGCGCATGGCGTCAGTGGCCGGGAGTTCCCAGTCGGGAAGCTGGGCCGCCAAGTGCAAGTCTTATTAAGTGCGACGCCAGATTGGACGACTTGCGCGTCGACAATGGGGATGAAATGATAATGAGGGCAGCACAACACCCAGTCCCTGAAGGGGGAAAATCTCCCCCCCCCCCCCCCCCTCACAAGCCGGGAAACGAACCCGGACCCCGTTCGTGGATTTCGAATGCGCTGAGCGTTTAGCTATTGGGGCGGACTATGACGGGGGCGAGGCGCTGCATCAGCTGGCCACAACGGACGCGCCAACGGGTTCTGCGCATGAACGCACCGGGCGTAGACCACTCCGGTTACCGGCCAGCGCCTACCGGCACCGCAAGGAATCAGCCTCAACAACACGACACAGAACAGCTTTCTCCGCAACCAATGTACAATTTCTCATTTATGAATTCGTATTCACCAAGATCATGGCAAAAATCAAACACATCCTATTGTATCATCGAAATCTTGCGTAAGTAGTAGTTCAATAACTATGAAAATGGGGCAGTCTGTCGCTCCGCCTAGGTTTTCCCCCGGGTTTCCCTCAAGCTTTGCCCAAACGGGGAGCGAATAGTCACAATCCCTTGGAATTTCCAAATATTAGACAATCCCATATAAGAGTGCCTGTAAGCACAATCTGAACTGCAAAAAGTCAAAGTAAGATATAGCATTTTAGTTACATCGTTTTACAAAGCCAAGTCACAGAAGATTTATTCATTGTAATTTCCCTACCTGTTGTAATGTTATGTGCGCCTCACTTCTTTTTTTTTTAACTAATTTGTGTCTGATTTTATTCTGAGAAACTCAGTAATGTATGTAAATAACGTAAATGTAAATTTGAATCCAAAAGTACCTGAAGTGAAATCAATCGCAGCTGGACAGCAACAAACTCTTTAGCGCGCAATCCCCGCAACGATAGTAGTTGTGAATCTTTGAGTATGGACTCTAAAGAAAAGACAATTGATTTATTAAAAAAAGAGAGAGAACTGTTAATCTGTATCTTGTGGAAAGAGGACGTGTTACTAGGCCGTCGCTCAGATCGTACTGTTACAATTAATGAAAATTGACATTTTTGTGATAAAATCGAGTAAAGTATGTGTAAGAGTTGCCAAACATTTATGTATACGAATTTTCTGGAAGTGAAGAATAGAAATATCTTATTTTAGGAAAAGGAGGTGAACTTCATTGTCGTTGCCGTCTATCAATCGACAGAATTGTAAGTGTACAATGTTCACTAAAATACAGGAAAAGAAATGCATTCTCTATAGTTTTCATTCAATAAGTAATAACCTCTCATAAATTATTAATTACAGTAATTGGATTATGTTCTTGTACAATAGTATGGTGCTGAACTCCACTGACTAATTTTGATGTAGCAGGACGTGTAGTTTGAAGGAAGTTTGTGTGCCAAGCAATTTCCTTTTCTCACGAAAAGCAGATTCCTGTTTGGTTTATTTTCTTACAACAATGGTCCCTTAGGTATGAAAAGCTACGAAAACTTGGGCTCAAAGCTATCCGCAATACGGCCAAGTAACTAACAGAGTCGTATTTTAAACCTTAAAGAACAATAACTTCCTCCAAATTGTAATACCTCATCCACTGGTGCAGAAGCTGATAATTCAAGGAGGCAGCAACAAAAATTCAGGTACTAATTACAACTTAAAGTAAAAATCTCAATCAAAAATCAGTCTCTCTCTCTCTCTCTCTCTCTCTCTCTCTCTCTCTCTCTCTCCAAACACATATATAAACATTCATATTATTAAAAAAAGTCATTTTATACTGTGTATGTAATGTTTATCTTGTTTAAATACTGTGTGAGTTCATGTTTTGTCTAAATAACTATGAATGTATCCACTTACATTTACCAAAAGGACTTGTAATCTCGACGAGATGTTGCAATTGTTATTAAAGTGTGTACCGCAATGACTTTACAAAGTGTGCAAGTGTTGTGGACGAACGGAAAGAAATATTCGTGCCCCAGAATAAAAACAAAATAAAAATATGATGTGCTACAAACATTTCGCCTTGCATTGTGCCGTCCCAGCGACGTTTGTGTCGTAAAGACTTTCAAAACAAAAAAAATAGGAACGAGAAATATTATACGACGAAATAAACGTACTCGAACCTTATGTGTTTCACCGATCGCATAGGCGGCGGAAAATATCTATGTTTTATTGTAAATATTAAATTTTAACCTTAGTATTAACGAGTAAACTCTTAAAATGTAATGATCTCTATGATTTTAATAAAGGAGAAGAACGTTCCTAGTTTGTTCTTGCCTTCCTCTTCTTTCGCTTGTTTCTGGTGTTAAAGAAGCAAACGTCTTGCTGCACGAAAGTAATGTAAGCTTTTATGCTGTTAACCTTGTTAACGTAGTACGTTGAAGTTTCTGTTTATTTCAGTGTGTAGTGAGCCCTCTGTGATGTTCCTTGAATTTGTTTAATTTTTCTTAAGACGTTTACAGCTCCACAATAATAACGGCCGCTGCTTCAACGGACGCCATTACGCGTCGATCTAAAAAGCGAAATCATAGCGGAAGCACAGAGATCGCCCGCTTTAACATTTAAGAAACATTTTTTTCACAGCAATGAGCCGCAGCGGAGAGTAACAATAGTTTTAAGATTTTACTTTTCAGCTTGCGCCGAGAGCCAGGATACGACTACCACAGAATGAATATGATGGTAAGAGGAGTATTCATCGAGTGTTGTGTGAGTCCACAATAAATTTTTGAGTCCATGCTCTTTAAAGAGACTAATTATCGTACTGTTATATTTTCATTCTCAACTAATACTCTAGAAATTGAAAATCACTTACAATTTCTTTCATTTGGAACACACAATTAAATTTACGCGTGTTTTTAAAGTCACTAAATAAATAAAATAAATAAGTGAATATACTACTCCTCTTCAACAGCCACTTCACTCTGTACGAAGTGCTGCCGCAATTTCTCCGTAGACATTTCGTAACTAATGTTTTATGAAAACTGCATTATGTTTCCAAGCCATGCGATACGGCCGGCCGAAGTGGCCGTGCGGTTAAAGGCGCTGCAGTCTGGAACCGCAAGACCGCTACGGTCGCAGGTTCGAATCCTGCCTCGGGCATGGATGTTTGTGATGTCCTTAGGTTAGTTAGGTTTAACTAGTTCTAAGTTCTAGGGGACTAATGACCTCAGCAGTTGAGTCCCATAGTGCTCAGAGCCCATGCGATACGATAATTCGCAGGTAGATTTCTCTAATGTCTGTTGGTTCCCTCTAGTTAATACAAAGGGTGGTCTGGCTGGCTCAAAAAATAATTAATGATTCTGAAATCGAGCAAGTACAATACCGATCGACGAGGTAAACGTAACACGAAGGCACTTCAGTGGAAATTCACGTCACCATTACATATATTCCACATACCTTTTGTAAATTTTTACTGTAAGCAATACGATCGAATATCGTAAAATGTGATGTCCCCATTGACATCTCAAGCTGTACCTATAATTATAAATTGCATTAATAGCTATTTTCGTAGTTATCCAGTGTTAGTTGTACCATACTTCCTCCCGACCTCATCGTCGGGAGGTAACTAGACTCCGGATTGGGCACTGTGTTTTTAGCCATCCTCCCACCACTTTGTCCCCACTGCTCCCAACTGTGGACGGTGAGACACCCTTTACTTCAGTGCCCCTACTTTAATCCACTACGCGCCCGTTTACAGCTGTCGCCTGATATCTCTTACCTTTTAGCAGAGGACACGCGCTCGGCCGATCGCGTCCTTGAGTTTATCAGTGTCGGGGTAAACAACCCCGCTTCAATAGCAGTTTCCGAAGATTTCCTTCCATTTTTAGTTTCTCTCCTTCTTGAGTTTCGCTCCCATTGCTGCTGTTTTAAATTTCGGTTCTTTACGTTACATTAACCCACAGAATGAGCGCTTATGACTGTAGTAGTTTTGCGCCCTTAAACAATAATAAAAAAGTACCATAGTTTTAACACGTGCCTTTATTGCGTAAAAAGCACTGCACGTATAATTTTCAGCTTTTACTGGTTTTACAGATAAATTGTTGTCCAATTGCAGAACTTGGTTATGCCTACATAAGTAAAATTTTCAGATGCTACGAAATATCCTTGAAGTGAAAATATACGAATTTACCTGTTTTGGAAATGTCGGTGAAAGGTGTTCTCGATCTCACCACAAAAATTCAAAACAAGCTAGTTATCGCATTTGAGTTGTTAACAAAAACTATTGACATAACGAATTCTGCAACAGTTAGAGGTACGTATCGGATTTTTCAGAAGTATTTGTGTATTATATGTCATAATAACTTCTATCGTAGTTGTTAAATGTTACAAAATCCGTAATGCAATATGAACGAATGAATGTGTAAAATGCGAATTTATACAGTTCTAAAAATTTAGAATTTTTGTTGGCAAATTACACTTGCTCTACAAACTCTATTCAGAAACTATGATTGCTTTTTACAAACAAAACTGTTTTTATTTTATTCGCCCCTGTTATATACATAAATCTTGAGAATCCTCGACAACTTTTCCGCATTAGACACGCAGTCTACTGATTCGCTTGTTAAACTTTTTGGTAGGTCAAACAATCTGTTAAAGAACAGACGACTTCTGATATCCAGTTTGTCTCGTATTGTTTCTCGTAATGTTTAATGAACTGTTTATTCAGCTCTTGGAGTATTGCTTTCTTCGCTCCTCTAATGTTTACGGTGGATTAACTACAATTATGTATATGTGACGTACAAGTTGTTTGCTTCCTCCATTGCTTTTCTTTTACGTTTTGGTGTTGAAATTGTGACATAGCGCAGTGCGAAGTTCTTTCAAGCTCCACGTTTGGATGGTTGTAGAATATCTGATGGTTGTACTTTACGTCTCTTGCTAATTCCGCGCAAACCAATGTCGCACCCGGAGGAGGGAGCGGATAAAAAATCTCTACGAATCAGACTTGCATCACGTTCCATTAAAAAGACGGGTGAAATAATTCAGTATCATTTCGAAGAAAGTGAGAACATGTAACGGTGACTGCCTGGTAGTAGAGTACCCAAAGTCATTTATTGTGAAATCTCAACACTGTTTCGTCACTCACTACCAAATAAACATGACTTGTAACCCAACCGCTACTACAGGTCCTGGGTACATTCCCGATAGGCACAGAAAGCATCGGCAACTGTGTTGACATGAAGCTTTAGGAGGGTACGAGGTGAGTGAGTAGCTACTTGGGAACTAAGGAAATTTTTGTTGCGTTTATACTAACTTTGAAAGATGGTGGTGCCTTCCGGGCAGGCCACTGCCGTGGTAATACCCGTCAGGCACCCTTTCGGTGATTATCATAGAATTTTATTCATCATTTCTGTATCGAAATTTTCCCTGAATAATAATAATCTGCTATACTATTAGGGTTGGTGTAAACCACTGATTGATCTCACAGTACTTGCATGACTTGGCTAACAGTAGTCGAATTAAACTCGGCTATAGAGACAGATGTTTGGACGATGGAGGTGACCATTGCATTAGGGGCAGCCTTAGAACTTTCCCATAGCAGCAAGCCAGTTCGCAGATGCCTTTGGAGTCACAGAAACAGGCCGTTGGTCTGGCAGGGTAGTGGTTTATGGGCCGCTATTCTGGCGGCCGGCCTTGTTATGCTAGCTGCCTAACAAGAGGGTGGGAACGCCGTGGCTGGAAGCGAAATGGGACTTCTTTAGAAACTGGCGGCGCCGGGAATCCTGGCGCCGGCCTAACAGCTACATTAGCGAGTGGACGTAGTATTGGAGTCTGGTCTCCTGGTCCCGTGTGCGGGTCCAGGTAAAGCAGCGTCTGGCTGGCGCCCAGCTAATGTGTTTATTACAAGAACAGCATACCTTAGGACGGTGAATGTCTCTGGATGTCGCATTGTTTAGATGCCGCCGCGCCCCTCCAAAACGGCGCCCACTAAATAGTTTTATGCACGAGACGGGGATTGTTTTCACTACGAAGATCATTCATCCTGTGAAACGCGCTGGGGTTTGACTGCAGGACCTCCAGACATTCGGTGCTGTTTTCTCAGAGAACAGAAAGTGTACTTCACTGCAGTGACTGGTTGAGGAATATCGGGTCTCCTTGCTAGAAAATATGATAGGCACGGTAACCACTGCTGCGCCACGATAAGTTTATTCGAGAACATCGGGCGGAACGGTTGTTTTTTGAAAGGTTTTAAGTAAAAGGGAGAGTTGGACTTGCTTACCGGCCGTCGCAGGGTACAGTCGCTAGAACTCTTCCATTTCTACGGAGAGAGCAGTTAGTTGTAAAGACGTCCGGACACCCGGGTGGAACTTTGTATTTTCGCGGACGTGAAACAGTCACCGGTGGACGTGGGGTCGTCTTGCTCAGTATGACGCTTTTGCAGCGCCCACACCCCTACAGCGTCTCGTCTTTCACCGGCTATATCAGTAACGTTGCGCAGCTTCGGCAAATTCACAAGTCTATCAATCGTTTCACGACCATCTTTTTTCATAGCACCCTTGTACTCACAGTAGTCACTTCCAGTGTCCATTGCATGCTGAACTGTATCTTGACGCGAGAGACCGATCAGTGGAAGGACACAGCAGCATGTGCTTGCCTAGATTGGCATCCTTCCAAAGCCAGTGTCACTTACACGTAAATTCCAGTTAGGCTCCCCAGACCTATTTCCAACCAACCTGAGTTTGTGTTAATGAAATGTTACACAGTTGTGGTTTCTGCTTAGATGTTTGTTATCTCTTGACCTTGATATTAGTTAATAAATCTCTTTGTGATACCGAATGTTCTTGTTATTAACTTTTCAATGGTACCCATTCTCATTCCCTAAGATGTCATTTATTTTGATATGGGTTTGAACTAATCAAATTAATTTTATATCTAGTTAGCCAACTCAGGGGTGATACACACTGGGGCCACTGTTGAATGTCAGATTTCCTTGCGCTACTAATGAACGTGGCACCTCTTGGGTGTGGTGGTTACGACTTATTAGTCGTTTGGCAGACGCAGAACTGCCGGCCGCATAGGCTAGGTTGCAATTTCACCTGCAAAATCTGCGGAGCTGTCAAATGCCAAAATAACTGTAGTATTCCATGTAGTTAAGCAAATTTTATGTGTACCATTTACACAAAAGCTTCAGTTTAAAACTGATAGAAGGTAGGGTCTACCTATGTCAATTTACAAGAGGTGGAATGTTTGAATATTACGTAATTATCTTTTCTCCATTTATCTCTCGTAAGTCCAACCCCTCGTCCAAGTCGTGGGAGATGGGCAACGGCACAAAGTAGGGGACTGCCTATAGGGGCGATGTACAGCGGGGACTTCGTGTGCCCCAGGACCGCTACGGTAGCTGGGAAGGCCCTATGGGAACCCTGAAACGTGACGGCTAACGGGTCTTGGTGAAGCTGCGATAGGCCTAGCAAGCCAGTAGTGGATAAATCAACTGCTTTTAAAAAGGGAACATGCCTCGGATCACGGAACGGATTTAAAGGAAACCGACCAAGCAATGGAAAAGGATTACGAGATGGTTTACGACTGGGCACCTTAAACGTAAGGACTCTAACTGGGAAGTTAGAAGAAATTGTAGAAATGATTGAAAGGAGGAAATTGGACATATTGGGACTTGCTGAGACTAGGTGGAGAGGAGTTGGTGAAAAATCACTAAGTAAAGGATGTAAACTGTACTGGATAGGTAATGAGAGGGGAAGAAATGGAGTGGCAATAGTGGTCAGAGAGGGTCTGCAGGAGGAGGTGGAAGGTATCAATGATCGAATGATAAAAGCCAGAGTACGAGTGAATGGAAAAAGCATTGAAATCATCCAAGCATATGCCCCACAGGTGGGGTGTACAAAAAAGGAGAAGGAGGAATTTGAAGATGACATGCAAAAGCAGCTAAATGGAGGTAATCAGATTATAATAGGGGACCTCAATGCACATGTTGGCACAGACAGGAAAGGATTCGAGGAGATAATGGGACCAGAGGGCTGGGGGAACCGAAATAGAGAAGGAAAATTGTTGCTGGAATTCTGCAAGAGGAATGGGCTGGCGATCGCAAATTCCTGGTACAAGAAGAGAAGTAGCCACAAAATAACTTGGTACAGTGGAGACTGGTCCCAAATTTCAGTAGTAGACTATGTACTAGTGGATAGGCAGATGATGAGCAGCCTCACAGATGTTAAGGTCATTCCATCTGAGGCCTTAGACAGTGACCATCGGCTGTTGGTAGCCACCCTGAGAGAGAAAAAAGATAGGAGGGCAACATATATACAGGAGAAAAGGTTGAAGACATGGGTGCTGAAAGAGGATGAACGGAGGACCCAGTACCAGACACTGATCAGGAAGAAGCTGCCAAAGGAAGATCAGAGAACAGTGGAAGAAGAATGGGGAGATTTTATGAGGGCTCTAGTTGAGGCAGCTGAGACTGTGTGCGGAAGAACTAGCACAAAGAGGAGAAGTAAGGAAACCCCATGGTGGAACAACATATGTAAAGAGACAGTACTTCGAAAGAACAAAGCCTTCAGAGAATGGTTCCAGACCCGAACAGAGGAAGCTAGGGTAAAATATAAGGAAAGCAAGAAAGCGGCACAGACCATAGTAAGGGCGGAGAAGAAGAAGTGGATGGAGAAATGGACAAGAATGTTAGAAGAGGACAGTGAAGGGAACAAAAAAGTACTTTACACCATGGTAAGAAATAAGAGGAACGACAGAAGCGAGTGCCTGAGGATCATGGATAATAATGGAAGAGTTGTGGAGGAAATGTATGAGCTCAAAAAGATTTGGAAGGAGTACTTTGAAGATCTGTTGAATGCCGCCAAGCGGGTAACTAACAGCGATGGAGAGCCTAAGGCAGCAGACGATTATAATAGTGGGGAAATTGATGATATAACTTGGAATGAAGTGGAAGAAGCCATAAAGAGGATGAAAGGGGGCAAGGCACCAGGTTGGAACGAAGTAACAGTGGATATGATACGAGCAGCAGGAGAAGTAGGAACCCAGTGGCTATACAGAGTGCTGAGGGTGGTGTGGGAGGAGAACAGAATTCCTGAGGATTGGAAGAAAGGAATTATAGTCCCGATCTTCAAGAAAGGGGATAAAAGGAGATGTGAGAACTACAGAGGAATCAGCCTGCTATGCCACTGTGGAAAAATCTATGAAAAGATCCTGGAGAAGAGAATAAGAAGCAGTATTGAAAGTAGACTGCAAGAGGAGCAGTACGGTTTCAGACCGGGAAGATCAACAACGGACCTCATATTTGCGGTAAGGCAACTGCAGGAAAGGCACTATGGGTACGGGAAGGACTGAATCATGGCCTTTTTAGATATTGAGAAGGCGTATGACAGTATCTGTAGGGACAAGCTCTGGGATGTGCTGAACGCAAAAGGGATAGATGAAGAGATAACACGAAAAGTCAGAAAAATGTATGAGGGAAGTGAGAGTTGTGTGAAAGTGGGGAGGGAACGTACTGCATGGTTCAAGCTGGAAAATGGGCTGCGACAGGGAAGTGCACTTTCGCCTTTGTTGTTTATTATTGTTATGGATGAAATCCTACAGCAAGTATCAGATGCAATTGGAGATCATAAAATGAAAGCAGTGCTTTTTGCCGATGACCTGATGTTATGGGGAAATTGCGAGAAGGAGGTGCAAGAGCAGTTAGATGTATGGGAGCCAACGGCAGCACAATATGGAATGCATTTCTCTGCAAAGAAAAGTGAAATAATTGTCACAACAAGGAAGAAGAGTAGGCCAAATGTGGATATAACTTGTGGAGGGGAAAAACTACAAGTGGTAGAGAACTTCAAGTACCTGGGAAGCATGATTGAAAGTAAGGGGGGAAACGCAATGGAAATAAATGAAAGGTGCAGAAAAGCAGGGCAGTTCTACAAATGCATTAGGGGGCTTATTTGAAGCAAGGAGGTGCCACAGAAATCCGAGGGAATTATATACCGAACCTACTTTGTCCCCATATTGGCATACGGAAGTGAGACATGGGTAATGCACAAAAGCGACAAAAGTAGAATACAGGCTAGTGAAATGAAGTTCCAGAGGAGCAGGTTGAGTGTAACAAGACGAGACAGATTGCGAGATGTGTATGTGAGGGAAAGACTAAAGGAGGAACCAGTACAGGACAGGATAGAAAAATCAAGACTGCAGTGGTATGGGCACATGAAGAGAATGGATGAGGGAAGAATTCCAAAGATTATGTTTGATCTGCAACTGGAGCGGAAGAGGCCCAGAGGAAGACCAAGAGATAGATGGGTGAAGGGAGTGAAGGAATGTGTGACGAGAAGAGGAGAGAACTGGACGAAGGTGGAAGAGGGGGAATGGTGGAAAGACAGAACACGATGGAGAGGCTTGTGTTTCCGACAGACCCAGCCAGTGGCTGGAAACTGTCCAAGATGATGATGATGATCTTTTCTCCATTTGTTCAGCAGCCCTTAACATTGCTGCTTTGCTTTCTTCTCTTACGTAAAAGCGACGGTTGCACCTCACTGCGATGCAACGTTATTTACTTGCTGGTTTGTAGCCTCCAAATATAAGATTGTTTGTCAGATGCTCTATATTTGTATCGTTTATTTGCTGTGCCTTTGATCAGTTTAGACTCATATGATATTATCAGGTTCATGTGCAGTAACATTATGTACCAGACCGCACGAAATGTAACATGAAAGTCGAATTAACTTTTCAATCCGTATGTGAAGCCACACATGAACAACTGCATAGGGAAGATCGGACAGGTCGGCATACTTTTTTCCTTGACTTTTTCCAGCCTGTATTTTCAGTGTTTCCACTGATCTTTTTATATGTGGAAACATTCACACACTGTTTATCATTATATGTAAGTAATTAGGGCATCTAACTAATTGTCTAGTCATAAAAAATATTCAGTGCAGTAATACCACCTGGGCAACCTACACCACCCATGGGGCAAATTGGCCCATATGATTTTATAATTTAAGTAGTTACGACACTGGTCATTTAATTGAAAATATATAGACTTTAAAATTCACAGTTGTTTTAATATAAATTCCTACATATTGATTACGCAAACTACCATCATAAATTGTGTTATCATTGTTGTAATAACAGTTTGACAGAAAATCAAGTCCAGAACTTTTATCAGTGTTCGCGTGTTTGTCCGATAGGATCGCCGCAGCTCAAATATTTTTAAAAACGTCCTTTCACGTCATTTTTTTTACACATGACAGTTGAACCCACCGCTTACCACTTGTGTTGTGAATTCACTCATCACCTGCGTTACTTTGAGAAAATGGTTTGACACCTAAGACTCAGGACATCCTCATCCACATAGTCTTGCTCCTGAAGAACCTTCTTACGAATGTCTACCTTTTTATGCGTTTTATTTGAAGAGCCTTATTGTGACCACCACCACTTTTACAGAGAACATCAGTATTTGTCTTCAAAGTGTTTTCTTTTGTCTCTTCGGAGCTTGTTTGCGTTGCTATGCCTTTTTCCCTCGACTCTTTGTCTGTACTCTTGAAGTTTTTAGCCGCTTCTATGCTGTCTTTTTTGTAAGCCGCGACTTTTAAAATTACCAAACTCCTTCAGGCGTTGTTACGCATGGTTGTTCACGCAATATAATGTTTAACTAAACAGGCGCGGGCCGGAGTGGCCGAGAGGTTCTAGGCTCTTCAGTCTGGAACAGCGCGACCGCTACGGTCGCAGGTTCGAATCCTGCCTCGGGAATGGATGTGTGTGATGTCCTTAGGTTAGTTAGATTTGAGTAGTTCTACGCTCTAGGGGACTGATGACCTCCGATGTTAAATCCCATAGTGCTCAGAGCCATTTGAACTATTTTGAACCAAACAGACGACGTTACTAATGGTTCAAATGGCTCTGAGCACTATGGGACTTAACATCTTTGGTCATCAGTCCCCCAGAACTTAGAACTACTTAAACCTAACTAGCCTAAGGACATCACACACATCCATGCCCGAGGCAGGATTCGAACCTGCGACCGTAGCAGACGTTACTAATACAATAGGTATACCATTGTCTTCTTGAGGAGCTGAAGGGCCAGCTTCAGCAATCAAACCCCAACCAATAGCATTAGGATCATGTCTATCTGTAATGTACTAAGGAGAAAGTCACTGTCTGTGAAAATATCCCTGTTTAAAGGACAGATGCCTGTCACTTTGTTTCCAGCCACTATGTTTCTGGACGTAGTGGCACTTGGCAGTGAAGTTTTCACTATGGCTGAGAGGTAGCATTTTGTCATTGGTAGTTTCTTTCCTATGACCCATGCATCTCACGCTCAGTTTAGAAACTATTTAAAGAATCCACAAACGCTACAGTGTAAGAGCTGTAGATAGTGACTAGAGAGAGATTGGGACACCATTTTCCTTGGAAAAATATAAAGCTTCAGCTGATCGATGGAAACTAATATGATCAATTAGTTCCAAGCAAGGATGGTCTTTGGAACATCGAACATGTGATACATAATGTTGCATATTTCAAGAAGCTAGTTTTTATCATCCACGCTGAGGGGTGGGCATTATCATTGCCCCCAACCAGGACTGTCGTTCATAATGTGGGCTCTGAAGTTAACCCTAAACAATATGAAAAATGGAGGCATGGTATTCTGAGTTGAACTAATATAAAAAGCCATAACGATAAGTGATCGTCTTTCAGCAGATGTTACTCACTCTATTTGATGCAGTCCTCTTTGAGCTACTGTTGTCAAAACTTTGGACTGTAATAATTCCGCTTTCCACTCTGCAGACCACAGTAAGTTTGTCTTCTTAAAATATTGGTCAGGTTTTCAAAAAACAAGGTAGTGTTATATTTGTTGAAGCACCTACATCGTGCCAAACTAGCTGCATGAGGAGTTCGAATGAATAGTGTTGGCTGTCACTTCCAAATCCTGAAAATCAATTAGGTCCCATCATTCCAAAGTCAGTCCAAGACTGGGTTTTTGGCTGACTCTGAGCCCTATGGGACTTAACATCTGAGGTCATCAATCCCCTAGAACTCAGAACTACTTAAATCTAACTAACCAAAGGACATCACACACATCCATGCCCGAGGCATGATTCGAACCTGCGACCGTAGCGGTCGCGCGGTTCCAGACTGTAGCGCCTACAACCGCTCAGCCATCCTGGCCGGCACTGGGTTATTTTGCGTTAACAGTCAGTTGCGTAGGTTTAGGCAAATTGTCGAAATTCTTTTGACCAAAGACCAGAGATTATGTCGCTAGTTTTTGGAAGGTATTCTTAAAAAACAGTTTCTTCTTCAGGCTCAAATACCTGCAGACAAGGATTTGTCTTAGCTGTGTAGATCCTATTTAAATAGTCCTTGAATAAATTAAGCTACCAGAAAGTTATTAGTGAACTTGTATGTGTGCATGTATGTATGTATGTATTAAAACAGGGACCTAGAAACGAATGAGAGGCTTCGTTCCACAGTAGCCTGCAGTGGTTCCCAACCCAACAACAGGCCACAGCAATCCACCCACCGCACCGCCGCTCCACACCGAAACCAGGGTTATTGTGCGGTCCAGCCCCCAGTCTACCGTCCGGGAACGTCTCATACCAGATAAGTGGTGGCTCCAAATGTTTGTGTGGTAGAATAATTATGGAGTACGCGTACGTGGAAACGGTGTTTGCACAGCAATCGCTGACACAGTGTAGCTGAGCCCGCATTCACCGAAATAGATAGAAAACCGCCTTAAAACCCATCGACAGGCTGGCTGGCACACCGGACCTCGACACTAATCCAGCAGGTGGATTCGTGCCAGGGACCGGCACTCCTTCCTCCTCGGAAAGCAGCACGTTAGACCGCGCGGCTAGCCAGGAGGGCATTAGCGAACTTACTTCTATACATATTACTTGCAATATATTTGATTCTCTTATTAATGTAGCTAAAATATTATGTAGAACACTACAAAACAAAGAAATATGTTACTTGACATCTTTCTCCAAAACTATAACTATCCAAGAATATTTTGGTGTTTCAGCCGTTCTAAATCTTTGAATTTATTACAATACCTCTTTTAAAGTTTTTCTAGGTATGTTAAATGTGGTGTCACAGCTAGACACCACACTTGCTAGGTGGTAGCCTTTAAATCGGCCGCGGTCCGTTAGTATACGGCGGACCCGCGTGTCGCCACTGTCAGTGATAGCAGACCGAGCGCCACCACACGGCAGGTCTAGAGAGACGTACTGGCACTCGCCCCAGTTGTGCAGCTGACGTTCATAGCAATGGTTCACTGACAAATACGCTCTCATTTGCCGAGACGATAGTTAGCATAGCCTTCAGCTACATTTGCTACGACCTAGCAAGGCGCCGTATTCAATTGATAATTAATATTATGAAGCATGTACCGTAACGAGAGATGTTCTACAATTGTGGATTAAAGTTAAGTATTACATCATCTAAGTACTTTATTTGCAATTCTCAAGATAGTGTCCTGTTCCAGACCTCAAGCCAGTCAGCATGTAATTAAACGCGTGCATTTCGGCCTCCTCTAGCAACCCAGTGTTGGTGCTTCTGCCAACACTACATTAAGCTCTCTGTCCACTTAACTAATTGATCTTTGACTCTGTTTTGCTTCTATCACCACTAAACTCATAGTTTCTTCAGAAAGATTGCCTCTTTCTGTTACCTCTTTATAATTTCCACCGGTCCCAAAAGAGAATCGACGATGAGTAGAAACATGTCTATATTCGAAGACACACGTGGATATGACACTTCTAAATGTCCTGAAGTTTCCTGTAAATAATAATTTAAAATTTACGTTACAATCATTTTAGCTGAATACATGAGGATAATTTATTGGTTTTGAAAGAACAATAGAAAAAAATCAAATATCGAATAATGTTATCAGTTTAAAATCAATTCAGGACACAATTTTCTTCGATAAAAATTGCGTTGAGTACGATCCATATTTTGACTACGTTGGGCCTATTGAAGTTAATAGGAATAATTTCTTATAAAAAGACAGTGGGCAGATTAACCATGGTGGCCGACATGCCTAAGTGGGACACTGTCCCCCATGACCGCATTGGGATTATATTAGTTCGTTTTAAGGAAATGTTTTAATCATTTCTCACTGTGTATAAATTCAAAATAATCTTTCATCTATGGACTTTAATCGTCGTACTTGATTGTTTCATGAGAGCATTACTCTGGATTACACAACAAAATATCTTATGCAAGCAAAATCTCTTTCCACTAACAGAAAACCTAAAATGCGTGCCCTACCTCGCTTGACAATCGTAACTGTACTACCGCGTTTGTGGAAAGGCGGCGGTATTGTTGCCACCAACCTCCTTGGTCGTTGGCGCATTCTAACGGCAGTTTAACGAATTAATACCAATATGCCAACGTGTCCCGATCTCCTCTAATCTGTGTAATATACGATCGAAAGGACAGTAAAATATGTTATCGATCCGTGTAGCCTACAGAATAACCTGAGTGCGAAGACGCCGACCATTCGCTATAGAACCACTTCATATCATGTGCGAACTACAACTGATACACTAGTAACGCCAACATACAGACTGAATTACGATGTCTTCTATATTAACGGATTGCATTGCGTGTCCTCTTGTCCTTGTGTCACAAGACTGATTGTGGAGCACAGAGATGGGCACATAACGGCCAAGTACCAAACCTGCAGGCGACGGGTAGTATGCGATGGGGGAGAGATCATGCTGACCCCACTATTTCCTCTATGTTAATCGAGCAATGTTCTTTAAGAAGCATGGCCTTCCAGGAAAACCAGCACCATATTGTCTACTCAGTTTCATAGATTTATGAAGAGTTCGCCCACTGCAAGCAAACTAATTTCGTGGATGTGATCCTCCTGAGAGCTCAAAAGTAAACCAGAGTCTCGCATACATAGGCGTGTATGATACAAATACTCCGGTGGCACTCATATTACAAACTGTCGAATATTGCTTCCTCTTTCCTTTCTTGTTATCGCAATATTTTCCATCATCTGGTAATTTTTTTGTGATGTCTGAACCGTTGAAATATGCATTTCGTTCACGTTGACTATTCCTATGGCATCCAGTCTATTTTCGTCAGCAATAATTTGTAGTACCATAAGTAATCTCTCAGATTTTTCTCGCGAGACTGATTAATAGGGAGCTTCCGTGTGTTCTGCCGAGTTGTTGTTTGTCTGGTTGGAGTCCAGGTAGCGACTACACGTAACAGCAAAACTCGCATCATCTGAAGAAAGAGGGCTAGGTCGCTCGTCGAAATATTGTGTGCCTGGACGCACTCTTTCAGTCCTTCCACCGAGAACAGTTGGTGGCATTCCCAGGTAAATGAACTTGGGTCCTCAGCATAGTAGTCAGACACACTGACAACTTCGCAACGGAGGCAGACACAGGTTTATAAGGGATGAGTGAATGCGTCATTGCTTGCAGTATCAAGAGCTGTTTAGAAAGTGTGTGGTGTAAGTTACCTAACTTGAAGAATAATCGTCTATTGGATTCGATGTAAACGAACTAAATTATGTATTACAACCACTTGAAAGAAAAACATTCGCAACAGCACCGCAAACTCCCATCACGCTGGTCACCTTCCTCGCCGTGGTGAATGGACAGAGAGTTGTTTAAAACCGTAAGATCGCTGCTACGCACTCGTTTCCCAATCTCACCCGCTTGATTAACTTTAGCAAGTGTTCAAATACAAGCGATGTGAGTATTTACACAAGAAAGGAAAATATGCAACCAATGGGGGATGATGTAGGGTACAGTCACGTGATGTGATGGGCCTTCCGAAGAACGAGGTACCGTAGCTAAATTTATACCTCACGACGGTACCACAAGTAAGCACAGTAGATGCCAAACACAGCAATGAGTAAGAGTTTCCATAGGCCGCCGCTGCTACTGAAGACTGACTGACGTCAGAGCGGAGTACCGCTCAGCAAGCCCTCTGTAGTCATCGCCGAAGATGAGAGCGTCGTCTCAGTCCAGAACCAGCCGTGCGACAGTTGAATTACACAAAACAATGTAGCAGTGTTTATAGTCAGCTGTACATTGGGAGAGGAGACTATTATTGTGTACTGTGTCAAGTGATACATTAGTGTTTAGTGAACGTGGACATGGATTGGTTCAAATAGCTCTGAGCACTATGCGACTTAACTGCTGAGGTCATCAGTCCCCTAGCACTTAAAACTACTTAAACCTAACTAACCTAAGGATATCACTCACATCCATGTCCGAGGCAGGATTCGAACCTGTGACCGGGGCGGTCCCGCGATTCCAGACTGTAGCGTCTAGAACCGCTTGGCCACTCCGGCCGAGAAACAGAAGCGAATGAACAGAGGACTTACCAGAAACGCTGAGAGAACGAGGGCAGGAAGATTTAAGATATAAACACACCATAAAAATGGAAGAGAGAAAGGTGGTGTACCAAGTGATATGCTTTACGACAGCGAGAGAGTTGACATCATTTATAACGGAACTCAACAAAAACGAGAGGAATAAAATTAAATTCTTTATGTGTTCTCCTCTTCTGTATACAAACTAACACAGGAGAGGACTACCAACTGCATGCTGTAACTTGGACCTAGGTTTACACTTCACACAAGGTTCAAAAACCGTTCAAATGGTTCTGAGCACTATGGGACTTCTTCTGAGGTCATCAGTCCCCTAGAACTTAGAACTACCTAAACCTAACTAACCTAATGACGTCACTCACATCCATGCCCGAGGCAGGATTCGAACCTGCGACCGTAGCGGTCGCGCAGCTCCAGACTGTAGCGCCTAGAACCGCTCCGCCACCCCGGCCGGCCCAAAAGCCGTATTTGTCATGCTGCATGAGACACAAATACTATAATTTTTTCAAATTTTTTTTCCAGTTTGTTATTTATTAAGAATCAGGTAATAGGCAGTCAGAAGCTGTTTTGGTATTAGCACGTACTCTTACGCATTTATTATGGCAATGATTGTAGCGCTGCTACGTATAGTCGTAATGTTATGTATTTAGTGACAGCTTGCCGTTATATATATTCGCAATGTCCATCCAATATCGTAACGTAAGTCTCCAAAACATTTAATCAGTGGTCGAGACGAGCCGCTTCACAACATTGTCCTTGGTTGCAGCTATGTAGACCCTCTCTCGCCGCCAACCGTCACTCTCTCCTTGTATTAAAATGGGGAAGTAACTCTGAACTTTTGCACCTTTTGTCGTGAATGACTTGTACGTCTTGGAGCTGACAAATATGTTTTTTGCTGATTGTAGCAGCTACTCACTGACTATTTTAAATAGTCTAGGTATATTGTGAGCAAATCCGTAACACTTAATTAGCAAGTGTGAACCATATTATCCGTTTTACTGATTGTTATAACTAGTTGCTGACTGCCTTAGATAGTCTAGCTGTATTCCGAATATATCTTCAACGCCTATCAGTAATCTTGAACCCTGATTGTATTTTATTGCTATACTTTCAGTGTATTTTACGAAGGCTGTAAAGATTTTCATATGTTATGCTTAAATGTATGATATGGTTTTGTCGGTGATTGAGACAAACCGCTTCCTGACAAACTGCTTGTTCTACATCTACATCTACATCTACATTGATACTCCGCAAGCCACCCAACGGTGTGTGGCTGAGGGCACTTTACGTGCCACTGTCATTACCTCCCTTTCCTGTTCCAGTCGCGTATGGTTCGCGGGAAGAACGACTGTCTGAAAGCCTCCGTGCGCGCTCGAATCTCTCTAATTTTACATTCGTGATCTCCTCGGGAGGTATAAGTAGGGGGAAGCAATATATTCGATACCTCATCCAGAAACGCACCCTCTCGAAACCTGGCGAGCAATCTACACCGCGATGCAGAGCGCCTCTCTTGCAGAGTCTGCCACTTGAGTTTATTAAACATCTCCGTAACGCTTTCACGGTTACCAAATAACCCTGTGACGAAACGCGCCGCTCTTCTTTGGATCTTCTCTATCTCCTCCGTCAGACCGATCTGGTACGGATCCTACACTGATGAGCAATACTCAAGTATAGGTCGAACGAGTGTTTTGTAAGCCACCTCCTTTGTTGATGGACTACATTTTCTAAGGACTCTCCCAATGAATCTCAACCTGGTACCCGCCTTACCAACAATTAATTTTATATGATCATTCCACTTCAAATCGTTCCGCACGCATACTCCCAGATATTTTACAGAAGTAACTGCTACCAGTGTTTGTTCCGCTATCATATAATCATACAATAAAGGATCCTTCTTTCTATGTGTTCGCAATACATTACATTTGTCTATGTTGAGGGTCAGTTGCCACTCCCTGCACCAAGTGCCTATCCGCTGCAGATCTTCCTGCATTTCGCTACAATTTTCTAATGCTGCAACTTCTCTGTATACTACAGCATCATCCGCGAAAAGCCGCATGGAACTTCCGACACTATATACTAAGTCATTTATATATATTGTGAAAAGCAATGGTCCCATAACACTCCCCTGTGGCACGCCAGAGGTTACTTTAACGTCTGTAGACGTCTCTCCATTGATAACAACATGCTGTGTTCTGTTTGCTAAAAACTCTTCAATCCAGCCACACAGCTGGTCTGATATTCCGTAGGCTCTTACTTTGTTTATCAGGCGACAGTGCGGAACTGTATCGAACGCCTTCCGGAAGTCAAGAAAAATAGCATCTACCTGGGAGCCTGTATCTAATATTTTCTGGGTCTCATGAACAAATAAAGCGAGTTGGGTCTCACACGATCGCTGTTTCCGGAATCCATGTTGATTCCTACATAGTAGATTCTGGGTTTCCAGAAATGACATGATACGCGAGCAAAAAACATGTTCTAAAATTCTACAAGAGATCGACGTAAGAGATATAGGTCTATAGTTTTGCGCATCTGCTCGACGACCCTTCTTGAAGACTGGGACTATCTGTGCTCTTTTCCAATCATTTGGAACTCTCCGTTCCTCTAGAGACTTGCGGTACACGGCTGTTAGAAGGGGGGCAAGTTCTTTCGCGTACTCTGTGTAGAATCGAATTGGTATCCCGTCAGGTCCAGTGGACTTTCCTCTATTGAGTGATTCCAGTTGCTTTTCTATTCCTTGGACACTTATTTCGATGTCAGCCATTTTTTCGTTTGTACGAGGATTTAGAGAAGGAACTGCAGTGCGGTCTTCCTCTGTGAAACAGCTTTGGAAAAAGGTGTTTAGTATTTCAGCTTTACGCGTGTCATCCTCTGTTTCAATGCCATCAGCATCCCGTAGTGTCTGGATATGCTGTTTCGAGCCACTTACTGATTTAACGTAAGACCAGAACTTCCTAGGATTTTCTGTCAAGTCGGTACATAGAATTTTACTTTCGAATTCAATGAACGCTTCACGCATAGCCCTCCTTACGCTAACTTTGACATCGTTTAGCTTCTGTTTGTCTGAGAGGTTTTGGCTGCGTTTAAACTTGGAGTGGAGCTCTCTTTGCTTTCGCAGTGGTTTCCTAACATTGTTGTTGTACCACGGTGGGTTTTTCCCGTCCCTCACAGTTTTACTCGGCACGTACCTGTCTAAAACGCATTTTACGATTGCCTTGAACTTTTTCCATAAACACTCAACATTGTCAGTGTCGGAACAGAAATTTTCGTTTTGATCTGTTAGGTAGTCTGAAATCTGCCTTCTATTACTCTTGCTAAACAGATAAACCTTCCTCCCTTTTTTTATATTCCTATTAACTTCCATATTCAGGGATGCTGCAACGGCCTTATGATCACTGATTCCCTGTTCTGTACATACAGAGTCGAAAAGTTCGGGTCTGTTTGTTATCAGTAGGTCCAAGATGTTATCTCCACGAGTCGGTTCTCTGTTTAATTGCTCGAGGTAATTTTCGGATAGTGCACTCAGTATAATGTCACTCGATGCTCTGTCCCTACCACCCGTCCTAAACATCTGAGTGTCCCAGTCTATATCTGGTAAATTGAAATCTCCACCTAAGACTATAAGATGCTGGGAAAATTTATGTGAAATGTATTCCAAATTTTCTCTCAGTTGTTCTGCCACTAATGCTGCTGAGTCGGGAGGTCGGTAAAAGGAGCCAATTATTAACCTAGTTCGGTTGTTTAGTGTAACCTCCACCCATAATAATTCACAGGAACTATCCACTTCTACTTCACTACAGGATAAACTACTACTAACAGCGACGAACACTCCACCACCGGTTGCATGCAATCTATCCTTTCTAAACACCGTCTGTACCTTTGTAAAAATTTCGGCAGAATTTATCTCTGGCTTAAGCCAGCTTTCTGTATCTATAACGATTTCAGCTTCGGTGCTTTCTATCAGCGCTTGAAGTTCCGGTACTTTACCAACGCAGCTTCGACAGTTGACAATTACAATACCGATTGCTGCTTGGTCCCCGCATGTCCTGACTTTGCCCCGCACCCGTTGAGGCTGTTGCCTTTTCTGTACTTGCCCAAGGCCATCTAACCTAAAAAACCCTTATAGTCAACATTTATCACGTGATTTAATCTTGTAAATTTTTGAAATATTTTTCGATGTTGTGACTATTTCCGAGTAAGATGTATGTGCTGTACAACACTTCCAAACTGTATACCTGTTGTAGCTGACTGGTACTCAAAATTACTGCGTTGTAATGTGAAGAAACTGTATGGATCTGGTTTATAAAAGTAAAAATGTTAATTGTAGGTTTCACCATTATTTTATGTATTACACAACACCGAAAATATATGTTTACTCTGCATCGAAGTTGTTATGTGAACGACTGCTGCCACCTGGTGGTGCCCCTAAACACTACGTAGTCCGTTTGACTACTGCCCAGCAGTGTGCCGTCAGCTGTCAGCACCGACACAGCTGGCGACATACTTTTAGCCAAATGTATTTGACCAGAAACTTGTGTGCGTGTTTGGCATTATCATGGTTTTGTTGTATAATTAAAACGTTACACTGGAGCGACTACTTTAGCGACGAATGTTTACGTCGTGCACTTTATATTTTTGGCGTTGGATTGTCCATAACCGTTTTTACTTACGTTACACTTCCTCCCAAACATGTCCATGACTAAATGACAGTGTAAGAACTCGCACACGCTACGTAGACATTCACGCGCCGGAGATCATCGCCATTAGTGTGTCGTGTGTGTCGTCGTGTTTAGTGTTCAGTGTTCACCATCACACTCCATCGTTCACCAGTGCCATCGTCATCTTCAGTGTTTGTGCGTCGTGTCAACAGTTTGTAGTGTGGATTGTCATCGAGTGTGAACGGCTTCATGTTTTTTATGTTCATGTGTCTACTGTTTTTTCCCCGCCGTTTTGTTCCAATTCATGTGTCGTCTCTGTTTTATCATTATAATATCTTTGGCTGAAGAGCAGCGTATTGTGCTGCTGCCAGCCTACCTGTTTTTATACGGGTATTAAAATCACTATAAAGAAAAAAAAAATGACAGTGTATTACACATGGTGTCAGAATGGTGTAATTCGTGTATTAGACATTGTTATTTGTAACGAATGACTATTGTTAGACTGTAAAAAATGGTTTGCAATACCTTTTCAGATCTGAAGACAGCAGTTTAATTTGTCGAAACTAGTTGTGTATAGCGATCTAAGAAAATAAACTTAGTAAGGAGATTATGTAATTCAGATCCAGAAATCGCTCTCCTGCTCGCAGTGTTAAGTAATCGTAACAAGAAAAATTGCTGCAAAGTACTTCGAATAGTGATGCTAACTACACATACGTGTTGAGGTGGATTGTATACTCATAGAGAAGAAGTAACCAAAGTAACTGAGAACTGACGCAGTGACAACATGGATTTTGCGAAGGTAACGGATTTTTAGCTCTGAACCAAAAAAAGGAATGTCGACTTTCAGGAGATGCATTATCAGGAATACAGCGAAACACAGTTGTTTCAATTAAACATACATTTTATTATTTCCACTTTTATGGCTGTAAAGCAATATAATCACAGTTAGTTCAAGTGAATCACACAGTAGTCTCCTTTGGGTCACTGTCTATACACTCGATTCACTTTTGTTCCGTGTTGACTGTAATCTCCTCCCTGAGGAGCCAGTCGATGAACTCCTCGAAGCCCTCGTACCTCTGGCACCAGAGCTGCAGCAGGTGGTCGATGTCTGGGCGGTCGACGACGTCCCTGAGCCAGCGCTGGTGCCTGTTGGTGGTGGCCTTCTTCAGCAGCCACAGCCTCCTCTGGTGGCACTCGAAGCTCGGGCATGGGGGACCGTCTCGGCATCGTCTCTGGAAAACAGGAAAGATTTCCTCCGTTTTAAAGAGAACCAGTGAAGTATGATTTTCGCTGAAAATACCGTACAAACTTAAAAACGGCACAGCAGCACAACCGACTTATAAAGCAGCTCCGAAGACAGAGCCTCATTTAGTCAAATCTGAATAAAGCTACAATTCTTGTGAAGCGATCAAAGGAATTCTAGAGCACATTTATCTCCACCGATCAGACATAAAACCCCAAGAAGTTTTGTCCTTACTTTAAATGAGTGAACGGATGAAAGCAACAGTCAGTAGCAACAACAGCCTGTAAATGGAAGGTAACACAGGAGAATGTAGAAAACTATTACAGAGAGGAAGATTGTACTCTTCCATTAAATCGTCGCACGAACATCAGGATGAAAGGTATCGTAGTAAGTTCAAAATGGTTCAAATGGGTCTGAGCACTACGGGACTTAACATCTGAGGTCATCAGTCCGCTAGAACTTAGAATTACTTAAACCTATCTAACCTAAGGACATCACACTCATCCGTGCCCGAGCCTACAGCGGTCGCGCGGTTCCAGGCTAAAGCGCGTAGAACTGCTCGGCCACACCGGCCGGCTCGAAGTAAGTAATCTAACAATACTTCTCATCATAGAAATGGCGACAGGACATTGCGGAATACATATAGAGCCTACAGGATGTTCATTTTAACTGAATAAATTGAAATATCTCGAGAACTACACATAGGAACAAAAAATTGTAGTTCCGATTAGTTTTTTTCGGAGATATCCAACGACACTACACCCGACCCGCCATCCCACCCCACCACGTGCGTGGGAGATGGGGGCCAACTTTGAAATCTTGATTGGGAACCACCTGCTTTTTATTGCAGATTAGGATTGTACGAAAAAATCTATATGGGTTTTGTCTGAAGCATTTTCTTCGTTTTGCCACAGATGACTGTAATTGGAGGAATAAAAATGTTTACACAATCGTAACTTATGACTTGCTGATCCGTGGCCCTTGATTACCCAACGGCACGTGGGACCCCACCTCTGTGTTCCAAGTGTAGGACAAGACAGTAATATATAACATCTATTTGGAAAACCCATTCGCAAGCCAGCTGCTATGGCCGAGTGGTTTTAGGCGCTTCAGTCCGGAACCATCCGGCTGCTACGGTCGCAGGTTCGAATCCTGCCTCGGGCATGGATGTGGGTGATGTCCTTAGGTACGTTACTTTTAAGTGGTCCTTAGTCTAGCGGCCTGATCGCCTCAGATGTTAAGTCCCGTAGTGCTCAGAGCCTTTTGAACCCATTCGCAACATTGTATTCCTTCGACATACCGATCAGGGGTCTACTCGACGCGCCGCTTTGGCCGTGGCTCGAGGTGAACCGCTACTCTATTTTCCCAAACAGAGTAAGTGTTCAAACCTAGTACCGACTTCAGTACACTCAGTGATCCGCTTTTCAAATGATCGTAACAGGTCAGAAGCATATCTGCGGAAATGTCAGCACGAGCATTTCTGTTGCGGTCTACCTTGTCTTCACGGCCTGTTGGCACTTGCTGGGACGCCTTATCTTTGAAATATCTCCACGGAAAGAAATCCGGTGACCTAGCGGGACAATCAATAGCGCCAACTTTGCCGATCCACTGACCTGTGTAAACACAGTCTAATACCTCCAGTGCTGAAATTGCTTTATGTGCTGGGCAGCAATCATGATGAAACCACATAGGTTGTTGAACGTACAGGGCCACATCTTGCAATACACCGCTAGTTCCTGTTCCAAAACATTCTATATTAGCGTCCATTCAGCGTCCCGTCGATAAAATGCGGACCAAGGACTTTCTTCCCTATGATGCCATACCGTACGTCAACCGACCAAGGACGTTGATGGTAAACTTGCCGTAATCAGTGCAATTTTCTACACTGCAGTAATCCATGTTATGCTGGTTAACGCTACCATGATCCGTAAATGTAGACTCATCGGAAAACAGTACCTTGGCAAGGTAGGTGGGGGTCGTTTTCGTCTAATCATGTTTCCAAACACAAGCTGTAACATTTCTTTTGTAACAGAATCAGTGTAAGTGGATATTGCAGTTTTCAATTCATCGATGGATTTTGGACGGTTTGGACGGTTTTTATAGACAATTGCCCAGAAGAAAGGTCAGGTGGTGTTAGGTCAGGTGATCGTGGAGGCCAAAGTCCCTGTAAAATTATGCGACCACCGGAAACATCAGCAAGCGGTGACACTGAAACGCGAGCTGTATGCGCGATTGCACCATCTTGTTGAAAATAACCGTTCACTATTTCACTTACACAATTTCTCCTATGAATGGGTAGAGAATATGCTGTATCGCTGTGCTTTTATTATTTCGCCGGCCGGAGTGGCCGTGCGGTTCTAGGCGCTACACTCTGGAACCGCGAGACCGCTACGGTCGCAGGTTCGAATCCTGCCTCGGGCATGGATGTGTGTGATGTCTTTAGGTTAGTTAGGTTTAACTAGTTCTAAGTTCTAGGGCACTAATGACCTCAGAAGTTGAGTCCCATAGTGCTCAGAGCCATTTGAACCATTTTTATTATTTCGTTGAAAAATATGAGCCCCACAATCCGACGTCCAGAAATTGCAATCCAAACACCTATTTTCACAGGATGAAGTGTTTCCTCATAGTTACACGATGGATTTGCAGTATTCCACATACGAGAATTTTGCAAGTTTATGTACCCGGATAAATGAAACCACGCCTCATCAGTGAAAAACGTTTTCATTAAGAATATCCATTTCATTTTGTTGACGAAATTTCTGAACCATTGACAATAATGCAGTCTCTTGCCATGATCAGTATTTTTCAGTTCTTTCACGACTGTCACTTTCTATGGGAAAAGTTGTAATTTATTCCTTACAGATATGTCGGGCGTTCCGACACTAACATCGATTTCCTGGACGAGTTTTCTTACTGACTTATTCGGACTCATGGACATTTTATCGGAAATATCGAGTAGTTTTTTCTCAGACAAAACGCTAGAACGACCACTTCTCGGTGCATCTCTCACTGAACCCGTACTTCGAAATTTGTTGATCAAATATCGTACAGCATCGCTGTGTGGGAGTGTTGTCTCCGGGAAAACTGAATTAAATGTTTGACTAACTGAAACTGTGTATTTACCGCCAGCTTTGAACACTTTTCCGACTAAAAACACACATTTTTCAATGATTAGCATTTTAACAGTGACACAAACGAAACAAACGAACCAAGGAACTAAACGTAAACGTTCACGTCAACACATAACGACACACACCAACGATACTACTGACTCTGGCTGAGATAATCGAAACAGTGGAATTTTGGGAGAGTCCACTTGAAGGGAAGTAATCTGGGAAGGCGAACAATCATACGGCACGCGCGACAAACAATGATACAGCAGTGCGGAGAGGCTTTTTGAACACCCAGTACCATTCGGTTCGGAAATCGGCGCCATAAGTTCTTGAAGCAATGGCACGTGGTATGGTTGATACTTATGATGATGTGATATTGTGGCAATACTACTACCCGCGGACATAACGAAACAGCGGTGTAATTTCCGAGCGCTTGTCGATGGGTTGTTCAAATGTGTGTGAATTCCTAAGGGACGAAACTGCTGACGTCATCGGTCTCTAGGCTTACTCACTACTTACACTTACTTATGCTAGGACCAACACACACACCCATGCCTGAGGGAGGGCTCGAACCTCCGACGGGAGCGGCCGCGCAGTCCGTGACATGGCGCCTCAAACCACGCGACCACTACGTGCGGCTCCATGGGTTGTGGTGCACCGCCTTTAGTGTAGCTGTTTCATTAGCCTCTCCTGTAACATGTTTGCTTCGTTTCCTTTTGCCGGTCTGTATGCTACCATCAGATATAACGTCGTTCACAGCTATGGAAAAGTCCGAACGAGGGCCAGCTTTCTCTGGAAAATGCTGGGCATACAAGGCAAAAGCAGCCTCAGTATTTCTCCTACGTTGACCGTAAATCAGGATCGCTTCAGTTTTGTCTTCTGTGGTTGCAACATTCATCGCCCACTTGCTTGTGTGTTCTCTAAATGGTAGATGGATGTGCAGACAACAAACACTACGAAGGAATTTTGATGTTTAGAGCCGCTATCTATTGTAGGTCTGCACGATTTCCCAGCTCCGGTCGTAGTGTAACTGCCTGTTACGATACGTCATAGTTCGCTACACGGCCACGGCGACTCGTCGAGTAGTGCCCTGTTCAG
This sequence comes from Schistocerca americana, assembly GCF_021461395.2. Lineage (NCBI taxonomy): Eukaryota > Metazoa > Arthropoda > Insecta > Orthoptera > Acrididae > Schistocerca > Schistocerca americana. The sequence continues at coordinate 199,521,990 of NC_060119.1, forward strand.
TGTGTCGGAACAGTACAAATTTTGAGAATGGGGTCTCCAATTGCAAGCCATGAAATACTGGTCTGTCCTACCCTCGGAGCATGAGGTTGGGTCCCCAGTGCCGTTGGATATTCAAATCGTAAATTACGATTGTTAAGCCATTTCTGTTCCTACAGCGCCATCTGTGGCGGAACTAAGAAAATGCTTCAGACCAATTGGTTGTAGATTTTGCAGTAGAATCGTAATCTGCTATAAAAAATGGATATTCCCATTGAAGACTTCCAAGTTTCCCTCCACCACCCACGCGCGAGGTAGAGTGGCGAGTCGAGATGTCTTTCTCCGAGACAAATAAGTTAGAATCGCAACTTTTTTTTAATCCGATCTCTAGTTTTCGAGATATTTCAATGTCGTCAGTTAAAATGAACACCATGTATGTGTTTCCACACAAACTATGAGAATGAATTTTCTCCTCGTCCATCGTAGGTCGCTGAAGTATTCAAGCGTTCCTAATAACGTGAAAAATCCACAGGTCATTCCCTTTTTGAACAACAGTTGTCGATCAGACGCATACCGTTGACGGCAGTTCGCAGTGGAATTTTTGAACGTGTTATATGGTCCCGTATCAAGTTTCTGGCTTGGGTCGGTGCAGTGGTGAGGAATTGCGGTTAATGGTTCCCGTGGAGCCGGAAAGTCGCTTAAGGGAAATGACGCCATATTTCCTTCGCAAAAGTTTTCACCGTTACAGGTACGTGCTCAGTCTCTTATCATCGACGAAATTGATTTTATGGTTCCTCTTTTTTCATAGCTGCATCATACCGAAATGACTGATACAAGCTAAGGGAACATGAAACAGAAATTTCAAAAACATTTCAAGGTGACTAGGTCAAATGGGAAAATATGCTACAGTTTGCCCACGTCAGGACGTAGTTTTGTTGTGTGCAGAGGTAGCGGGTGAAACAAGGTCGGCCTAACTGGACTAACACATCAACAGCCGCGTAAAGACTGGCAGTGCGCTTTCCTATTTTCGAGGTAAGTGGACAGATGCTCCCAGTAATGTCTGCAAAACAAATAGATCTATTTCGATGATGTCAGTTTAAAGCTGGTTTACGTAACTTCCGTTTTATGCTCTCATATTATGACTCCATTGGAGAAGAAAAATGGCCTCTCACGTGCTGAATATTTATTGGACAATAATGAACATTGTTCAGTAATACTGACCATATGAAATCGATATTCATTGTTTGCAATATATAAGGGATGAGACTGCAAAGCTTTAAAAATAATGACGCTCTTTCAATGCACCGTGTAATATTTTGTACTGTGTAATGGTGGTACTGCCCAATACTTCTGCCGAGATTGAGAGAACTTCAAGAAACAACCATCAAATTTCCGCAAAGAACTGAAAAAAGTAAATACCCTAAGATCAGGAAGTGGGCTGGAAGATGTATATGAAGTCTCCATGTGGTACTTTGAAGAAAAGATGTTCCTGATTAACCGGAACACGCCAGATACCATGTTGTCCAAAACGTCAGTGGGAACTGACTATTTTAGTGTCATCACAGTAAGCAGAAATAACTTTATGACTTGTAGCAGTTGCCAGATTTTACTGATAACGTCACATCAGCTGTCCAGAGAGTACACTTGTTACGCCGGCAGGGGTGGCCGTGCGGTTCTAGGCGCTTCAATCTCGAACCGCGTGACCGCTACGGTCGCAGGTTCGAATCCTGCCTCGGGCATGGATGTGTGTGATGTCCTTAGGTTAGTTATGTTTAAGTAGTTCTAAGTTCTAGGGGACTGATGACCACAGATGTTAAGTCCCATACTGCTCAGAGCCATTTGAACTATTAGTACACTTGTTTATTTTTATTCCAACAGTTGTCGCAGCACACACTTAAGATCACGTAAGCTTTCGGCCAGCATAATGTTTTATTCCATTTATAACAGTAGTTGCAGTAGACAGATACAATAGGACACGCACACGATATGTTATGCGGTTACTTTGTTTAATTTGTAATTAACTGTTATGCTTTATGAATCTATGATTACATTGAGGGGCTCCTGGTCTGCTGAAATATTCACAGAAACCATCTCGGATTTGTTTCGCACGTTCAGAATAATTTCCGTTTGAATTTCGCAAAACAAGCAACTCAGTCGCCATACACGCTAGCTAGGAAGAGAAAATGAGCATAAATATTACTCAATACAACTCTGCCAGCAATACTGGGCATGTGAACACCTCTTAATTTGTCTCTGGCATACAATTAGAACCGCTAATGACACCCATATATGTAGGACGATATAAAGTGGAACTGACGCATTAAAATGTTCGCATGGAAAACGTATGCCAGAAACTGATGATTCAAAGAATTCTAAAAAAAGCGTATATCGCCTACGAAGGAGGTGATTTGGTAAGTTCATCTGAGTCCCACAGAGCGAAACGGTGAAGTGATGAGACATTGGACTCACCTTCGTCAGGTTGATAGTTCAAATACTGTTCCAGTCATCCATATTTAGTTTCCCTACGTTTCCCCCTTTTTTATTTATTTTTCTTCAGAGAGTAAGAGAATCTCATCGATGGCAAACTAATTCTAGTGTCTGATGTTACAAGAAGTGTACTCTTAGACATCAGAGTATGTACGTTACCAGAAGCACCAAGAAACCTATTGCTTCCTCAAAAATATACTTTGCATAACGAAAATGACGGTGAAATCAGAGAAATTCGAATTCATAGGAGTGTGTTTTACACCATTTGCACACAGAATAGGACTTGGGGGGACAGGAGGAACTGTTCTATACGAATTAGTCTCTGACACTTATAAGAAGATGGCTAGCAGATCATTGTTTTAGATGTTGACTAGTTTCCCAAATATGTGAATCGATTCTTTGCTTACCTATTTTCTGTCTACTTTAATCAAAATAGAGAAGTGCTTCAGTGAGCATCGTTTGATCTTACATGGCGGATACGATGTACTTTCCTGGAGACACATTTGTACAAATCTCTCGGACTGTTGACCGTTTAGGTCTGTGGCACCGCTACCAACATAGGAAGTTCCTGCTTTGACGCGAAGCAGTCACCGAACCGCTGTGAGAAACTTAACAGTCCTTAATTTGAAACGTTGCAGGAGAGAATCGATAAAATTAAAAGTTGTATTCTGTGGCATCGAAAAATATTGATTAAGTTGGTATATTCAGAAGCAACGAAATGCCTTCCTGAAGATTATCTAAAACGTTATCTCACAATAATGGCTACTCTGCAGTATAAACAATGTATTCTGCATAGACCACGTAGAGAATAAAAGGGAAGAATTAAGAAATTTAAGGTGGTGAAGAAAATTTAAATTGGAAAAGAAACTGTAAAATTACGTTACCTTACTGAGAAATAAGAGAAAACTCCGACCATGCAGATAAGCAGTAATAGGCAACTTCGTGGAGACTTGAGAAATTATTTGACCAATTATACAATAAAGTCAAATGCGAGAAAGTGGTGAACAATCGGCAATTCACATTTCACGTTAGGGGTGTCACACTACCGGATTTCCCAAATTTGACTTAGTTTTGAGGGCGTCCGGAGGCGTGATGGTGCAGTGGTCGGAGAGGGGTTTTAGGGGGGGGTGGAGGGAGGATGTTAATACAGTTGTCCGGGGTAAAGTCGAACCTTTTTTTGTCCCAGAAGAAATTTTATTGACTGAAAATAAATGCACTGCTTAATTACTAAGGAATAACTGCCAACTGCAACGGAACACGCGCCCACTGATAGTAAAATCAAGTGTAGAGGGCAGAACGTGTTAACTGCAGCGAAGCCTGTGGAAGAACGTTCTGTATATATTCGACAGCTCATGCAATACTGCGTTTGACGAAGGTTGTTTTGGCACCAAATAGTGCGACAATCCGAATTATACGGCCACATATCTTAAACACAACATTTGAGTGTTTACCGACAGCGGAACGGAATGGTTTTGGAAACAGTAGATCACCCTCTGATTGTTTCTCCACTCTGCTACAGGTAACCGAGAAAAGTAGGGAATTTAGACTGCCAACGTACTATGCTTTTATCGACTATGAAAAGGCGTTTGACAGGGTAAAGTGGAAATTGCTATGGGAATCATTTAAGGAATTGTGAGTCCCAGCACGTTTGACTACAGCAATTCAGTCTTTAGACAAAAATAATATAATAAGGAATCGCGCTATGAGGAATGGAACAAAATCTTCCATTATCGACGAAGGAGTCAGTCAAGGCTGCCTACTGTCCCCCCACACCTTTTAACGTCCACATTGGCGATCTATCGTAAATAGTTAGCTTCATTAAATGACGCATTAAGAAGTGTTAATTTTAGTTTTACAACGATGGTACTTGCTGATGATCATATTAAAACAGAAGAATCTAAAGAGTAACTTAAAATTTCAGCACACAAATTCAGTCAAATTCCCGCTAAAAACGGAATGAGAATATCAACAGATAACCAAATTTAATCCATTTCAAGGACTGGAACCGACTGGAGCCAAAATGGTTGTAACTGGGCAAACAATTGAACAAGGTGCAATATTTAGGGTGCAATTTTAAATTTCCCAAGTCAGGTGATGTAGAACTAAAATTGGCCACATTCAGAAATATGTTTGGAGCTGTACAAAGTACATTAAAACACAATGTATGGAAAGAACCATTAATTAAACTCTACAAAAGTAACAACGTAACCTTTGCTGCTGTATGGTGTCGAATGCTGGACCCTAACATCTAATCAATTACAACGAATCGAATCATCAGAGATGGGGTTCCTCCGCTTTTGTAGCGGGATATTCATTGTACGATCATAAGGGAAATTCAAGTATTAGCAAAGAGCTAAATGTTGACCCTATTATAAACGTAATTGAAAAATACCTACTGAAATAGAAAGAACATGTCTATCGTATACCTAATAATTGAATAAATAAAGCGGCAATCCAGTATAATCCTAACGGCAAGAGGAACGCTGCACGTCCATTAATGAGATGCCGTGAGTGAGCAATTCTGTGGTGGAACAGCTCAAACGGCTTAATCCGTGGTGTTGGTGGTGGTGATGCTGGTAATGATGATGGTAGCGATCATGGACGATCAGTACGACGCATCGAAACCTGTCGAAGTGTCATTTCGCGATTAAAAAAAAGGCCGCTGAAAGTGAAAATGCTGTGCGAAAGCATGCCAGAGATCGTAGACGGAGCACCACACCGCTAGAGGATCGATATCGAAGCATTATTGGCAAAAAGGAGCATACATCTCACTTCTAGGCAGATCACTGCAGACCTCGAAACCGCTACCAGTACACCTGAGTCTGCCAGAACAATTTCGCGCTTATTAAATCAGGCTGGTTTGTATGCCCAGAAGCCTATTAAAAGCATGCTCTTTCAATTGCGCCACCGCAGAGAGAGAGAGAGAGAGAGAGAGAGATCATTGGTGCATAGAGCATGTTGGTTTGAGGCAGCAACTGAGGACCAGAGTAATGTGTGCCGACGGATCACGCTTCACTGTGGCAAGTGACTCTGACCAGTAAGGGTAAAGGGGGAACACGTTGCACGTCACAGAATGCCCATGGGCGTCATAGCTGCGGCCTAGGCCTCATGATGGGCAGGTATTATGCGTAACGGCCCAACACCGCTTCATATCTTTGCTCGAAGTGCCGTTATTGCAGGGCGATTATTCGGAATCCCGTCCGACTGTTTACGGTTGCGGTAGGTCCCGACTTCAAGTTAAAGGTCGACAGTACCCTCAGGAACTGGACCGCTGAGGTGTCGGACAGACTGCTAAGTGAAGATGTTGAACGTACGGAATGGCCCGCAATTAAACTCTATAGAACATGCCTCGGACGCTGTTGGCAGATGCGTTTCTCGGTGAAGACCCCCTCCATGAACCGTGCAAGAACTGAAAACCTGCCGGCCGGGGTGGCGCTTCAGCCACGAACCGCGAGACCACTACGGTCGCAGGTTCGAATCCTGCCTCGGGCATGGATGTGTGTGATGTCCTTAGGTTAGTTAGGTTTAAGTAGTTCTAAGTTCTAGGGGACTGATGACCTCAGAAGTTAAGTCCCATAGGGCTCAGAGCCATTTGAACCATTTGAACTGAAAACCGCCTTGAGAGAGGAGTGGGACAATATCCTCCAGGGACTCCCCAACATTTTAATAGCCAGCATGGATGAGAGGTGCAAAATGTGCATTAATGTGCGAAAAGCGCATGTTCCTTACTGAGAGTCCGATATCAACCTTTGTTTTGGGATGCGTTAAAGGTTTGCACAGTTGCGAATACGGACAACCAGCTGCTGTGTGTAGAATGGAACGACAATGAAAGTTTGTGCCGGACTGTGACCGGAAGCCGTATTTCGCGCATATCGCGAGCGGTCGCCTAAGGCTGCTTGCCTATGTGTGTGAAATCTTATGGGACTTAACTGCTAAGGTCATCAGTCCCTAAGCTTACACACTACTTAACCTAAATTATCCTGAGGACAAACACACACACCCATGCCCGAGGGAGGACTCAGACCTCTGCCGGGACCAGCCACACAGCGCACGACTGCAGCGCCTAAGACCGCTCGGCCAATCCCACGCTGCAAGGCTGCTTGCACATTACACTATTTCTCCCGTACGGGTTTAAATCGTAGACGGTTGATTTTCACAGTGAACGATTTTTAAACGTTACGCAAGAACATCAGTTCCCTTCAAAGTGTAACCTGTTACAGTTCTTATTATGGATCGTGAACAAGTCATTCCGTTATGGATACTGTATCGACGTCGGAAAAGACGAAGGCGTAATCGCCTTCACTGGGTTCATACAATTAATGTGAGACGTGAGGAAGTCGGGGTTTTGTACACATTATTCATAGACCTGAGAAACGACGACCGAAAGTTTTTTAACTACTTTCGTATGTCAGTTGGCTCCTTCGATGAATTGCACAGGAAAGTGAAGAGTGTTCTGCAACGCCAAAACGCGCAATTCAGAAACTGTATACAGCCTATTGAAATGCTGGATATGACTTTAAGGTAAGTTTTTAAATACAGCTTTGGTGTTTGAACAAATATGTCATTGAAGGTAAATGATAAATGTGTAAACTCTTAACGCTGTATTTTTTCAAATCCTATATATAAAATTCTTTTATTATATTTCTGTTTACCAAAGTGTCATACAAACAGGAAAGATGGTTATGCAGTAAGGTGATATTGTCGTACAGTAAAAACTTGATTAACCGTCACTCTTTAAACTGTCAGTTTCTGTTAACCGTCATTGCTGTAACAGCATAATAGTCTGTAATAACAGAATGCTCGAAGGTGCAGTGACGCGTTCGCTTTGTTTATTTACTCTATTTTAGTGGGAAGTGAATGTACCCGCCCGCCGTAGAATGGTACATAAAATATGACCTTCAGTTGACGTGCTAACACATCTCCCCCTTTTCTTGTCTTTGCCTCACTTGTGAGTCAACAATCACCACTGGATCGGTTTCCAGTTGTGGCGAGAAGACTGCAATTGTCGCAGTGTATCTAGCGGGCTGTACCGTGTTACGCGTTTTCCACTTGAATAAGCTTTATTGACTAATATTTTACTCTACCGTATTTAGTGCAGGTGTGTGTGATACAGTGACTTGATAAAATGTCTGAAAAACGTAAACGTTTTGTTTTAGGACTTAATCAAAAACTTGATATTATAAAACGCTTAAGAAAGGGCGAAACTGCGACAAGTGTAGCGCTCATTTATGGTATTGGAAGAACAACAGTTAACGATATAAAACGTGATGCTGATAAAATAGAACAACATGTGTCAACAATGCAGAGCATGGGTGGAGATGTGCGAACAAGAAAGACAATGAAACCTGCAAAATATGATGAATTGGACACTGCAATGTACCGATGGTTTATACAAACAAGAAGTCTGGGGATTCCACTTTCAGGGCCTATAATAATGGCCAAGGCTGTTGAAATGAACAACAAACTTGATGGTGACTCGTCTTTTAAAGCAAGTATCGGATGGCTCGACAAGTTTAAATTTCGTCATGGCATTCGCCAACTTGATATCAGTGGAGAAAAACTCAGCGCGGATAGCTCTGTAATTGCTGAGTTCCGGGAACAATTTAAAGAAAAAATGGCTGAATTGAATCTTGTTAGGGAGCAAGTTTACAATTGTGATGAAACTGGGCTTCATTGGAAGGCTTTACCACAAAATACATTAGCATCACCCTCTGAAAAAGCTGCTCCAGGCTACAAAGTACTGCTATGGTTTGCGCAAATGCGGTCGGCAATCATAGGCTACCCCTACTTATGATTGGGAAATCAAGAAAACCTCGTGCATTCAAGAATTTGAATTTGAATGCTCTCCCTGCACAATACTACGCCCAGAAGAGTGCTTGGAGGGATCAATCAATTTTTTCTGACTGGTTTCACAAACAATTTGTACCTCAAGTTAGAGCACATTTGGCTGGAAAAAGTTGCCACAGAAAGCGCTATTGCTATTAGACAATGCCCCAACGCACCCTATTTGTGAAATGAAAAGTGATGACGGCAACATAACATGTCTCTTTCTTCCAGCAAACACAACTTCACTTATACAGCCCATGGATCAGGGAATCATCGAAAACATGAAACGTCGTTACAGAAAAATATTTACCGGAAGTTTGCTCTCATCTGATGAATCAATATCTGTAAAACAGTTTTGGAGGTCTTACAGTAGTAAAGATGCCATTTTCAATATTGCCAGTGCATGGAGTGATTTGTCAGTGTCAAATCTCAAGAACTGCTGAAATAAACTTTGGCCTCAACCTAGAGGTGAAGAATCGGAGGAACCTGAGTGTGTGACAGTTGACGAGATGGTCAGTTTGTGCAATAATTTACAAATTAGCACAAATTTGAAGTCAGAAAAAGTATCGGAGTGGTTAGAGTGTGACAAAGTGGACGGGGGTTTTCAAATTTTGAGTGATGACGAAATCGTTGCCAGCATAAGTGCCATCAAAGAAGAAGAAGAAGGGGCTGATGGAGACGAGTGCTCAAACCATGAAGAAAAACAAACTATTAGCCATTCAGAGGCCGAAATAATGCTGTCCAAGTGTATAGAATGGTTTGAAAGTCAAGAAGAGGCTAATGCAACGCAGGCACTACTGCTCCGAAAAATACGAAATATTGCCACGGTGAAAGCTCGAGCATCAAAAAGGCAGAAGAAATTGACTAACTATTTCCAAGCTAGATAAACTATTTCACCTGTGAGTTTATAGTACAGTACAATACTGTACATTACGTACTTTTCAACTTTTGTGGCTACTATACGGATGTTTTTATCATGTAATAAATAGTTTTATTTGCTATTACAATCGTGTTTAATTTGTTTTCGCTCCTAAATATTATTATATTACTATGAGAGTGATATGTGTCTATATATAAAACAATTCATTGAGGTTATGTTTTGAAGGAATACAGTGTTTCTGTTATCCATCTATTCGCTCAACCGTCACGACCACGGTCCCGAAGATGACGTTTAATCGAGTTTCCACTGTAGTAGGCAAAACAATAAAACACACGTAAAATTATCGATTTTATTTATTAGGCTGGATTTGAGATTATGTTATCAATAAAAATACAATTATGAACAAATATCAAATTCGGAAAATACAAACATTGTAGGCTTCTGATCAAATTATGGGTTTCTTTGTGTATTGTTTTGGTAGATTATTTGTGACGTTCCAAAAACAAATTGATGATGTTAATTGAAGAAATCGAAATATGGAATTATCTGAAGGAGAAATAGATGGACTTGCAACATTTTCACTTTGTGGAGAGTCACTGTGAACAATTTCGTGCAGGTCATGTGATGTTGTCTGTGCCTCTGGTTTGGATTGTGTACTTTTTTGGAGAGGCGTTGAATGCTGTACTTCCTTTGAATGATTTTGCAAGGCGTTGAATGCTGTACTTCCCTTGAATGATTTTGCAGTCCACATATAGGCCTATGCTGATACAAGGAATGTTCTTCTACACTAGTTGTAATCTGACTGGACAAACTAGTCCCTGCATATTGTTGAGGTGGAAATGGGGATTACTGAATGTTTAAAAATGGTTGCGGTTGGATAACTGCAAATGGCTGAGGCGCAGACTGCGGACGGCTCCCGTACGACTGAAATCGTGTAGTGTGAAAGCATGCACTTGGTCACGTGGGTCACTGAGCCGAGAGTACGGCACGGTGCCGTGTGGCGGCAGTGGCACTGAAAGGCTGCAACACGACTAAAAATCGTGCCCGTGTTGTAGCCGTACAGCATGCAAGGTGTCATGCTCTTCAACAGTCGACTAAGAAAATTTGCCCGAACGGTATTTTCCCGTACGGGTGAAATCGTGTAATGTGCAAGCAGCCTTAACGTTTGGCTACCCGTGCACGGATCACGGCCAGATCCAGGCTTCCACATGTCGTCAACCGTGTGTCTACAACCTGTACTCGTACATCCATTACGTACATTTCCTTACAGATAAAACATGTTACTTGAAAGGCGCTTGCCCGCAGTCGGCGGATAAATACGTTACTGCAGCGGCTGTGTTATTCTAAATTACTATGCAAAGCTCCTTTGAACACGCGTGCATGTCCAAAGGAACTTTGCATCGTAATTCACAACAAAGGCACTGCCGTATCGTTATTGTGTTTGGAAACTGACCTCTGTAAAACATGGACGTTAGTTACGTTTGTTGTCTTGCTTTCCCATGTAGTGAAATCTGTACTACTTCTCGTTATAAATATATCTCTAACCTCTATTACGTTTTTCTGTATTTCATATTGTCCACCGTTGTCTCTGATTATTCCTGTCCAACAATGTCTCTGTTCCGTAGCAATTGCCAAGCAGTGTAGATTTTAATACATCTTAGTTAAAATTCAATAAACGAGAACAGTTGCGTAGGCAACCATTGGCAAGCACGCTTAGATGCTCCTCTAAAGATAAACAGCTGAAAGCAGGTCTGGTTAGCTTGCGCGCTGGCGTTGTCGGCCAGTTTTCCGTCAACAGACCGTACATGTGTGTCCAGAAAAATAATCCGACCTTACACAAATGTTCGGAGTTTTTAAAAGTGTATGTAAGAGACCGTGAAGTTAAGTGGTAGTAGGCTTAAGCTCACCGCTACTGTGTGCCGTGTTCGAATTGGATTATGTGAACAGCCACCGATCGCTGTTAAGTATTAGCAAAGCACAAAAACAGCATCCAAATCCTATCAACAGTCACCCACTTCTGCTGTCACTTTCGACTCTTGAGGTCCTGAAAGCTCAAAAAATTTAGATACAGCCTTTCTTCAGACCCGAAAATATTGATTACAACATGCTTTCTTTTCTGCCACATCGTATTTACAGTAGAATGAAGACTAAGCATCATGATAAGCTTTTGAAAGCAGGTAGCATGAAATCTGAGTTCAAACTAGATTCGTTGGATTCATGCCGACCAGTAGTACTCGTAGAATTCCCCTACATGCTTCAGGAACGGAGGCTCAGATTGAAGTGATTGTTGAACAGACCGACTCACTCTCTCGTAGCCAAACGAGTTTTCACTGCGGAACGGAACGCCTACTAATTTTTTCTATGTAACAAGCAGCTGCTTGTCAGACACAATGAACGTAGACTGGCGGGAAAGCCACGCGGGATTAACAGAGCGGTCTGGCGCTGCAGTCATGGACTGAGCGGCTGGCCCCGGTGGACGTTCGAGTCCTCCCTCGGGCATGGGCGTGTGTTTGTCCTTAGGATAATTTAGGTTAAGTAGTGTGTAAGCTTAGGCACTAATGACCATAGCAATTAAGTCCCATAAGATTTCACACACATTTCTGCAACTGGCGGCAAGAAATACGAGTGTGGGCCACAGTAAGGTTCCGAAGTTCCTGCTTATGTAGTTCATCATCAATAATAGCGACTTACATTTTTACTATCGGAGACGACGAAAGCTCTTCAGTATACAGATAATGCATACATTAACTCGGAGAGTATACCGGGATACAAGTGAGTAGCACACGGTTCGCGCGCAAAAATGGCTTATAAGAAAACTGTTTATACATATTTAACAGCAGAATCATTTTTAAGAACGTAGACCCTTCTCATGCGCGTAACCCAATCATAGGTGGAACAGTTTCTACATTATTATTATTATTATTATTATTATTATTGTTATTATTATTATTGTTATTATCACTATTGAAGGATTAGATTGTTATACCTTGGATCAAAGAGCACTGCCTACAATAACAGACTGCCAGTCACTAATTTTACCTTAGAGCGCAACTGCAGATCGTTGAGTCTCAAACAATGCGTCTGACACGATTCGCTACTCGGTAGTAGACATTCGCAGGGAATAGTACACGTCAGTTTTTCTAGCTGTATTTGGTAGACCCAACATCCCTAGTGTTACAGTAGCACGTGTCAAACTCCGTTTAATATGACAGTGGTGTTCAATGTACGTAGTACGGTGTGTTCAAAAAGTCTCTCTGCAGTGCAGTATGATTGCGCGGGTGCCGTATGCCGCATTGAACATACTCAGTGAAAGAGAAGTTATTAATTTATTGAATATTCATTTTTACTCACAAATTTCCACATTAAATGTTGAAAGTTTCCCCCCTGTTGCTGAATACACAATTAAGTTCGTCTAATCATGTTTCCGAACACAAGCTGTGTTCTGTAACAGAAGCACTGAAAGTGGATATTGCAGTTTTCAATTCATGGATGGGTTTTGGACGGTTTTTATAGACAGTTGCTTTCGCTGCACCACAGAAGAAAAAGTCAGGTGGTGTTACGTCAGCCGATCTTGGAGGCCAAAGTCCCTATGATATTATGCGATCACCAAAAACAGCAGCAAGCAGTGACATTGAAACGCCAGCTGTGTGCGCGATTGCACCGTCTTGTTGAAAATAACCGTTCACTGTTTCACTTAACACAAGTTCTCCTGTGAATGGGTACAGAATATCACTGCAGTATCGTTGTGTGTTTATCGTTTCGTTGAAATATATGGGACCCACAATCCGACGTCTAGAAATAGCAATCCAAACTCCTATTTTCACAGAATGAAGTGGTTCCTCATGAACACATAATGGATTTGCAGTACGAGAATTTTGCGAGTTCATGCACCCTGATAAATGAAACCACGCCTCATCAGTGAAAAACGTTTGATTAAGAATATCTCTTCCATTTTGTTGAACGAAATTTTTGAATCATTGACAATAATGCAGTATCTTGCCATGATCAGTATTTTTCAGTTCTTGCACGACTGTTACTTTGTATGGGAAAAGCTGTAAGTTTTCTCTTACAGCTCTGTGGGCCGTTCCGACACTAACATCGATTTCCTGGGCGAGTTTTCTTACTGAGTTGTTCGGGCTCATGGACATTTTATCGGAAATATCGAGTAGTTTTTCCTCTGACAAAACGCTAGTACGACCACTTCTTGGTGCATCTGTCACTGAACCCGTACTTCGAAATTTGTTAGTCAAATCTCGCACGGTATCGCGATTTGGGAGTGTTGTCCCCGGAAAAACTGAATTAAATATTTGACGAACTGAAATTATGTATTTACCGCCAGCTTTGAACACTTGTTCCACTAAAAACACACATTCTTCGATGGTTAGCATTTTAACAGTGACAAAAAGGAAACAAATGAACAAAGGAACTAAACTTAAATGTTCACATCAGCACGTAACGACACGCACGCACCAACGATACTACTGACACTGTCTGAGATAAACGAAATGGAGTATTGTTGGGAGAGTCCACTTGAAGGGAAGTAACGCAGCAGGGGAACAATCATACGGCATGCACGAATAACAATCATACGACACTGCGGAGAGACTTTTTGAACACCCCGTATATTAATATTTTGTAACATACATGTTTGTAAATTTCGTCTCTGAACTGAAACTAATCTCACAGCATGACCAGACTTGCTTTAGGTGGCTTATTAAGCGAGGATTCAACTATTATATCTAGGCCTTGAATGTCGTTCTCTAATTGGGCTAGACCCACATTACACCAAAGTCAAAATCTCAGTGGAATACCTGACAATCTTCATTGACTTAATACCAGTCCGGAACTGCAAACAGTACATGTGGCTTCACAATACCAAAGCGGATATTAACATACTCTAAGTGAGAACAGGAATCTGATGATATTTGATCGTCCGCGCTGCTATACCGTTTCGCAGTCATGCCCACAGGGATGGCTATTTTGGATATGACCCTCAAAATCTGGCCCATGTCAACATCGATTGGTGATATTTGTAAGGGAGAAATGCGGTCCAACCAAGTAACACACTGACTAGACGCCATAAAACTCATCCTGATCTGCACCAACATCTGCGTTTCACCCATTTGCATTTTTAACGCTTATGTAGATGAGAAAGAAAAAGAGGACGTGGTGAATGGAATGAACAATCTACTGAGAACGGCATCTCGATTAACAATAAAATAAAGTATTGAGGAGACGCAGAAATGCGTTTAGCGACAAACTTACAATCAAAATTGTGGACCTTGAAGTAGATAAAATGAAGGATTTCTCATATACTTTCAAAGCAAAACAATGCAAAAGAACGAACCGAGACGAACGTAAAATGCAGACTAGCCCTGGAAAGATATGCTAGTAACAATCATTTGAGAAAAAAATTTCTGTCGCTGTACGCCTGGATCACAACATTGTGTGTAAGATACTCGTGGACTGTAGGAATGCCACAAAAGAAGACAGTGGAAGTGTCCGAGTTACGGTGTCATAGCACAATTCAGACGCTACTAGTTCAATTAATTTTCAAAACCAGAAACATTCTCTGCAGGAAAGGAAAGGAAAACGTGGAAAACGCCAACCGGAAGAAAAAACAAGGTCATAAGATATGTGTTCAAACAACTGAGAAAAATTACTGTAGTACTACGTGGAGCAGCACGAGTTAGAAATTGCAAGTTAACATATAAAGTGCAAACAACTAAGGACGTTGAGTGTAAGTGCTACGCCAAGATGAAGAGCATGTGTTCTTTATGAAACTAGGAAGAATATTGATTTTAAAAAATTATAAGAGGCGTCATTTATCTGCAACAAATCCATGTAATTAACGTATCATCCTTAAGAAGAAATCTGGGTAGCTAGCTCGTGGAAAGGCTAATACATGTAAACAAATAAAAATGAAGATATTCTGTGGATAGACTGGTGTATGATACAGACGACGTTGGTGTCCTTACTAGTTACTTAAAAAAAGCAAAAGAAACAACTGCTAAGATTACCAAAAATTAGAGAATTGTAAACCCTCTGCATCAAGATACGTCTTATGACCAACTCCAACGATTCCTCACTTATTTTTGAATTGAATGGGAGGAAGGTCAACAGGACAAGCAGCTTCTAGGAAGTAACCGAAATAATACGAGGCAAAATCGAGGAAGTCGCACCTATAATGACAAAACATTGTCGTACGGGTTTAAGTTAAAATACATGAGTTGATCACAGGGGAAACATTGGATATGATCGAAAAAAGCAATCTAATGGATATTTTGAAAAGAGACAGAAAAAAGTCACGAAGAAATCTTGAATCCTATTACACCAATTCTTTCCAAGCTCAACTTGCTATGATATCTAACTATTGGTTGCAAGTCGTAAAAATTGAACAATACATTGGTACTGTTTCTACTGACAACACACTACGGATTGTGGGGAAGCCTTCTTCGGAACGAACAGCTATCTGCTTTTGCAGACTGTATTGCCTTCCGGAATTACCAGATTACGATTCCGAAAGCTGTTGTATTTTTTTCTGATGCGATGATAGTGGCGATATTAACAGCAGATTTGTTTTGAGCGTGCTCAGTCCCTTGGGCAAAGAGCGTTGATCGAACGGTATTGCTCTCAGGAAAAGAATAAGTAACTGATATAAAAAAATGGTTCGAATGGCTTTGAGCACTATGCGACTTAACTTCTGAGGTCATCAGTCGCCTAGAACTTAGAACTAATTAAACCTAACTAACCTAAGGACATCATACACATCCATGCCCGAGGCAGGATTCGAACCTGCGACCTTAGCGGTCATTCGGTTCCAGACTGTAGCGCCTAGAACCGCACGGCCACTCCGGCCGGCAACTCATATAAACTTCTGACTTAACTTGGTTGTAGTACGCCATGCTGGTGGACTCTGTGCTGTAGCGTTTCTCCCAAATTTTCCTTCTAAGCGTGGCATGCCCTCATTTTATATTGAGATGCGGTCGGCTACACTTAAATCAGGATTAAGTGCTAGATGTGCGATGCTTCCATTGCGAGCAGGTCTACCCTCCGATTTCGTAGATTGGCGCACTGGCAAGAAAGAGTTCACCGAAATTTCTTATGGCCAAAGGTCAAACAAATTCTTCCTTGCGCTCAGGAGATGACTGTATTGCCTTCCGGAATTACCGGTGATCAGGGAGCCGATAGTACACATAATGGGTCAAACGTGATCAACCCGTCGCTGAGTCCTAGCTGTCCGACGATCTGGAGATGTTCCTTACATGGTGCAGCTATGTCGGCCATGAACATTATCGTGATCTGCAGAGGACAGTGCGAACGTCATGCTGGGTTATTAAGACAACAGAACAAGCTAGCACTTCATGGTTCAGTATTTATTGTTGGCCCGTCAGAGAATACAAGCTATTTCATGGAGGTTCATCCTATTTCCCTAGATTGTATCTTCTACATGAGGGACGAAAGAAAACTGTCGACAATTTCAACTTACGAATCGCAGCTAAGGGTTTACGATGCCACACATGTGCAACATCATTCCTTAAAAAACGAACTGTCTCGGAGATGGTTCGGCACCAAAAGACGTATGGATCTCACAGTTCTATGCTGAACTTCCAAAACCTCACCCCATGAGAAATATTTTACCCTTCTTGTGAGGCTTTGTGACTCTTCGTTTGCGTCCTCTTCCAACAGTTCTTGGTGACTTGCGACACCACATTCCGGCACAAGTGAATGCAGTAACTCCAGACATGTCATAAAAGTATGGATCGCCTTTGATTATAGTCTCGAGGTTTTCGTGTGGCTGGGGTAAGTGTAACACCCTAAATATCGAACCCATAATAACCACCTTTTTTGTTGCAAAAGAAATAGCCAAATGAATCATCTTGACAGTGACGGCAGCTACTGACAACAAAATTTACAATCTTCTCAGTTTGATTAACAGGAATGTTAGTAAATACAAATTCTTATCTTAAATAAAGGACTGAATGAAAGAATATCATGTGATACAAAACAGAACCTTTAAAGAAATAATTTAAAAATTATTATTTACGAAGGTTACATCGACCAAAGATAACATTTATCCTAGAAGAGAGTTTCAGCCGCATCGAGCTGTAATTTCGCTGTGACTACAATGTAACTCAGCAATGGAGATGTTAAACTTCACCTCTCTCTTGTACGCGGGCAACGGTAATACGCATGTTAAGCGCTGCTAGATTGTTTTAAAACTGATTTGAAGTTCAAGGTTTTACGACACTGGAAATATTAGTCAGAAGTCGGAGTAAAGTAGGATCATCTTTACCGTTAGACAAATAACGTGATTTTGATGTATGTGACAGAAAAGTGAATCGTGTGATTACCGATATGTGATGGGACTTACAGACTTCGTAGTACTTGATAGTCACGAACATTAAAGGACACAGAAAGAGACTGATCGCCGATGTAAGCTCGATTATTAGACTTGAATAGGTCACAAAAACGCAATCAAGAAGAGATTGCGATTTCGCCGTATTGTCAGAAGTTATCGTCAAAGTCAGGATTTCTGATGTTAACGGACATAATTCCCTAAATGACATATCGGTGTGCGTGCTCAGCGTAGGAATAGACAATAACTACGAAGAACAATAAACCTCAGTTCAACTTTAATTCTTGGTGTCGCCTACATCATTTTATGGACATTTAAAGTGTATTCATGAAATTAACTGATTATTCTGATAACGCATGGACATTTAAAGTATAGTGGTGAAGTTAACTGATTATTCTGATAACATAAAACTGACAAGTGAATTAATGGTAATTCAGCTGTGAACAGCAATAACTTTACACCAAAATTACGACGCATTCCGAATATTGCTCAAGGGTATGTTATCTCTGCAGTTACGTCGTGCAGTTGTAGAATACGCGACGTAACAACGCCTTGACGACAGAATTGTAATTAAGAAATTAATATCCTCGCAAAATTCATTATGTGGCCTCGGCTTGCGTGATGAAATCATGATTCAAGACACAATTTTTTAACGTTTGAATAACCATTCTCATACCGGGCATAAGAACTATTGTCAGCAAATTCACGTAAACTGAAGGGTCTGTCGCGAACGCGCAAGGGCCTTTTGGTTATTTCAGGTCAATGGTGGCAACGCGTTATCGAGTGGTGCAGTCGCTACATTTATGAGTGAAGAAGATCGACAGACAAAGAACACAATTGCTTTCATTACAAGCAAGAGCGGCGCACACACTCCGGCGTGGTGCTCTTTCGAGACAGTCATATCCATTTCGAGATACAGTATGTGAAAATAACCAAACCACGTCGAGGCGTTTTTTTTTCTAATAGCTACAGATTGGCGTTGTGGTAATCGACGGACTACGTCCCACGTCACCATCGAGCAGTGAGAGAACAGCCCCACAGAAGGCATATTGAACATTTGTGAAAGTTAAATGGAAACGCCGACCATAAACTTAATAGCAAATAAGGACCCAAGGTTCGTCGTGCAACTAAGTAAGTAATAAACCCTTGTTAAATCAAATGAGTCTTTAGAAAAATGAGGACTTCGTGGAAAATTGTGGTAAGGTCTTACTGGTCCAAACTGCTGAGGTAATCGGTCCCTAAGCTTACACACTACTTAACCAAGGTTAAACTAACTTACGCTAAGGACGACACACACACCCATGCCCAAGGGAGGATTCGAACCTCCGACGGGGGGAGCCGCGCGGACCGTGACAGAACGGGACTTTGTGGTTCTGTGTGTTAATTAAAACGTATCTATCTATAATCACATATTCTTCTGAAATCGGATGCTTTTCTTTGAAACCCCTTGTATCTTAATGAAAGGAAACAACGACAAAATAAGTCTTAAGTGCCATTTTGAAAACGAAAAGCGGAAAAATAGAGCGTGACTTCGATCCAGTGTCGTAACATTGTGCCTAGAGTAGTGTGGGTCGTGAGGCCGACAGCTACTGTCGTCCATCAGTTCACACAGTTTGCACCTCTCTGATCTAGCCGCTCCCAGCTCTAGAGTATTATTCCGTCTCTGTTGCCCCCCCCCCCCTCCTCACCCCTTCAGTCCTACGCACCATTGTGACAAACAACTCAGTGAGTCACAGCAACCGTAAATTCCGGTAAGCGATCAACAACACTGATAAGCAAGTCGCTCAACAAGCGTCTAACTGCGACTGTGTCTCAGCAAAAAGAGAACTGCAAACAAACGCGTCTTAACGGAGGAACCGTTCCAGCGTTCTCGTGGAGCGGTTTAGCGAAATCATGGAAATATGAACCTGCGGCGAAGAATCAGTATGAGTCCAATAGCCTAACCATTACTTGAAATGACACATTGCCTCAGTTTTCTCAAATTCTCAGGATTAACCTATAGCCGTATACATAATTCGCACCCCACCATCGCTGCATAGTGGAGATGCCTTGTACCAATACTGTTCGTTTGGTTTCCTGTTCCACTGGTGAATACAGCGAGAGAAAAATGACTATCTATATGAGCATTAATTTATCTTGCCTTTGTGGTCTTTAAGGGAAATGTACGTTGGTTTCAGTAGAATCGTTCCGCAGTCAATCTCAGATGCCGATTCTCTAAATTTTCTCAATAGCGTTTCGCGAAAAGAACGTCAGCTTCCATCTAGTGATTCACATTTGAGTTCAGGAAGCCTCTCCGTAATACCCATGTGTTGACCGAACTTGCCAGTGGCAAATCTAACACTACCCCAGAAAACAGATCGCAAACATTCGAGCAATACTAAAGAATGGGTCGTAATAATGCACTATAGGCGATCTACTTTACAGAAGAGCGAAACTTGCCCACAGTTCTCCCAAGGAACCGAAATCGACAACACTCCTTCCCTGATAGAGACCTCAGATGCCTGTTTTATTTCATACTGCTTTGGTACGCTAGTCCTAGATATTTAATCGACCTGACTGTGTTAAGCACCACACGAAGAACGTTAGAGGATTTTTTCCCTACTCATCCGCAGTAATTTAAATTTTTATACTTTCACAGTAAGCTGCCATTAGGTGTTGTTGATACAAACTATAAGTTATCCTGAAGTATTGTACAGTCACGCGAAGATGAAAATTTCCAGTACACTACAGCATCATCAAGAAACAGTCGCAGATTGCTGTTCATCCTATTCATCAATAAATTCAATGAAGAGCCCCTGCTCAGAAAGCATGTTGGTAAATTTGAGCTTCCATTATTTTCTTACTTAACAAATGAAAACTTTCCTATCATTGTTCACTACAATTAGCTGCTTGTTACAGTGAATATACTCGATTGAAAACAGAAATGAAAACTACAGTGTGGTTTAGTCGAACACGTAGCAAACAATTTGGGGCTACTAAAAGCACTCTGAAAATACATTCGTTGAACACTACCGAGTAAACACTAACGTTATATAATATTCAGTATTAGCTGTCACATGTCATTATTTTCTCTTTATTTGGCATACCGAAGTTTAACTGAGCTTTTACGCAAGACGCGATTCGTTTTTATGTACAAAATATTTATTACTCTTATTGGCATGTTCTTAAGTCGACAGAGCTGAATCCAAAACGGGCAAAACTAAAGTAAAACCTCTATTAAAAACGCTGTGCCTTTTACTAACTGTAGCGAACAGGAAAATGCGTATCAAGTAAGAGCGAAATGTACCTCGTGTAACACTATCATAAATTGCAGTTCAATTAAGACGGCAAAAAGTATGACTGAAAATAACGTTAATTTTAACTTCCGAATTATAATAACTTACCGAATGAAAATTTAGTTCGAATATCATTTTATAAAATAAAACTTGGCGTTATACTGCAGTGTGATAGCACCAAACTTATTACTCAAAACGAAATAAAGCAACATTGCATAAGGTTTTCATGTAATATGATTTCCGTAGTAACACTGTAAAACAATATTACGACACAATTATCCAAAAATGCAAATCATACGTGATATAAAATTCACATATTATTTACAAGACATTGTGAATTCTGCATCAGGGTGGAAACAGCAACTCTCCTGCATATGGAACAGTGCGTATCGTAAGCGGTAAATGGTTGACGCGTATAGCTGAAGCAAAAGCTCGAGAACTGCCTGCAAGAGGAAAAAAAAAAAAAAAAAAAAACAGAAAAAAACGGGAAATTGTGGTTATGAACCTATTACCGTTTGACTGAGGACCTTCTGACGTAAGTTGAACTCCAAAGTTCTGACATTGCTAAAAGGGTTACCGGGTTCAGAAATCTAAGTTTTCATGACAATATTTACACATGAACTCATAGATTACTTGTCCCCTCCGTTAATGATCGCTTTACAGCGCAGGGAAGTACTATACCATGCGATATTTTCTTTAACGATATTAAATATTTACTGAAGAACTATCATTACTGCAATGACCTTGTTATATTTAGATACAGGAAACGAATCTCTGACGTTGCAAGACATACTTAAATGTACAATAAGGAACAAAGACTGTTTTGTGCTGGCAAAAAACTCTACTCCTTCGTCGTTAGATGATGTAAAGTAATCAGCTATACGTAATGCTAATCGTTTAGTTATAAGTTTGTTGGCAGTATCAGCTAGTAAGAAGGCAGTACATATAAAATAAGATCCATAATCTTCGTTGATACTTAGGCTAAGAATTATGTTGCGATTCCACAGCTGCGAAAACATTTGGCTATAATAAATATCCCGTGGTGTGGGTACAAAATAATGCGAATAGAAGGGGTTAGAATGGTACATCACAAATAGAAGACGCGGAAAATCAATATAAACCGTAATAATGTAAAATAAAATAAATTACGATACCGAGACTGAGTTGGCACTCTGTTGAAAGAGATGCTACACATTTTTTCTACGCATAGAAGAAGGGTAATTTTTGTGGCGAGACGCCTAGAGCGGTGGAGAAACCGAGCTGGTGAGTACAGCTCTGTTTAGCAAATTAGCCGGAACTACACGAGTAGAGAGGCAAGCCGCGGAGTCCTTACCTATAGCTGTCTTCTTGCTGGTCTCTTCTTCGACGCCCGCAGTCAGCAGTGGTGATGGCACTGGGGTCCTGGAGCCGAATGTCCGGACACGGGGGCTGGCGGTGATATGACGTCACCCCACCTTCACCCCCCTCCCAGCCACTTTGCGAAACCCGTCTATACCTGAGACATCATTTCCGCGGTCCCGTTAGGAGAGTACATTTTCTCGAATCTATGTTAACCGTATGGAACGCAGATGTATTCGCGGATAAAACTGTAACAGCTCCTGGTGGGGTACTCGCTTCTGTAAGTTACTGGGTACAAATGCACCTGAAAGAAGAGTTTAGAATGATTCACTTAATACAAATTCAGCAGTTACTTCAGAGACTATAATGGAATTTACTTGAAAGGAAAAAGAACAACTAGGCTTGTAACGTACGTTGTTGATGTTGCGTTCTTCACTCCGATATCTGCTTTGATTCAGCTTCCCGCACTAATCTCTGCAGATGAAATCGCCATAAATTAGTTTCTTCATAAATCGATTCAGTGTCTCTCCCCTAGTTACAAGATCGAACCCTCTAGCCTTCTGCGTTCTTCTCTAACTCTACGTTTCCAAACTTCCTATGTTCTTGTAGTCTGTACAAGCTATCGTCGACATTTCACTTACGCGAAAGGCTGCACTCCAGACAAACACCTGCAAAAACATGTATCAACAGCAAAATTTACAATCATCGTTAACACATTTCACATTTCCCGAAATACTTTTTTTGTTGTTGCCGGTCAGCAGTTTATATACCCCTAAATTCTGCCGTCGTGTTATTTCGTTGCGAAAATAGCAAAACATGCCCACTACTTTCAGTACCTTATTCTATACTATATTTTCGTCAGTACAGCCTGATTTAATTGTAATATACTGCTTTGCCTTGTTTTTGTTTTTGATATTCTCCTATAATCTCTTTTCAAGACACTATTTATCTATTCAACACATCTTCGAAGTCTTCTGCAGTCTCTGGCAAAATTACAGCGATATCATCAACCCTTAATAATTTTATTTGTCCTTCATGTACTTAAACTAACTTTCTAAATATCTTTTACTGGTTGCTCAATGAGCAGTTTCAAGAACAGAGAATAACCCACAACGCTGTCTCGTTCAGTGCTCAGCTTCTATGCACTTGTTTCGTCTCCTTTCCTTTCCTTTCCTTTCCTTTCCTTTCCTTTCCTTTCATTTCATTTCGTTCGACTTTTATATGACTGTACTCTCATCTCTGTTCAAGTTGCAGACAATATTTCATCCCCTAAATTTTGTCCCTATTGCTTGCAGAGTTTTAGAGAACGTATGCCAGTCACAAGCTATAAACGTAGATTTGGCTCTCTTCAGTCTATAGACTAAGACAAGTCGTAGGGTAAATACTACCTCTCGTGTTCCAGCATTTCTATGGAGCCCAAACTAAACTTTTCTAAAGTCGATTTATAGAAATCTTTCCATTCTCTTGCAATTAATTACTGTCAGTATTTTGTAATCACAGCTTATTAAACTGACAGTTTGGAAGTAGCCAAACCTGTCAGCACATTTCTTATATGGAAGTGCAATTAACTAAATTCTTAGTGGGGTTTGTTTTGCCTGATTCTTATACCTAGCATTCGAAGTGGAATAGTTTTGTCGCCGCTGGTCATTACAAAGATCTCAATCATTCCGAGGAGTGCGGTCTACCTCAGATACCTTGTGTCGAATTAGGTCTCTCGGTGCTCCTTCACATTCGGCTCACACGAATTCGCCAGCTTCTACGTGGAAGTTCAGCACATTTTAGTAACTCTAATTTTTGTTGTATGAAAGCGTGCCTCTTTTTGATGTTTGCATGCATTGTACTGATGTGGGCATTTTTGGCAGAATTAATTCTTATGTAGTCTCAGTTTGTGCATGTTTCAAATTTTTCAAAAATTTGAAGACATCGGATGAGGGCACTCGCACGAAGCATTAAATCGAGAATGAACACTCACAAGCGTCAGTATTCCGCCACAAGGACGCAGAATCCGTTGACCAAATGTATGGAGGAAACAATGCATCTTCTTCCTCATCGATGTGATTTCACACACTGTAATCTGCAAACTTTGTGAGTTTTCTTTTTGTGGCTGCGTGGTGATCAGATAGCCAGAAACATCAGGAACATCTTGGAGGCTCAAGTAAATAAGTCGAAATGTGCAGTGCAGCCACTGACCGTTTTTGGCTGTTCTGGTCTTTTTACAACAGCGACAAACCAATTGTTTTGTAGTTTCACCACCTGAAACATATAGAGTAAAACATTGTTTCTGCAGATTTAAAAGACAATTTTCTTTAAAGTAGGGCTTGTTACGTAATCAGGGTTCGCTACCCTAGTAGCGCTGTGCAGAAATGGCGCCGAAGCCGCATTGTTTTATGTAATTTTAGCAACAGAAGCAGAAATCTGTTCAAAATTTAAAAAAATATAAACTAACCAACACAAACCACCTGAAGTAGAATGGAGACACCAACTTGAAATGCGATGGTGTGCAGCGGAAGAACATTTGCGATGAGAATGCAAAATACAGTATACCTACTGTTGTTGTACTCGTGTATCATCTGTCCGTCTTAGATATTTCGTTTTTTTTTTTGTTTTTTTTTCCACAGATATATTCTCTTGCTAGGTATTGTTATACATATTATCCACATTTTGAAAAATTAGGAATACGCGTGGCGATAACAGCAAACCACGTCAGGAAGTCTGTCGACAGAGTTTCTTTTGAAATTGGTTCTTAAACTGTAAGTGTAATGTCAGGTTATACGCTACTATGTCACAGAGCTCAGAAAGATCGACATTAAAGTTAGCAAGTCTGACACTGATCTACAATGACTGTGCTCGGCTTTTCGAATTGCCTGGTGCGCAACTACAAACCAGAAAGACGATGAATGGGACTCAACCGTAGGAGTTAGATACA
This sequence comes from Schistocerca americana, assembly GCF_021461395.2. Classification (NCBI taxonomy): domain Eukaryota; kingdom Metazoa; phylum Arthropoda; class Insecta; order Orthoptera; family Acrididae; genus Schistocerca; species Schistocerca americana. The sequence goes on from NC_060119.1 coordinate 199,547,057, forward strand.
AGCATTTCCTTAGTTTTACTTAGATAGTTTCCAGATATACAATTCAACACTACACAGTTTGGTAAGTCTCTCATTATTTAGGCAGTGTATTGCAAGAGAGAATGCTGTCAGCACGCTTTTTTTTTACTTTATAAAGCTGGTGATCATTAAACGAGTGTACAGACTGTCATAAAATATAGCTAAGAGCCATCTCGGTTAAACCAGTCTTCGAACCGTGGTAAAGTCCGCCTGCTTAGTTGAGTGGTAACGTGCTTGGGTCCCATGCAGCTGGTCTGGGTTCGATTCTGGGCAGGCTTGGAGAATTTCTGCGCTCGTGGACTGTGTGTTGTATTGTCCTCATTATCATTTCATCTTCCTCATCGGCACGCAAGACGCCCAATGTGGCGTCGACTGAAATAAGACTTGCACCTGGCGGCCGAAACCGAATGGGGCCTCCCGGTCAACAATGCCATACGATCATTTCATCTTCACTCTACTAAAATCGCTCCATTGGTTTGTCAGCTCTGATGGCAGACAGACATACACAAACGCGTCAGACCTGCAACACAGCCGTTTCACGTCGGGAGGTAGAAGATCGAATAACATTGTATATTATGAATTGGTATACCCGATATTATTAATCCACAAAACATTAATACTGTGTATTTCAATTCATTATATACGTTCATCTAAGTACCGACTGGAGGTTCCATAAAAATTCTTTATTATTTATGGGCCTTTATTGTTCAACAAAAGTACATCTTTGATAATAAAACACTTAGAATTGCAGTTATCAAGCCTGTGCTAAATGAAACCGACAAACAACAATCTTGATTGATTGGAAAGCAATCTTCACGCTCTCGTGGGTGGACAGTTCAAAGTCAGTGACCAACGTTTTTGGTTTAAAAGTCTGTTTTCTCCTCCCGCACTCATCATGAACACATTTCAGAATTTTTAGAAAGATTTCCTTCTCATTATCCTTCACAAGGCTGAATACTAGTCGTATGTAAGAACCTTCAGATTAACACTATATTGTAAATATAGGAACAACATATTTTGCTGCATATTGAAAAGTACTATCCATCAATATAATTTCCAGCTGACATACAAATTCGAGATCTGTGTCGGTGAAAAAACAACATGGCCATTTTCTATGTCATTATTGAGAACAAAAGTATCGTCTTTGTTGGTTGTTACCTCTATTTGGGATAAGGCAATCTGAAATTCCAAGCAGATTTTTGTAATTTCGACATCCTCTTGAAACGAGAATCATCAATTTCGTTGCGTATGTACACCATATCCAATTTAATTAAAGTTTTTACTATTGATGGGTTGTCCCCTACTTTTCACGTATAAGCCTTGATGATCTTTCATCCAGAACTTCACCTTTTCTTTTAATAAATAGACATTCATAACATTTTTCGGTTTATTAAGTATTCTGGAACTGGTGATGGTCATTTTGGCCTTCCAAATACGAAAATAAATTTTCTTGCCTATAGCGAACAATTTTACAGAGCGTCACGAATTGTTTCCGCAGAATCGCCATCCACGTTCTTCAGATCTTGAAACGCCTCTGTATGGTCTGAATTTATAGCTATAGCCAACTAAATGTACATTACCACGATTACTACAAACAGGTCGCAAAATATGTCTGTTTGCCATACTTTAGTTACACTTTAGTTGGAGATAAACTTAACTTGAAGAACACGACGAAACACTATGTATGCTTGCAAACAATGGTACTGATGAAGTATGTTTACAGCCAGAAATTCCATACATGGTGGCTCAGAGTGTCCGGCCGTTCTGCTTCCTGAGTGCAGAGTTGCCAATTTCGAGTATGGGATAATATGATCCTTTCCCAGTACCATTCTTGCTCTCATTAAAAGTCGCCGAATTCAAGTGTGCCCCTTTATATTTTTCACAATATCGTATCTCCCATCCCATCCTCATCTACTTTCTCTACCGTTTCCATAATGTTACTTTCAATTTCGTTTCCTCTGTATAGATTTCTTTCACCTGTCACATGTTCGAATTCGTGTTCCTTATTACAATAGAGTGTAGCTTAAATTAGGAACACTTTACAGCATTTCGCTAGTTTCTTCGTAAAGACTATCACCAATATTTCGTAAGAGCATTGACAAAATTTTCATACCAAATGCTAGCTATCTAAGTACAGCAGATTCCTTCTTAAACAGAGTATGATAATGAAATACTACAATTATTATACCCGAATATAGCGTTCCAGCAAATAGACGCTCGCTCTAGGTTGCAAATGTTAAAACACTTCTTCGTACATAAGTACACCATCTACATCTGTACTCCACAACCCACCGTGAAGTCTGTGGTAGGGGTTCATGCTGCTTCGATTCTAATACATTCGCAGGTAGTATACAGGAAGGGAGACCGATTTTGTTTCAGGTCTGAGCGCCGGACGTGTGACAGACGAAGTAGCATGTGTAATGAGCCCTTTTTGCGTCGTATAATCTCAGAGCTTTGTGATTAAGGCTCTCTTCGATGTAAAACGTGTTTCTCGTAACATCTCGTGTTGCTGTTTACAGAGTATTTCTGCATCCCTCTGAACACACCGAGAATTATGCAGCTGTCTCTTCCGTTAATTTAGCGTCGTTAGAGACCCCTACAGTCGAACAATACGCAAAAATTCGTAGATTCTTCATGCCTTCGAGAGCAATAATGTTATTCATAAATTAAATATAAAACTACTACCTTTCGATATGCAGGATGTTCCGAAATTATTCGTTCAAACTAATGCAGCAGGTGTAGAACATAAAAACAAATATATTTGTTGCATCGGTGTGGCTGACTAGGAATGTCTACCGACATTCAAGACTACTCTATATACGGATGGTTGGCTCTGAGATCTGCTTGGAAAACATTGATTTCATAGACATCACCACCTTGTGACAACGACGGTGACTTCCCTGCAAACAACCAATTTACTCACAGTCATTACCGCCTTGTGACAACAACAGTGAACGTGGAGAGGCCTACGTACCTGTGTGCCTGTATGCTGAAATTACTGACACGCGTCTGGTACACGGGTCTGTGAACGGAATGTTGACGAGCTACAGTGAGAGAGCATCAGCAGAGGTTTCCCAACCGACAGGTTCCCCGACACCAAAGACTCGGACGTTTGTATCGCCTGCTGCGTGGTACAGGTACTTTGCGTGCAAGTATGCATGGTACAGATCGGAAACGAACAGTGCCAACTCCAGAAATAGATGACGAGATTCTGCGACATGTGGAAGCAACTACAGCTACAAGTACACAACGTAATGCACACATTTTTGGCGTCAGATATAGCCTTGTGTGGAAGGTGTTACATGACCAGCAAGTCCATGCATTCCATCTTAGCGCGTGGCAGCACTAGCACCTGAAGAATTTCTCCAATGCGAACAGGTCGCACAATGGTTTTTACAACAGAATCGCCTGCTCCCCTTCTTCCCGGCCTAAGTCCTGTATAGCGATGAGGCTTTGTTTACTCGTGATGGCCGTTTGAATATCCGCAGTTCGCATGTTCTGGCACATGTGAATTTACAAGGTATTCGACCTGGTGCTCAGCAACCACGTAATGTGTGTTGGCATTCTCAGCAATAATTTGATAGGATCATACATTCTTCTATTCTTCCTCAAAGGACGGAGATACGACATGTTCGGGGAACATGTGTTACTAGAACTGCTGCAGTATGTATCTCTCATTATTAGCCAGGGACGTACTTACAAAACGGTGGGGCGCCAACCTATTCAGCATTGCTTAGCAAATCATCTGAAAGCCATCTTCGGAAATCGATGGATCAGCAAATGTGGCCGTGTGGAATGGTCACCCAAGTCACTTGACCTCAAGTGTTTTGATTTCTTCCTCTGTGGGCATATGGAGCAGCTGGTGTATGGAACCATTGTAGAAACAGAAGGACATCTCGTCGCTAGAACTGCCATCGATGCTGGTACCATTGTGGACATGCCAGGAATCTTCGAACGGACACTGCAATGGTCCAACGATGTGCTTCGTGCACACAGGCCAATGATCGTGCATTCCAGCAGTTCCTGTGAATGCCACTGGTATTATTAGAATGCTAAACTACCTTCTGTGAAAACTGTCCCTAACACCCTAAAATTGCTACTTCAGAATTCGAATGACGGAGTGGAAAACCCGAAGTTGTGATAGTTCATTCAGTAGTAGCATTGCTGGGAAAAGCACACTTCTGCTTTCGAGTCATAATGTGTGTTCTTAGTCACTTTCTTAATAACTAATGTGAACGACACATTACTAAATGGTGACTATCTCTACAGTCGTCTAATTGACAAACACGACGATTGTGGTAAAGAGTATGTTATTATCAAAATGAAGTTTCACCCCAAGTAGCATCTTTATGTATAAAAATTCAACCTTCATATGTTTGTGTTCGCAAAATTCGAAAAGTACAGGTCGCTTAACTTGAAATTTTCAATGTTACATGCGAATACGCTCGTGTTTTATATACATACTTTAAATCCGTTCTTATACATAAATAAATATGTAAAATATATAGAAGCTAAACATTGTCGTCGGCCGACGTGGCCGAGTGGTTCTAGGCCCTTCACTCCGGAACAGCGCTGCTGCTACGGTCGCAGGTTCGAATCCTGCCTCGGGCATGGATGTGTGTGATGTCCTTAGGTTAGCTAGATTTATGTACTTCTAAGTCTAGGGGACTGATGACCTCAGATGTTACGTCCCATAGTGCTTGGAGCCATTTGAACCATTTTGAAACATTGTCACCAAAAATCTCGAAAGATTCTTGACAGATATAGTTGACATAAATTAGTGAAAATTTTCTAGCAAATATCTCGAAAAGTTCTTGAATGATTTGCTCCACATTTTGAAAGATATATTATTAAAACACTTGGGCGGACATCAACTATTTATATATATCTTTTTCTTTAAAACTGGAATGTATAGTTTTTCTGTTAAAAAGGACGGTGTGGGAGAAAAAGTTGTGCTGTTCTCTGCTGTAAACATATGTGATTATTTTTCCCTTTGTCGCAGCTAGATTTAACTACAATAGTGGGCGATTTAAATCATTACACAAATTGTCTCTCCCATATACAGCGTGTGAACTATATAAGCTACCAAAAAAGTTTCGTTAGTAAAGCATAAGAAATCGATTTAAAACGTGTACATTTCGTACCGTTGTCACAGAAAAAAAAGTTTATCTCAGGACTATGTTTTCCTAGTCCCCAGGGGACTTCAGCTAGAAGAATACGGGTGGTGACCACGGGGACCCGAGATGAGTCTGACATTGCCTCCACTTACTTGTGTTAGGCTCCTTCTTTCTCCTTCCCTATCGGCCTGCCTTGGCCAACTGTTGCTTTTTCGACCCCAACGGTATTAGGTTCAAAAATGGTTCAAATGGCTCTGAGCACTATGGGACTTAATATCCGTGGTCATCAGTCCCCTAGAACTTAGAACTACACTCCTGGAAATGGAAAAAAGAACACATTGACACCGGTGTGTCAGACCCACCATACTTGCTCCGGACACTGCGAGAGGGCTGTACAAGCAATGATCACACGCACGGCACAGCGGACACACCAGGAACCGCGGTGTTGGCCGTCGAATGGCGCTAGCTGCGCAGCATTTGTGCACCGCCGCCGTCAGTGTCAGCCAGTTTGCCGTGGCATACGGAGCTCCATCGCAGTCTCTAACACTGGTAGCATGCCGCGACAGCGTGGACGTGAACCGTATGTGCAGTTGACGGACTTTGAGCGAGGGCGTATAGTGGGCATGCGGGAGGCCGGGTGGATGTACCACCGAATTGCTCAACACGTGGGGCGTGAGGTCTCCACAGTACATCGATGTTGTCGCCAGTGGTCGGCGGAAGGTGCACGTGCCCGTCGACCTGGGACCGGACCGCAGCGACGCACGGATGCACGCCAAGACCGTAGGATCCTACGCAGTGCCGTAGGGGACCGCACCGCCACTTCCCAGCAAATTAGGGACACTGTTGCTCCTGGGGTATCGGCGAGGACCATTCGCAACCGTCTCCATGAAGCTGGGCTACGGTCCCGCACACCGTTAGGCCGTCTTCCGCTCACGCCCCAACATCATGCAGCCCGCCTCCAGTGGTGTCGCGACAGGCGTGAATGGAGGGACGAATGGAGACGTGTCGTCTTCAGCGATGAGAGTCGCTTCTGCCTTGGTCCCAATGATGGTCGTATGCGTGTTTGGCGCCATGCAGGTGAGCCCCACAATCAGGACTGCATACGACCGAGGCACACAGGGCCAACACCCGGCATCATGGTGTGGGGAGCGATCTCCTACACTGGCCGTACACCACTGGTGATCGTCGAGGGGACACTGAATAGTGCACGGTACATCCAAACCGTCATCGAACCCATCGTTCTACCATTCCTAGACCGGCAAGGGAACTTGCTGTTCCAACAGGACAATGCACGTCCGCATGTATCCCGTGCCACCCAACGTGCTCTAGAAGGTGTAAGTCAACTACCCTGGCCAGCAAGATCTCCGGATCTGTCCCCCATTGAGCATGTTTGGGACTGGATGAAGCGTCGTCTCACGCGGTCTGCACGTCCAGCACGAACGCTGGTCCAACTGAGGCGCCAGGCGGAAATGGCATGGCAAGCCGTTCCACAGGACTACGTCCAGCATCTCTACGATCGTCTCCATGGGAGAATAGCAGCCTGCATTGCTGCGAAAGGTGGATATACACTGTACTAGTGCCGACATTGTGCATGCTCTGTTGCCTGTGTCTATATGCCTGTGGTTCTGTCAGTGTGATCATGTGATGTATCTGACCCCAGGAATGTGTCAATAAAGTTTCCCCTTCCTGGGACAATGAATTCACGGTGTTCTTATTTCAATTTCCAGGAGTGTACATAAACCTAACTAACCTAAAGACATCACACACATCCATGTCCGAGGCAGGATTCGAACCTGCGACCGTAGCGGTCAAGCGGTTCCAGACTGAAGCGCCTAGAACCGCACGGCCAACGGTATTAGGTTTCGAGACCCGAGGATATCTTTCCAATTTTCTTATTCCTACTTCTAACCCAACTCCTGAGGGGAGCCCACCCCTCCAGAAAAGCCAGCAGTCCTGTAAGCTGTGAGGGTAACACCGCATGTTGGACGGGAGGTCAGCACCCTCTCTTCTTAAAAAATTAAACATGCTTTCAATACTACAAGTAAGCCTCGGAACATTACTGACAAAAATAGACGACGCCAATGGCAAAGAAACGGTATACGATTTGGAACGTGGAATGTAAGGAGTCTGTACAAGACAGGAACTGCAATCAGTGTGGTGAAAGAAATTCAGAGGTACGAACTGGACCTAGTCGTACTGCAAGAAATCCGTTGGGAAGATGCTGGCAGCACTGATGTTGAAAACTGTACTATTCTGTATGGATCCTGTGAACGATGTCATCTGTTAGGCACTGGTTTTTGCATCAGTAAGACTTTGGCCACTAATGTTTCAGAATTCGTTTCAGTCAACCGAAGAATATCTGTTCCAACACTGGATGTAAAGCATATTAAGGCGAATTTTGTGAACTGTCATGCTCCCACGGAGTAGAGCGAAAGTGAAGTGAAAGACGAGTTCTGTGCACAGCTAGAGGCAGTGATGGACGCTATACCAAATGGACACCTGAGGATCCTCCTTGGTGAGATGAATGCCAAGGTTGTGAAAGAACAAATATTCCAAGACACAACACGAAGGCACAGTCTACACAGCCCAAGCAATGACAATGGGGTTAGGTTCATCAGCTTCGCTACATCATTAGGGTTGTTCATCTCCAGCACAGACTTCTAGCGGAAAAACATACATGGAGGAACCTGGGTGTCACCAGATGGGAGACAAGGGGACAAATCTGGCACAGGGGAAAGCACAATTTGAGGAGGTCCGAAAGACTGCACAAGCAGTTCTGAGAAGAGCAAAGAGGAAATACATAAGGGATATCATCGTTGAAGCAGAAACAGACTTCAAAGGACAAAAGACCAGGGAAATGTTTCTGAAGGTGAAGTACCTCAGCAAAGGTCACCAGGCCAAGTAGAAATTTGTCAAAGATTCCCATGATAAGATCCTGACGAACGATAGGGACATAACCGAGAGATGTAAAGAGTACTTTCGACAGCTGCTAAATTGTCATGAACCCGAACTGCAGTTTGATTTCCAGTAACCAATCACAGCCGATGCAGACTATCCCCCACCTACCCTGGATGAGATGAAAACCAGAATCAGACATCTTAAACAGAATAAGAGTCCAGGTGAAGATGGAATACAGGCTGAAATGATGCTGGGAGGAGGAGAGAAACTTGCAGAAAAAATACACCGACTGATACAAGCAATATGGACCAAAGAAGAACTACCAGGAGAATGGAAAACAGCTCTGATTTGTCCAGTACATAGCAAGGGCGACAAATTGAAATGTGACAACTATCGAGTAATCGCCATGCTTAACGTCTGCTATAAGATCCTGTCCAATTGCCTCATACATAGAATTCAGCCAGTGGCAGAACCGGTGATTGGGGAGTAGCCGGGGGGTTCCCGGCCAGGACGGTCAACAGTAGATCACATCTTCAGTCTCCGGCAGCTCACTGAGAAACTGGGTGAATGTGGTAAAGATTTGTATATTTTATTCGTTGATTTTAAGAAGGCGTATGATTGCATACATCGCAAGAGCCTGCTCTACTGTTTAAAGGAGTTTGGCATAGCAGAGAAACTCATCAATCTAATAAAGATCTGTCTGAAAGAAACAGGTGCAAAGGTGGAGATGGGAAATCGCGTAACTGAGGAGTTTGAAATTGTGACAGGACTCAGGCAAGGAGATGGGTTGTCCCCTATCATGTTCAACTTTGCCGTCGAGAAGATCGTACGCGAGACCTTCCAAGAGAACGAAGGGATTGAAATCGAAGAAAAGATACTGGCGTACTTAGCCTATGCAGACGACATCTGTTTACTCTCTAGGTCGGAAGAGGAGTTGGAGCAAATGACCAAAGCACTACAGGAGGCTGCCAGCAAATTTGGGCTAAACATAAATCAAGCCAAGGCAGAGTACCCAGTTATGACGCGTGGTCATTGTCAGACTGCTGATCATCTACAATCACTGCAGGTTGGGGACCAGTCCTACAAGAGAGTGCAAGAATTCAAATACCTAGGGGCACTTTTCACTAAGAACTCGTCATGTGAAGCAGAGATCAGTGCCATAATACAAGCAGGAAACCGATCTTACCACAGCCTAGCACAACTGCTTCGGCCCAGATATCTCTCCAGACAGTTCAAGATTCGACTGTACATAACCCTGATCCAGCCTGTTGTTCTATATGGCTGTGAGACATGGAGTATCCGGAAACAGGACTTCCATAAGCTCCTTGTTTTTGAGAGAAAAGTGCTTCGGAAGATCTTCGGTCCGGTTCTGGATGCAGATACAGGGGAATGGGGGATCAGATACAACCAAGAGCTGGAGGAACTATACCAGCAGCCCAACATAGCAGGAACTGTCAAAGCCAAACGAATGCAGTGGGCTGGCCATGTGGCCCGGATGGAGGTCACAGATGGCCTCGGAAGCTCCTGGATTTCACACCTACAGGAAAAAGACCGCCAGGGAGACCCAAGAAGCGTTGGAGGGATGGACTCCATGAAGATTTAAACAAAGTGTCAATTGATGTGAACGGATGGCGGATAGCAGCAATGGACAGAATACAGTGCAGGAGGAAACGTGTAGATGCGTTCGGTCCACTGGGCCTGATCACGTAATAGTAGTTGTAGTACTATGTTTTCCTACAAGTAGACAGTGGACGGTGCAAGACGTGACATGTGTCAACATTATGCGCAATATACTCGGGGAATTCATTAAACAGGATCAAAACACTCAGGCCGGCCGCGGTGGCCGTGCGGTTCTGGCGCTGCAGTCCGGAACCGCGGGACTGCTACGGTCGCAGGTTCGAATCCTGCCTCGGGCATGGATGTGTGTGATGTCCTTAGGTTAGTTAGGGTTAAGTAGTTCTAAGCTCTAGGGGACTTATGACCTAAGATGTTGAGTCCCATAGTGCTCGGAGCCATTTGAACCAAAACACCAAGGGGTGCTTGCTTCGCACCCTCCGCCTGCACAAGTCCACTTGCGTAAGCAGTCGGTTACTGAGATTTACCGCTTCGCGTACTGCGTGTGAGATGCAAACACATAGGCAACTGCGGCCTGCGTGTGGAGTCATTGTATCACACCGAATGTCGACAGTCGTCGAGTTACCTATGTAGACGTTATTACTACCCTGTTAAACGTTAGGATAGAACGGAGATTTATTATCGCTGAACTATGCGATTATCATTTAATTTATGGCGAGGCAAAAGGTATTGCGAGGCCACCTGTACGAATTAATCGAGAACGCTTAACACAACGAAGACTTCCTGTACGATTGGCATTTGTTGCTGTTCAACAAAAGTTTGTACCATCATAATTCTCTACTTTTATTCGATTATTTTGCAATTCATTCGTAACTAATTACAGTAGTTATATCTATATCTACATGGATGCTTCGCAAATCACACTCAATTGCTCAAGTCACATCAATACCCAAAAAGAGAAATACTCCCTTACTTAAGTGATGCCAAACTAAAGGAGGGCGTCTTTGTAGGCCCACAGATTCTAGAGATTTTTGCAGACCATACTTTTGATGGAATCATACAAGGTGATGAGAAGCATGCGTTGGAATGTTTTAAGACAATCTGTTCACAGTTCTTAGGGAACAAACGGGCAATAAATTACAAGGAGATTGTTGATAACATGTTGTCATCTTATGAAAAACTTGATCGCAACATGTCATTGAAAATGCATTTCTTACATAGTGATCTTGACTTCTTCCCCAAAGACTGTGGTGCAGTAAGTGATCAACATGGGGAGCGATTTCATCAAGATATTGCCACATTTGAGAAGAGGTATGCCGGAAAAAATGGCTCTGAGCACTATGGGACTTAACATCTGAGGTCATCAGTCCCACAGAACTTAGAACTACTTAAACCTAACTAACCCAAGGACGACACACACATCCATGCCCGAGGCAGGATTCGAACCTGCGCCCGTAGCGATCGCGCGGTTTCAGACTCAAGCGCCTAGAACCGCTCGGCCACTCCGGCCGGCTATGCCGGAAAGTGGAGCCGCACTATTTTAGCAGATTACTGCTGGACTGTCATAAGGCCTGTTCACGAGTACGTGTAAAAACGTCAAGCCAAGCGAAAACGGTAATCTTCTCAATTTAACTCTGAACAAAATATGTAATTGTATACAGGGTGGTCCATTGATCGTGACTGGGCCAAATATCTCACGAAATAAGCGTGAAACGAAAAAACTACAAAGTACGAAACTGGTCTAGCTTGAAGGGGGAAACCAGATGGCGCTATGGTTGGCCCGCTAGATGGCGCTCATCGCTGTCATCGATAGTGCATGTCTGAACGACATTATATTCTTAAAATGCAGACACTGCACAAACTCAAGATTTTGACAATAAGTGATGTAGGCCCACCCTCGAGCACTTCACTTTGATAGTGATGAAATGGTGCACACAGAGGTGAGGTTGTGCCACCGTCAACGAAGTCAAACATACCACAGTGACGGTATCAACAATCTGGTGTGTCGTGGAAGATAATGTGCTCGTTGCCAAGGTGACAAAGTTGCGAAATACGTATGTAGACATGAAGATTCAAGACGCAGAACGTTAATAACGTTTGTTTTTTTCTAAAAAAAAAGCCTCAAGAAACTTCACAAGAAAATCTCTGAGGCATTACTTTTCAGCACACTCTCGTATTTGGCACTCATTTCGTAAACAACATTTATAGAGCAAACTGTCAATTCGTAGGTGCAGAAACACTTCTCGTTGGCCATCCGTTATTCAGTCCAGGTCGTACTTACTAGTTAGTTTGTTATCCAAGGTTCCATAGTCAATAATTATGATCTCTTGTTGTGGTGTCTAAAGTAAGTGTCCCACCTTGTACGTGGTAGTCAGTCTAGGTTAGATATCACACTTTGCTATGGAACACGGTAGTTAGTTTGCGATTATAATGCACGATGTTGGTGTAAGGCAACTTGTTGATCATTTACATTATTGTATTTTACATTAATCTTAGGCACAGTCATCTTTAACTGTGCTGAGTTGAACTCTCCATCTCTCGCTCACTTTCTCTGAGACCCACAGACGAACACACAGTAAAAAGTTAAGCTTTCACTAATTATTCTATGGAGTGCGAGTAGTTACCACCAGAAATGGTATCAGGTTGTCTTAGAACTTAATTATATTAGCTGTTAGAGTATTCACCTTAGTAAGTAAGTGGTCAGATTCTGGTGTTGGTGGATAGCGGATTCCTTTCCGCGCCAGCATAAGGCTCCGGGATGAATAGTGTGTGTCATTCGTCTTTCGAACAGTACAGGGCAGTTAGAATTAAACTTTCGCTTCAAGCACTGTAGACGGAAAACTATTTACCGTATTGGTACTCAACTTTATTGGAATAATGATTACATTGTGTGCTGCAGGATTTGCTTTGTTAGTAGTGTTCGTGTCATTACTTGCCCTTGGGCGCAGCTACTGGTACGATGAAGTATCGTTGAAGACAAGCATCATTGTGCATTACAGTTGCAGAGAATCAGCATGGGTCTGGGCAAGGAGAGCAGGGCTTCACTCGTGAAGCTGTTTTATCATAACAACGGCAACAGCGCTGCTGTTACTCTCGGGTGTCGGTGCTTTATGCTAATACAGAGGGGTCCTCTTTCCACACAGGCGTAGAAAAACATGATTCGGAAGTTAGAAATAACTGCCGATTTGTGAATCGCCCTGGCAGAGGCTGACAGTCAATTGCGCCACAAATTGTTGAATAAGTTGCCATGGCTGAGATTACTGGACGCAATGTGCGATCGTGAAGTAGTGCACGAGCTGTGTCACGACAGCTGAACATCCATGGACTACATTCGCCCCTGAAATGTTTCGGGCAGCAGCAGAGCAATCTCTACTGCGGTTCCAGGCTGTCATGGACGTAGACGGTCGTCGCATTGACCGACGCTTGTAATTTGTTATTTCTTTTTCGCATGTTGTTCCAAATGTTCCCACAAAGTTTCGTTGTTCTGCGATCACTCGTGTCTCATGGGGGGCTCTCTCAGGTAGCGAAAGTTTAATCGTAACCATTCTGTACGCTCATTAATGGTAGTGTTGTTTTCGAACTGTGAGTTATTGTTGACATAAAACTCGCTTTTGCCCACTCCACGACAGTATGGCATAATGAAGTTAGTGTCGTCAATTTGATCCTGATCGCAAACTTCTAAAATCTGGAATAGTGTAGAATAGCTTCTTTATTGTAAACCCACAGTTTATGGGCATCACAAGACCTTTGCTTTGTTTCTCCTGCTCGACTCACTGTCTAGGATAAACGCCTACCTCAGACGTGTAGTTTTTGCTACTGAGTTTTGTGCCACTGACGGCTCTAATCGTAATAAGAAGACACCCAGATCTTAATTTTAAAATCAACATATCCGACTGACGCTACATCCTTTCGTAAGTTTCTTGTTTGCTACGCCTAGTCCTTCGTTCGTAACGATTCCATTGTGTCTCGTGGAAATAAAGTTTTACGATGGTTTTCTTTGACTTTGGAGCTGCTTCCAGTATTTCCAAAACGTAGTCCTATTCATCAATTTGTTCTTCCAACCTCTCACATACAGACCAATTTATTCCAAAACGGCAAGCCGGGGTGGCCGAGCGGTTCTAGGCGCTACAGTCTGAAACTGCGCGACCGCTATGGTCGCAGGTTCGAATCCTGCTTCGGGCATGCATGTGTGTGATGTCCTTACGTTAGTTAGGTTTAAGTAGTTCTAAGTACTACGGGATTGATGACTTCAGAAGTTAAGTCCCATAGTGCTCAGAGCCATTTGAACCATTTGAACCATTCCAAAACACATTTTGAGTCCGTGTGTGTCAGTGAAATCTCAATCCCCTGAATTGCGCGCTAAGTTACTTCTCTCATCTGATAATAATGACGATGGCGTAGTCGGCAGCGGACCATTTAGTTGTGTCACATCTCTCTGCGGAGGGTTTTTGGAATCACGCCTGTCTATGAACCCCAAAATATTTATTGGTATCTTCAGTTTAAAGGCATATAAGAGCTTTGACAACTAAGAAAAAATGGTCCCGTCATTCTCAACAATAGGCATCCCGTGGTAAGCGTTACCAGGGAAATACACGCAGTAGAAAGTTCTGCCGCAATGCGAAGCGTTAACCTGAACGTTTTGCTCCGTACAATTTTCCTCGGGGAGTTAAATCTATTATTATTTCTTTAGCGTGAGTTGAGAATCTCTACCAACACCCATTCACCTAATCGAGGCGGATATCGTTAGCAAATCTATTATAATAATCGATTCAGCAATTCTGGAACAGATCCGAGTCGATGTGTTCTAAATTTAGACTGTGAAAGTCACCAAGCATAGCACATAGCAAACGAACGTCGTATCCTTTGACTGTGAAGATACTGTGTGGCAGTCGGCTGCGCCTTTTTGGAAGACATTATTCATCAGGGGGGCCAATGTGATTATACCATAGAAAGAGTTGGTAGAGACCAATTTTTTTAGAGGCCTTTGCGCTCTACTGTCATGGTACCGTATGTCTGTATAAAGAGCGATCCTTTTCCCGCTTTTGTTACATGGGTTTACTACAAGTAATTCAGAATTTAACATGCGTTTTACATTAATTGAGTGAAGTATGTATGTTTGTTATTTAAATATAAATAATTTTCTTAACGTAACTTAATAGGTCCATATTGTTCATCCGATATGCTGTGAAAATAACGTAAGAATGTAGGCATTATCAAGGAAAATTTGAATTTTGACGCATCCTAAGTCGTTTTTGTTTCCATTCCAAGTAAAAGTAATTACAGAAAAAACTTTCATTGAACTCACGTGTCTAAGGCGAGTGACACTCATTATCCCTCTAGACGTCACTTTACATACAGTGTATTGTTTCATATTAGCGTAATCTAGCACATTACTCTGTTCCTCTGATTACATGTTTCTTTTTGCATTTTCTAGGTGTTGATGCTGCCTGGCGATTGCGTGTGGATAGGTTGACGAAGAGTGTAAGCACTTTATTAATACAATCGCTCTGTTGAACTACCTTCTATCCTACGTTGCTGTGTTCTTCACATCTATCATATAGACTAGTTTATGGAATACGCTTTAACTTAACCACCAGTACGTAGGTCCATATTATGCTAACATAGATCACAAAACAGCCTATACTATGCAAGAACTGAGTACTAATATGTGTTTCATTTTAATCTGTTCTCTCGTCTCTTTTTGGTAAACAGCAGCATAATTATGGATCAAAAGCACAATATTATGGATGTTCTACAGAAATGATTTATTTCGTTTACCATATATCGGCTTACACTTTTTCGTGGTTTCGTGTTCATACTATTCACTCCATTTATTTAGTACTTTAACATTTTCAGTCCCGTTGCGACTGCGCTGTCAAAGATGACATTTACACTGTGCTTGGCATTACTATACCTTCGTAGTGTTTGTACTCATTCTCGATGTGTGATGCCTATTTCCAAACGTTTACCAGTATTGTACCTTCTTGGGCGACGAGAGCATTACAGTTTTGAAGAAGGGCTTGAAATCCGAAAACTAGTCATCGAAATAAATCAGTTCTGTCAAACAGCCACATTATTGAGCTCTTCATATATTTTATTCTTATTTTCTTTCTTAGTATCGGCCAACTTGGGACCACATCAGTTCCATTGTCTCTTTTTCCTTGCTTTAACTGTCACCATACGGGTGTTATTGTTTTCTTTCTTGGGTCATGCCTTCCCTATCTTCTGCTTCGGCTTCTCTTTGAAACCTTCATGCGTCCGTAATTTTTCCTTAACCAGATCACGCTCTTGGAAATCTTCAGGACAAATTTCCGGTTGTCACATATCTTTTACGACTTCTGAAAAACACATCCATTAGTTTTCTTATCTTGAAAGTAGGATAATATTCATTTCGACATCCTCCCAGGACTCATTCGTGTCACGTGTCCATGTAAGGGAGTCCTGCTTTTCCCCAACCTGCCGCTTCTCTACGTGTTTACGAAGTCCGTGGGTAGGCCTTCTATACTTGCTGTTTTCTTGATGGAACGCGGGATTTTCTGAAAATCTTTCTATCTTTGCCCTTAAGTCTTCCCAGTAGGCCTTTATTGTTCATTGGAATAGTCGGTGCTACATGAAGAACTTCCGATAGTATATCGTAACTTTGCAGTAGTTTGTAATTACGCCGTCTGGTGTTTAAGGATGTCGATCTCTCATTACAGATGCCTTCAGATAGTTTCATGGACCATTTATTTTTTCTTAATGCGTGATACGAAGGCTTCATTTATAATTACGTTTCATTTTCCTACATGATCCATAATTAACAGCAGATCAGTCCTTTTATCGCGCATCGGCCTCAAAATAATTTCTGCCTTTATCTATAAAAGCAGTTAGAAGTAAGGTCAACAACTCCTGCGCTGACTGAGAGTTCTCTTTTTAATATTTTCAGCTCTTACTACGATTTTGGCAAAGTCATTGCTAGATTATAGTTTCTTATTAACACATTCACTGTACTGTTTAGTAAATCTTTGTGTAGTGTATCTGAGTTTACTAAATGAGTGTCTAGCGTAGTGTTACTTTTGTGTTCGACGGTGGTGGTTGTTGTGGAGGAGGTGGTCGTGATGACTAGAGGAGAGAAAGTCGATTAACACCAGTGTGCTACCAAGCAGTTTGCACTTCAGACAGACAGATAACCATCAACAGCGTCACATTTCTTCATTCAGTAACACTGGAGAGAGAGTCTGGGATTTAATGCTGAACATGGCGTAAAGACTGGTGACCATTAGCCTAACACCTCCAGCTGGGCTCCCCTTGCTGGACAAATACATCCACTGAAAATTTCGTCCATCATAAGCATTAGAACAAGCTTACCTCCAAGGTGGGGAGTGACAGAATTTGATTACTTTTAGATAGTAAACTGCTAAGACTCGTTATCAGTAACCTTATTCCGCCACCTCTCCTCCCCTAGGTGACCAAATTGTTGCTGTGAAAATTTCATCCACCACCAGCTTTGAAACCGGCTTACCTTCATGTCAACACCATTGCACAAATGTGCATTAATGATGACATCAATAGAGGTGTTTTTTTATTAAAATGGGAAGAGCATATTTGTCTTTTACATATATTTGGTAATTTTTTCAGAGAATGGCAGCTCGAAAGATATTAAGGTTGTCATTTAATTATTTTTGATCTTATTGCTTTCGCTCGTTATCCAGAAGGTGCTCAAAAACTTAGAGCAGAATTAATGTACTCTGAGATAGTAAATTCCAAAGACTGAACATTATCAGCTAAGTGTCACCATCTCTCCCCTGCTTGATGGACAAATTCTGGCAGTAAAATTTCATCCAACACCCACATTGAACCACCTTACCCCAAGTCAAGCACTAGTGCACAAGCACGCATTATTGATGTTGGCTAAGGAGGTGATTTTTAATGAAGTGCTTAGGCAAACATGTCTTTCTGTAATATATTTTTGGTAATTTCTTTGGAATATTAGTTCTTGAAAGGTTTTTAGATTTCTATTAATTTATTTTTGATATCATCTGCTTTGCTCCACATATACAAGGTTTTCCAAAAGTTTTGGCATTGAATTTAAGTACTTTGATATATTAAACTGCTAAAAATGATAATAAGCAACATTATACAATCACTTCTCCTCCCTTTGCCAGCCAAATACTTACAGTAAAAATTTCATCTATCTCCAGCTTTGTAAGAGGCTTACCTTTGGGCTGAATGCCCCCACACAAGCATATTTTAGCAACAATGCGTACAGTGGCAATTGTTTAATAATGCATAACTACTTAGGAAAACATTTTTTTCTCTGACATATATTTGGCAATTTCAGGGAGAATTGGCAGGGCCGATTCTACATGTCAGTCAAGGGGCGGGAGGGGGAGGGCTAATGTCTGGGGGTGGGGGTGAGGGGGCTTGGGGGAATGGAAAATTGCTTAACAAAAGGAGAGTTGAGGTCCTCCACCGACAAACTGGCAAAATTTGGTGTTGCCTACAGTAGGTTTTGAGAACTGTTTTGGATTTCAGGGTAAAAACGTGTCTATAGAATGTCTGTGCCCGAGATAGTAATAAGATTTGACCCAGATGTCCGGCGATTTCGAACTTTTTTTCTGGGGCCAGCAATTTAAGTGTTGGTAGGCATAGCCAGGAATTCATGATTATTGTAAGTGGTACTCGTACATTTGTATATATTCAGAGTATATTGGTAAATAATGAGACACCCATTTTAGGTTAAATGATATTTATTGGTTTAGATACTAAGATAGTCGATGCTCTTATTCATTTGTTAAAATGTGTTTGATTGCAACCTATATTACTACATAATTATGAAAAGAATGATTGAATTTCTTGAAGTAATATATTCACTGATTTCTGAAGTCATTTTATCCTGTGTAATATGATACTCCATTGGAGGGTGGGGGGGTGAGGGAGGCTATAGCCCCCATATCCCCCCCCCCTTGCAACTGCCCCTGAGAATTGTTCTGACTGGGAATTAAGATATTTATTTATTTATCTTTTGTTTTCTTTGCCTTCCTTCCACAACATCTAAGGGCTATTGCAATACTTTAGGGGTGAATTTGAGTACTTCAAGATATTAAACTGGTAAAACAGGTGATCAGCATTATCATTCCATCAAGTCCCTCCCCCTCCCGTCAACCCACCCTTTTTATGCTTTATGGCCAAATATTGTCAGTGAAAAGTTCATCCATCACCACCAATGTAACTAATTTACGTCGAAGTTCAAAGCTGTGTTAGTGATGTTGGTTACAGAGGCAGTTTTTTTAATAAAGTGGAACTACTTAATAAAACATGCTTTCTGGAACATATATGGTGTAATGGATATAAAAATAGATCTATTTATATGTGGTACCTTAATATGTGCACGCATTACTGTGTTGGTAGTTTTTTCCTGCATGAGACACCCTTCCTCCAAACATGTCACATAATTTACTACATAATGTTTTCCACACTGTTGTGTCGCTACCTCTAAGTGACTACACTTGCAGTATAAACTAACCAACTGTCATCCACATTCCACACTTCAACACCTGACATACTGCCCAGATGAAAGTATGCTTGTTCTTTCCACATCTACTTGAAGGTACTAACCCAACAAATTTAAGTAATGTTGTTCAGTACACTGTCTTCAGTCACCAATAAAAGGATATGCACTGATACCCATTCCACCCTATAATTTTATTTTATTTTACTTTTTTTTGGGAACGTTCTGTCAGAAGATATTAAGTTTACTATTTATTTATTCTGATCTTATTTTCTTTTCACGACATCTGCCGGATTTTCCAAAGTTTTATGGACACGACTTTGTTACTCTGAGTAAACTGCCAAGGCCAGTTATCAGCAACCACCTCCCTTCCCCTTGCTGGTTAATTAATTACAGTGAAGATTTTACTGTCCACCAGGATTGTAACTGTCTTACCTTCAGGTCATAGGCCACTGTAATAGACATGCATTCACAGCTCTGATTATGGAGATAATTTGTTATGAAGAATGTGGTGTTGAGTGGTGGCCTTGTAGGCCCAGTGGCAACTCTGTTGGCAGTTAAGACTTCAGTACATGACATAGTGAGGCAACACTGCCTTTCTCTGTTGTTTCTGGCTAGCACTGATGTATGGTCATCAGCTTCCACTATGGCTGCTGAGACACTGTGTTGTTGATAGTAAGACTGTGGAAGGGCAAAAACCTTTAGAGGGCACTGATATCAGGAGTGCACTACTTTCCTTAGTGTCAGCCTCTCGCTCCACTCATGTAACCTGTCATGAGGACAGTTGTGTGCAGGGTTTAACTGGCTGCTCTCTGACAGATCATACAGCTGTTGCCACTGTAGCGCCAAGTCTCTCTAGGAATTCGACACTGGTAGCAGCTTGTCTGGTTGGTATGTCAGTGTGGCTGTGGCACCAAGTCCCATGAAGGACTTAGTGTTGGTGGCTGCCACAGCCTGATTTTTTACCAACAGCTACTGATGGTGCCCACATGTCTCACTGTACAATGTAGCTCTAGTGTTGTGGTGTTGCTGATGGTAGTTAGAAGTGCTTACGTGCCTCAAATTCAGGTTTCTCAATATGGCTTTGGTGCACATTTGTTTCACTGAAACCTGGTGCCTAGTTACGATGCCCATAATAGGAGACATGCCCTGGTGTGGTGACATTTTCCCATTTACTACACAGTTGTCACTATTTACTGCTTACTCGGCTGTCCTTGCCTTGCAGTCATCTGCATGTCTGTTATTAGATCTACATGTCACCGCACTGGTGGCTATCAGCTCACAGCTGGTAATGCACGGCTCCATGGCTGCTACCACACAACTTGTCATTACTTTTGCCAAAACTTATAATTTTGATCCAAATACTGTATACCAGCACTAAACTGCTATGCTACACGGGAAGAACTAGTCACTTGGGTGTTGCACCAGCCCAGTTCACTATTCCAGTTGCTTTCGCCCATTGTGTGTAAAACAAGTACATAATCAGCTGCTCTCAACTATTATGTAATTATTATATTAATTTCTGAGTCTGTAAATGTATCTTTCATCTCTCACTCGAGCTGCATAATCTCACATCATTTCTCAAGGATACTAAGCCCTGTTCATTAACTCAGTTGCTGTGAAACGTATTTCACTGCTAGGCCTGTTGCCATGCTTATGCCAAAAACAACTGCTTATTCTCCATTCCATCCCTAAAAAGTAAAAGGACTCTCTTTCTTTCTTGTTAAGTTATCCTTAAAAGTATCAACTTCAACAAACGTGGAGTGGATTCATTAACCTTGGACATTTGGCATCTTATCTGTCTGTCTGGTGGTCTCTAAGCTCTTTGTTTTAGATCAACTTCCGAAACACTGCTCTTGCGACAATAGTTCTCTGACTGCTTCTGAAGACATACTCCAAAAACTATCCTTACAAGGTAACTTAGCACTATCATTCACAACATTTTGAGAAGTAGTCCCAATTATTCCTTTCCCTATATCCTTCACTACAGACTGAATTATTTTAGAAATGGTGGTTTATCAGTTCTCTTGCTCACCCAGAACAACTTCCTGGTGCCTAGTGGCACGTGACTTACTGTACAGGTAGACAGTTTAACCGATTTGTCTTTATTAGACACACCTCCTGACAGCCCTAGACTGACAACAGCTTCCTGTTGCTGAAGGTTAATATTAGCATGATGTACAGTCAAAATGTTCACTTTCAGGCTTGTGTTGCATCTTTCACCCAGTTCATACTTGTCATGTACACCGACATGCATCTGTCCTGTAATCAGCTCACTGTGCATGTGAGCTACTAGCTGTGCAAGGCTATGACCTAGTACTTGCGCTCACGCCACATTCTGCAGCTCTGGCGTACA
The DNA here is from genome assembly GCF_021461395.2 of Schistocerca americana. Lineage (NCBI taxonomy): Eukaryota > Metazoa > Arthropoda > Insecta > Orthoptera > Acrididae > Schistocerca > Schistocerca americana. The sequence continues at coordinate 199,568,511 of NC_060119.1, forward strand.
CTTTACAACAGATTCAGCCCTGTCAACTTTATCGTCCACTGCAGGCGCGGCTCGTGGTTTCTATATTGGGGAAGGCTGCGGCATTTATCGATTGGAGCCAACATAGACCTCGGGTTACACTACAGATTAGTCTGACATAAACAACTAAAAATTCAGGGGGAGGGGGGTGGCAGATCACTCTCTACCCATAATTTTACGTACTGTATCTTCTATAATCAGGTATTAAATATGATTAAAAGCTAACTTCGAATTAAAATCTTTGGTTAGTGTTTTTATACGTCATCATTACATATTCTGACACTGCAGCAAATCATATGAAAAGACGCGTTTTGGAGAGATCTTTAATGCGATGAATGTTAACTTTGCGGTTGCTTAATATTTTTGGTGTTTTCAGTACTAAACGTAAGGCGTTTATTGTGGTTAACCTCCAAAGCTCGAAGTTTACGAGTTCGCATGACGATACTGTAATGTTTTCGTGACGTCACAAGTCTTGTGCTGTGATTGGGTGGCATGAGCAATCCGTGCAACTGCCATATTATTTCGCATGTTTGAGAAGCGAACAGTTCGTATTTATTGTGTATTATGAAAATATGCATTTATATGAAATAGCGCACTAAAGATCTCTCCAAAATACGTCATTTTTAGTACGGTTTGTTGTGCCAAAGTACACAAAATGTGACACTGTAGCGCAACACACTGTACCGGTACCAAAAGTGATTCGTTTCGGAAAATGTCATCACGTTTATGACTGGCTAAACATGACACTACACTTTTTTATCCACTTCACTTAATAGGCTAAGTAGGACTTAATATAAAGAATTACCTCTTATCAATTATGAATGCACTTTTGCTTACCTCAATTCATTTGTTTATAGACGAAGTCAGCTCGTCTCCCCTTCTGCGCAGCAAAGTGGTCTATGACCATTTCATTGAAATTTGGCCGATTCAATAATTCTTTTTCTAGGGAACACATTGCAAGCGCACAAAGTCTGTCCTCATTCATAGTGTTGCGCATGAATGTTTTCACTCGCTTTAACGTCGAGAAGCAGCGTTCTGCCTCGCCGGTCGTCATAGGGAATGTTACTATTATTTGCAGAAGTTTTACACTTTCAGGGAAAGCTTTAGCCAGATTGTTATCGTAAAGACAGTTCAACAAGGTCAAAGCACCTGACGCCTTCATAAAATCTTTTCGGCTGTACAACACGTTCAGCTCATGACGTAGATCAGAAGACTGTAAATTGAACAAATTAACAGCTATTTTAAACTCTTTTTCCGGAAAAATAGTTTGATTTTTGCAAACAACGATGGATCAAACAGCTGTGCAATCGATAAGTGATCATTGAAACTGAATCGTTCTCTGATCTGAGTTGTGATGAGGTCGCAAACGTTTCGTGCACACACTATTCTTGATTCTGTGAAACGTCCCCGTTTTGCAGTTGGTTCTACCTGTTCCCAGAGATCGTCAGTTTCAAGTGAGGCCCTAACTTGCTGGACAGAATCTGCAAAGTGCGAAACATATTCAACAGTTTTCACTGCATCAATATTCCTCTGCTGCAGTTGATTAAAGAGAATGTCACAGTGAGGCATGACTGTATTAAAAAAATTTAACCAGAAGAGGAAATCTTCGTCTTGCAGGAAACCCTTCAGTCCCGTGGCCTTGTTTATTGTCTTGTAATCACTGGCATCATCATCAATAATTCTTTCTAGGCACTCAACAATTTCCTTTTGGTGTTTGTACACACTGGTTACGCTCCGTGATTTAAAATTCCATCTGATGGACTGAGGACAGGTAGGAATACGCTTCTTCACTACTTCGTCAAGAATGGCTGTACGGCTAGAAGACCGTGAAAAAAAGGTGGAAATTCCTTCCAAGTTGCTAAAGAAGATCCGCACTTGTTTATTGCCCGTCACACAACGTTCAACAATTAAATTTAACTGGTGGGCGTAACAGTGAATAAAGTGAGCATTCCTGTACACTTCTCTAATTCTAGTTTGAACTCCACTTTTATGGCCGGCCACTCATAACAGGAGCACCGTCGTAACACTGAGCTATCAGTTTTTCAGGTGTTTCTTGTACATTCATTTTCTCTAGCTCGCAGAGAACAGCTGCAGTTACATCGTCTGCACTGTGACTTTTTGGGCGTACAAAGGAGATAAATCTTTCATTTATTTGTCCCAGTAGCTCATAGCGAATTATTAGGACCAATTGTGACAAATTTGCACAGTCAGTAGTTTCATCAACTTCTATTGCGAGAAAGTTTGCCTTCGACAGTTCACTCTTGATGAGATTAAGGCACACCTCATAAATTGATTCCAGGAGTTCATTTTGAATTGTCTTCGATAGGCCTAAGAAAACACGGTTTTCTGATTTCTCAATGTGCTGCTTCAAGACGCAGTCCAGTTCTGCCATAAGACTGACTAATCCTCGAAAAATTCCTGGGTTTTTGGAATCTTCTGTTTCATCGTGGCCCCTTAAGGCAAGCTCGAATTTGCCGCAAAATTTAATACAGTCTATCAGTTTACCCAGAATATACCGATTTTTTGATACATTTTCATTATATATCTTTATATTACGGCGGTAAGCACTGTCTAATTGGCACATAATGTCCACTTTCCCTAGCATTGAAAACTCAATTAACCCATTTAAATGTTTTTCGCTGGAATTATGTTTTTTCACCTTTGCGTGAAAATTCTTTAAGTCAGCGATACCAGTTTCAGTCCAGGCACTATCAGTACTATTTGTAAGAAGACAGGTGAAACAGAAAAATGCGTTTTTCACTTCACAACCACACAACCACTCAGCTGCATCGTACATTGCTCTATTAAAACTGCGTTTGTATCCTTGCCTAGATTTACACTGTTTCTGTTCTTGATTGATCGTTAGATCGGGTCTGGGTGCACCAAGTTCTTTCACTTTCATCCTGTGGCCGTGTTCCAAGCTTTTACCTATTAAATTGCACACTGAATTCATGTTGCGCTGGTTTCACACTCGCCGTAATTCGCAGATATTCACAAGGAAGTAAAACTCACTAAAATCTTGCAAAATACACTCCGAAATAGAAACTTGCTAATATCACACGGTGTCAACAAAAGCAGTCAGCATCAGCAAGCACGGAAAATAAAGTAACGGGACAAATTTCGCGCGCTTTGTCCTCTAATCACTTACGGAACTCTCGCTAGATGGCAGTACTGTTATGTTACTGTAGTCTAGTGCACTCTGGCGGGATATTTGCAAACTTACTCTAAATGTGGATACAATAGCCAATGGCAGAAACAAAACTACTATGTAAAACATTATCAAAACAAAAATACTAAACGTCGATTAATGACGCATCGAGGCGTAGTAGAGATGTGCAGAGACAGATATTGGATAGCAAAGTTTCGGCCACTCTACATTCCTTTATTACATAGATAGTGGAACGTGAAAAACGTGTGGTGGTTGGTATAACACCCTTAGGCTGCAAGCTCTGAGCCTTCGGATCGCCCATAACGAGCAATGCTATGTAGAAGCCACGCCCCTAAACCGCTAATACACGCAGCTTACGGACTTTCCAAGGCGCAGCCTAAACACTACTAACCGTTCGGAAAACATTCATCGATACAAACAGTTCCAAAAACGTTGAACGTCGTTATTTTAATCGGAATGGGAAATATACGAAATTCGTCCTGATAATTTAAATTATGTAATACGTTCTTGCGAAATTTACTTTAACATATATTTTGGGGCGGCTCCGCCTCAGAGCCTTTAATTACGAGCCGCGCCTGGTCCACTGTATGAACTCATCTTTTCTTGCGTTTCTTCTATTCACCCTGTTTCTGAGAGAATATGTGTGCTTGTACATTTATGCCACAAAATCTGCAACAGAACTGCCAACAGCTTCTTATTCATTCCCTGCACTATCTAAAACAACAAAATTGCTTGCAGTTCTCTCTGCACAACACAAATATAACCAGCACATGAACTTCCAACAGTTTCTTGTCCATTCCCTGTACAATCTAAAACAACAAAATTGTTTGCAGTTCTCTCTGCACAACATAAAAATCACGAGCACATGCACAACCCTGCAAATCTAACTCAGGAATTTGACTCAACACAGCACAGTTCACCTGATGGCCCCATCAGGTGAACTGTGCTGTGTTACACCTATGCACATCATATGTCTATACATATACCTATATATACATATGCACAGCTTGTATGCATAGTACCAGAAATAACTGTGTGCTAAATGTACCACATTCAAGGCTGTCATTGATACATAATTATTAGCCACAATCACCTGGGTCTGATGGTGTGTAATAAACTCTAATAATCAGTGGAAGAATACCTTCCAAGTATTCTGAAGGATGTATAATGGGGGAAAACCCTAATTACTAGATAGATAAGAGTATAACAGCTGTATAATCATAGTATACTTTTTAATTCATGTAAAATGTAGATATACCATATACATAATGTGAAACTGGAAGCACATGTGTGTACTTCTGTAATTAATATGCAGATATACAATGAAAGAGAAATATTTACTTATGTATGATTGTGTAGATATGTAATGAGATAAACAGCAATGTAAATTATAAATCATCACTTTGTAAATGTGTTAAAAACTGACTGTATTTAACTAAATGTACATGTACATTTATAACTTCAATTGACAAAAGCAACTGCATGGTAAACATCCTCAAAGGCTGATATTAGGTTGATGCATAAGCTCATAGTGTTTTTTTCTTCAGAGTTAGGTATTCTGGTTGCTATGCATTTATTTATTGATTATACTTTTTTATTTTTAGTTCACTGCTGCTAATTGAGTTAATACATAGTCGTTTTGTCATTTTGAGATAGTGACTACAGCTGTGGGCTAGAAAATGGAGTGCCAAGTGGAGAAATCAGAATATTTCTAGTGTATTCTCCTATTTGAGTTCAATAGAGGGGTGACAAGAGTGGAGGCAGTCAGAAACATTTGGGTCGGATATGGGTATAGTACAAATGAACAGATCACACCAGGAAAGTGGTTTTCTCATTTTGAGGAGGATTGTTTTGAAATTAGTGACTCTTCTCATTCAGAAAGACCTTCTTTGTTTGATGAAGATCGTTTTAAATTATTAATCCACAATGGTCCACATCATTGTACTCAAAAACTAACATATGTGATGAACTGTGATCATTCCACCATTGTGCAACATTTGCATCTAATGGGGAAGGTTAAAAAATTGGGTGTATGGGTACTGCATACTCTAAGCCAAAATCACAAAAATCAGCATGAGATTATGTGTGCAACTCTGCTTTCTTGTCATCAGTTGACTTCTGAATGACACTGACCATTCCTATCCTGATGATAAATGGTGTCTTTACTGCTAACATATGGAAAAGAAAAGCCACAACAGATATTGATACGCATCTGGTGGAACAGCAACAGCGTAGTGTACTACAAATAGTTTCCGTAAGGAGTGATCATTGTTGCTGACCTCTGTTGTCAACAGCTGAGACAACTTGCAGATGCAGTCCAAGAACGACTACCAGGAAGACTGTGTAAAGTGATAATATTGCACAATAACACCTGTCTCTATTCTGTTGAACTGACAAGAAACACTATACAGCAGCTGGCTTGGGGAGTCACTTTGCATCCATCTTATTCATCTAATATTGCGCCCTTAGATTTTCACCTTTCTTTTTCTGTATCATACAATCCTCAAGGAACTTCCTTTCCAGATGCAAACGCACTTTGAACATGGCTTGAGGAATTCTTCACCTCAAGGCAGCATTATTTCAACAATTGCAGACTCTAAAAGTTACCCCAGCGCTGGCAGAGTGTTGTAAATATTGAAGAAAATGATAATGACGACTACAATTTCTGTTATGTGTGTCTGTTGTGTTCACTAAACATACGGAAAAACACTACAAACTTACATACCAACCCAGAAAATAAACATCTGAGTATCTACTATTACTTCTAAATCAGCAATGTTGCTATCCTTACACTTAGACACTTCAGTACAGCCAACACTCATTCAGTCTGGCCCTATGGTTACTCCAGAATCTGAAAGTCCACTGGATATTAGAACTGGTACTTCTGCATTACTCTCCTTAACTTCAAAAGCATCACTACCCTGTGCCTCACGTATATTCCCATGAACATGTATTTTGACACTATCTACCACTAGTTTGGTCTTCCCACTAAACAATTCATCTAAACAACTGGGAAATTCTGTCCTACTCTTCACTGTATCATTAGGTTTAACTACATCAGTGGTAGATGTACATTCGGCAGGAACATGTAAACTATCCACAAGTGAGTTCATCTCCCTTTTCAGTTTCCTTTCCCCCTCCCTCCTCTGTACTGCTTCTTTTTTCTTTCTTTCCATCCTCTCCAATATCAATGTATTCCTCACATCATTAGGCCCTTTTACCATTATACATTCCTCCTGTTCTCTCCACAACTCCTCCCTATAATCTGGAGATTTGTGATAAATAATTCCCTTCACCAGAGCATCAAGTGCTTCTATTTCCTTATCCTGCTCTATGTTTACCACTTGCAACTTATCTTTCCCTACTAAGATTTATAATACCTCGTCCCTGTTCCCTCTTTGCAGTGTTGACAACCCTGCTACCTGTGTTACTGGCCATGGCATGATAACCTCCTATCAGTTACACAGTCATGAACAAGAGAAAAAAATAACATACCACTATCCTAACACTTCCCTTTATCTTACGTGCTTAAATACTAACCCATATTCATTCCCCTGCATTAAACAAAATCAAATTAAGGGGACGCTTACCATATTATATCTTCCTATAATGTAATTACTCTTAGCTGAGTGGCTGCTCATGATTAGTGCTATACATTGAAACAATGAGTAAATTTAGCTACTCCTCCCACATCACTACTTGTGGCTAATAATTTATACACTACTAGACAATGAGCCACACCTCTTGCTCATGACATCAGTAGGCCTACTATCTACAACAACCAGGTGCCAACGTTATGCCTCCGAAAAAAAAAAAAGTGTCTGCATTAATCTGTCACCTAGTGAAGTTACAAGCACACCTCCAACCGTGGCAAACTCTACTGACTTTCCATGACCTCACAGTCAATTAAAAACAATTCAAAACACAATGAAGATACTTTAGGCATTATTGATTCTTCTGCTGTCACCAAAGGGCATGGTGATGGTCTCAAAGTCCCCTAGCTGGCACCAACCTGAAGGGCACAGTAGTGCAGTGGTAGGCTGGAGAGCCCAGTGAAAAAATTGTTGACATGTAAGAATGAGTTTTATTGACTTAATTGCATGATGTAGTGACCCAGTCTCGAATCCATGACTACTGCTGGTGCCCAGTTGTCTCACTGTCCAGCATAGCTCATGTCTTTCTGGTACTGCTGGTTTTCAATGACGAGAAGTGCCCCCCTGCCTCGATGTGCCGCCTTATTTATATGCCTCCGCCATGAATTTGTTTGAGTGTACCCTGTACCTAGTCTTGTTGCATGTAAAAGAGACTTTCCCTGGTGTGGGGACATTGTTCACTTGCTACACAGTTACTACTGTGCAGTGCAGTTCATTGCTGAGCTTGACTATCATTGCCCTGCAGTCCTCTGTGTCTCTCTTATTGAGACTTAACATGTCGCTAAACATGGCAGATATTAGCTCACAGCTGTTATACAATGCTACATGGTGGCTTCCATACTATGATCATTGCTTTTGCTCAAATACTGGGTAGCAGCATCACATTTAATATCTTTGAACTACATAAGAAAACATGGTTTTCTGTAAAAATATTTGATAAGTTTCATGAGCATGTGTTATTGAAAGTTGTCAGGATTACTATTTATTTGTTTTTTATATTTGCACATTATTCCACATCTACAGACTGCCTTAAAGCTTCAGGGACAGAATTTGAGAATAATAGACTGGTGGGACTCATGACTGAACAGTTAGTTCTCCTAATATATATATTGTGATTAGTGGTTAGCTATTCCTGATCCTGTTTGCTTTGCACCTCGTATACAGTGTGCTCCAAAATCTTTTGATAGAATATTCGAATATTATTTATTTAATTAATTAATCTGATCTGATGAGGCCCATCAGGCTCTGTCTTACATCAGACTAGGTTTTCACACATACAGTATCTTTTTAACGAGATATATTACTGAGAAATAACAATTTTAATACGACAAATAGTATTAAAATGATCTGAGTGACTATAGAGACAATCTGACGTCATAATACTGACTACAAACAATTAAAGCCAGTTGGTGAGGCCAAGCAGATCTAGGCGCCTCAGTCTGGAACCGCGCGACTGATACGGTTGCAGGTTCGAATCCTGCCTTGGATATGGATGTGTGTGATGTCCTTAGGTTAGTTAGGTTTAAGTAGTTCTATGTCTATGGGACTGATGACCTCAGATGTTATGTCCCATAGTGCTCAGAGCCATTTGAACCATTTTTCAACATAAACAATTAAAGTTAATACTTGTTGTGCTAGTACTACTCCTGCTGCCCCTAATAGTGATTATAGTCCATTGACTAAAGAAATGATTTTCTAATAATGTGAAATTACCTTCAAAAACCCTTCTGTGACAGATATTTGCAAATTTTTTGTTTTAGAATAAGTTATTGTAATGCCTTAACATCATCATTTATTTATCTCTGGTCTAGTTCATCTTACACCACATGTACAATGAGTTTGAAAACATTATGGGTATAATAACTGTATTTTGAGATAGTAAACTGATAAGACTATTGATCAGCAACTTTTCTCTGCAATCACTGATCCCCATGCTGGCCAAACGTTAGCAGTGAAAATATTTCATCCTCCACCAGCACTGTAACAAGCTTACCTCCAAGCCGAGCGCCATCAAAGCTGCATGAATTAGCAACATTGTCTACTTGGGTAGCTATTTAATGAAGTGGGACTTCTAAAATATGCAGTCCCACAGTCTACTTGAACTATATGATAACAAACTAGCATACAATTGTAGGTACAGAAGTGCATACTATTCAATTTTTTAAACACAGGTTGCAGATCGGCAGTTCTTATGTTGACTGATCTAGAAAACAGAAGTTAAATAATTATACTCATCTTGAAACTTCTTGTTCTTGTTGTTGTTAGTACATCAATTCTCCTTTCTGGAGTAAAATAAGGGGAATGTTATCTTAGAAAGACTATGGTTTGACATGTTCCCAAGCAAAATCTTTCCCCCTGTGTTCAATGGTTCAGCATAAGGCATTCATGGAACTGTTTTTTATCATCCCATACACAATGATGAAGAGAGATGGACTACAGAGTGATGCAGCAGCTGTTGTCGTAGCAAAGCTGGACAGGAGCAGAAATGATTAACAAGCATGTAAATACAGTATACAGAAGTTTCACTTGACTTAAAGCTTTCTGCAACCATTATGACAGAACCTTACAAAAGAGCAGACAGCAATAAATATCCCACTATTGCAAGAAACAGAGAGCATCATGCAGTGTGGAGCTGTTGAAGGCATGGCTTAGTGGTCACGCATTATTGGATGCACTGGGCCCTAAGACCACTATCAGTGTCTGTAGGAAATGTGCATTTCCATTGACAACTGTAAAATGCCAGTGAGGATGATATCAATCTGTGATATCAAAGAAAGGATTATAACAAAGATTAGATTCTCTCCACTTTCATAAAAATACATCTCGATGAACTTTTAAAGGAAACAACTTTTTAGAGTGGCTAATATGCATAGAAAACCTTATTCAAAATAGAGTCATATTTTATACCAAATGAATGATTTTCGTAATGATTGAATTTCAAGAGAACTCACTTGCGTGAAATTTTTAAACACAACTCTCCGTAGCTTACACACAGAAAAAATTTACAGAAAGGGTGTATCAAAGAGAATCATCTGATCTGGCACGTCCATATTTCAGAAATTAATAAACACACACAATGAATTTTGTTATTAGATGAATGGGAAATTTAAAGTTTTATCATACATTTTCATAGGTGTTCATTACACCCCACTTGAGATGCATGGTATACGTCAGTGTAGTATTCAAATTGTTCCCATATTGGAGGGAACATGTCTTGAGTAAAGCTTCCTCAACTGCTTACATAATGTCTCAGTTCACTCACTGTTGATGCTAATGGAGGCACAAAAACACCATTTTTTAAAATCCCCACACGAAATAATCACATACCGTGAGGTCCAGTGACTTTGGAGGTCAGTAATGTAAGGCTGAATCATTTGTTCAAGTGTGACCAATCAGTGTTCAGTAACCCTTTGATTAAAAATGTCTGCACTTCCAGCTGCCAGTGTGGCAGTGCCCCATGTGTTGGTAAATGAAGTTATTCTAATCAGTCACCAACTGTGGGAAAAATAAGTTCTGAAGCACATCAAGATATGTGCTTCCTGTAACAGCATTCTCAGCAAAGAAAGAAGGACTATGCAACTTTTCCCACAAAACTGCAAAAACACATTAAATTTTGGAGAGTCACTCTCACATTGTACAACTTCATGTGGGTGTTATGTATCCCATATTCTCTCATTATGATGGTTCACCTTTCCATGTAAATGGATGTTGTCTCATCACTGAACACTAAGCATGGAAGAAATCTGTCGTCCTCCATCTTGCCAAGAACGAAATTACAGAACTCGATGTGTTATTGTTTGTCACCTTCATGAAGAGCTTACAGTAGCTCAATTTTGTATGGTTCCATGGGTAAATGTAAATGCAATGCGCACAAGATGGACGTCACGGGCATGTTAAGCTGTTCAGCTGCACGGCGAGTGGATTTCTACAGACTACTTGCGAAACTATGGCGGCCGGATTTGATATCAGTGTCACACCACTCAGGGATGGCTTCGAAATTTGCCTTACACAAATAACCTGTTTCTCAGAATTGTTCATGCCATTGTCTAATGCTCTGTACTGTAGTAGGATGCACACCACACCTAATATGAAAGTGATGCTGAACAAGCATTACTGACCCACATTGCACAAAACATAGGACACAAAATGCTTTCTGTTGTTCTGACACTATTTTTACTAGAACTGAAGAGGTCACACACCGCTGCTGCATAGCAGGATCCATATAAATCTCACGAGTTTGCTCTTTCCAACAATATATTGTTCACATACACATATCACAAATAACATAATGGTTATGATTTTTTAAATCAATTGATTGATTTTGTTTCACCCTGCATAAGATAATTGCATAACATTATACAAAAGAAATTTTTTTGTTTCTTCATTTTTCAGATTCTTTTCAATGGATTAGTGTTCCCTTACAATCACCTAAGTTAATATAAATCACACATAGAATGTTATAAAACTTAATATGAGTTTCTTTGTTCAAAATTGCTGTTCAGTCTTTGACCCAAAATCCACACCGACACAAGTAAGAACTGTTTCAGGAACGTTTAGTAGCAGGTATAATAGTTTTCTTTAGATACTCATCCCCTTTAATTCACTTTTTATCCACAGTAATGCTTTCCTTCACCTCATTTCCTTTGTGTCCCTTCTTTGTGTTCAACACTTGTGTTAGTACTTAAATTGTCTTCAACATGGTCATTTTCCCAGTTTCTTCTTTCCACCAGTCTCAGATATATGTTTCTCAAAATAACATCTACCTCAGAATTAGTATAGTAGATTGATATCACATAGTAAAAGGAAAAATTGTTCATTGCAGAAATAACAATTATGAAAGAATAGATTGCTGCTCATTATAAAGAAGACACAGTGAAATGACAGTTACATGCTAAGGTTTTGGTCAAAGCCTTCATTTGGAAACAAAGAGACACACCCACATTCACACAAGTAAGCACATCTCACACACAAATGACCACTCTCTGTGACCACTCTGATGGGAAGTCAGATTTTGGCTGAAAGTTTAGAATGTGACAGTCATTCTGTTGTGCCTGTCTCCAACTCAGTGTGACATGTTTACAGTTAATAGCAATTCATCATTTCCATAATTGTTGATATTCCAGTGTGGCCTTCCCATTGTTTGGTCCTGACAGTTACAGAATTTAAATAGGTGTGGATTCTTGATATTATTTAAACTAAGTGTATGTAAATGGTGAAACTTTCTCAGGCCTCGTTTATATAACATGAGAGTTCATTTCTTACACAGAATACTATCATAACTTATTGTAATAAGCTAAAAAGTTTTCTCTTAACTAGATGACTAAAGTCATATTTATTTTTAAATGAAATAATCAATAATCTTCATTTTAGTGCAATATTTACAAATTTTACCACCCACGGACAGCGTTACCTCCATCCTCAGCTTCCCCCAGTGTACAGTTTTTTTTTCAGTAGACTGCAGGATACACAGAAATAATAGAAAAAAACGTATACCAAGTAATACCACATACTGAACGTATGTTGTGGCAATCTACATTGGAGTTTGCTGAGTAGTGACTTAATTATCTTCTTCAATAGTGGGTATTACAGACTAAAGGACTACACATGAAAAACAGAGGGAAAATGAGTGATATATAACCTTCTGCTTCTCATTCCAATGAAGTATGTCATCACCTTTTTCAGTTTTTGACATTCTCAGTTCTGATTAGTAAATCAGGAAGTTCTTTGAAATAGAGTAAAAAAATGTGACCTGAGCACAAATATATTTTCCTCCACTTTCAGTTCACTTTTTATACACCTGTTTCACAGATTTCTCCCAAGTATTCCTACAAATGGTATTGGGATTCTAAAAAGATAGTAAGAAATGTAATAAGTTTCTCACAAATAGAAATGATTTTCAGGAAATCTATTGCTCTTACATATCTCAAATTAGATATAACTAGCCTCTGTCTTTAACCTGTACGAATTGAATGTACCATAAAAATATTCATACACCAAATTGGAATCTACAGGGTGTTTCAAAAATGACCGGTATATTTGAAACGGCAATAAAAACTAAACGAGCAGCGATAGAAATACACCGTTTGTTGCAATATGCTTGGGACTACAGTACATTTTCAGGCGGACAAACTTTCGAAATTACAGTAGTTACAATTTTCAACAACAGATGGCGCTGCAAGTGATGTGAAAGATATAGAAGACAACGCAGTCTGTGGGTGCGCCATTCTGTACGTCGTCTTTCTGCTGTAAGCGTGTGCTGTTCACAACGTGCAAGTGTGCTGTAGACAACATGGTTTATTCCTTAGAACAGAGGATTTTTCTGGTGTTGGAATTCCACCGCCTAGAACACAGTGTTGTTGCAACAAGACGAAGTTTTCAATGGAGGTTTAATGTAACCAAAGGACCGAAAAGCGATACAATAAAGGATCTGTTCGAAAAATTTCAACGGACTGGGAACGTGACGGATGAACGTGCTGGAAAGGTAGGGCGACCGCGTACGGCAACCACAGAGGGCGACGCGCAGCTAGTGCAGCAGGTGATCCAACAGCGGCCTCGGGTTTCCGTTCGCCGTGTTGCAGCTGCGGTCCAAATGACGCCAACGTCCACGTATCGTCTCATGCGCCAGAGTTTACACCTCTATCCATACAAAATTCAAACGCGGCAACCCCTCAGCGCCGCTACCATTGCTGCACGAGAGATATTCGCTAACGATATAGTGCACAGGATTGATGACGGCGATATGCATGTGGGCAGCATTTGGTTTACTGACGAAGCTTATTTTTACCTGGACGGCTTCGTCAATAAACAGAACTGGCGCATATGGGGAACCGAAAAGCCCCATGTTGCAGTCCCACCGTCCTTGCATCCTCAAAAAGTACTGGTCTGGGCCGCCATTTCTTCCAAAGGAATCATTGGCCCATTTTTCAGATCCGAAACGATTGCTGCATCACGCTATCTGGACATTCTTCGTGAATTTGTGGCGGTACAAACTGCCTTAGACGACACTGCGAACACCTCGTGGTTTATGCAAGATGGTGCCCGGCCACATCGCACGGCCGACGTCTTTAATTTCCTGAATGAATATTTCGATGATCGTGTGATTGCTTTGGGCTATCCGAAACATACAGGAGGCGGCGTGGATTGGCCTCCCTATTCGCCAGACATGAACCCCTGTGACTTCTTTCTGTGGGGACACTTGAAAGACCAGGTGTACCGCCAGAATCCAGAAACAATTGAACAGCTGAAGCAGTACATCTCATCTGCATGTGAAGCCATTCCGCCAGACACGTTGTCAAAGGTTTCGGGTAATTTCATTCAGAGACTGCGCCATATTATTGCTACGCATGGTGGATATGTGAAAAATATCGTACAATAGAGTTTCCCAGACCGCAGCGCCATCTGTTGTTGAAATTTGTAACTACTGTAATTTCGAAAGTTTGTCTGCCTGAAAATGTACTGTTGTCCCAAGCATATTGCTACAAACGGTGTATTTCTATCGCTGCTCTTTTAGTTTTTATTGCCGTTTCAAATATACCGATCATTTTTGAAACACCCTGTAGAATAATCTCACAGTGCTCTACAATATGTAAGTGCCGGGCTTGTGGTGCCCATTTGAATTATTTTGTAACTATTGATATTAGTATTTAACCTCCAGTAAACAGTTCCTCATTTTCATTTAATTTCAGTTGTGTACTTATTTACTAAGGTTTATCCTTTGGAATTCATTGTTTATAGTAAGTTACATCGTTATAATCATTATATCATCTGCTTCATTCCAGTTATTCCTCTCATTACTATGTCATAAGTATAAGATTTTCAATAAAAATTTACATTCCACAGATGTGCCAGACCCACAGCAAGCATTTCAGTAATCATAGATCAAAACTTTACTTCAGTAAACAGCATTAACTCAGCTTAGTCATTTCTCAAAATCATATACAGGAAACTATCATAAATGAGAACAATGTAAATTAGAAAACAGAGAATCATCAAGTCCATAACATGTCCTGAAGCAAGCATCACCGTATTCCTTATTATCATAATAGAATACATCACAAACTTTTTCCAAATATCTCCTATAAACTCTATAAATCACATCACTCTATCTCACATACACCACAAAAATATTTCTTCATAACTTCGTATCATCTCCATAGCACCTTAAACCTCATTTCATTCCTCAGAGTAGGATAATGCTTTGCATATACTTCACATATCTCACTCATGGAAACATATCATATACTTGAACCAGAAACACACTACATAGCAACTGATTTTTTCGAACATCCCACTGTATTGATATTCTTTTGGATCTGACAACCATCTTCCTCTACTAAGCTTTTTGTCTCAACAATAAGTTTGCATACATGTTTGATACAGCATTCAATAGAAGATCTAATGCTCTCATCTCCCAACATCATTTTCCATTTGCTAGAAGCTTCAAAATTTTAGAATTATTTAAACTGGAAGCTGACTATAACTACAAGATGACAGTAACAATTATCATGTTCTACTTCCCACTTCCAAAATATCAGTAGTTCATTGCTGTTCGTCTTATGCTATAAAAGGCATACAGCATATTATAACTTTGTGTAAATAAACTAGATAAAAATTTTTCTTTGAGTTACGCATAAAAATTCTTCCACAGACTTTTGATACGTATCACAACTTTCATTCAGGGCAAAAATCGTCACAGTAAAGTAAATGTGGTATCACTTTTCAAAAGATTTTCAGCATAACCAGTAATAAGATATGATCACTTTCAACATCCCTGACCGTTTTCATTTTTGGCATTTGCAATTCAAAATGATCTAGTTGATCACTGTGGGATATCCATCTTAATCTTATTCAACAATATTATAGCAATAACAAACGTGATTTATGAAACATAGTACCTCATACAGGCAACATAAAATATAGTAAAGAACGGATCGAACGTAGCAATGAAACTGTATGTGGAGCAATAATATAGATTACAGAATAGGCTGAGCACTAGTCTGTGGTCACTTAAATTATACTGTTTCTTTGGTGGCTCACCAGAGCTAGCTATGGAGCTATGCAGTCCTATGAACTGATTGGACACGTTGTCTCTGAAATCGTGTATGTCATGAGCGAAGGTACATCACTCCTCTCTTCAAGGGGGCAGGGGTGGGCGGGGGGGGGGGGGGGAATATCCCGCCAGAGAACCACTGTCTGTCATCTGCTGCTTCACCTACGACTCAGCCTTTGTAATCGTGCCATAATTCCAGTTGGTAACGCACTGATATTGCATCCACAGGATACTACGTTTTTTGGTTTCACTAAGTGCTCTGTTTTATATTTCTGAACTCTGAAAGCAAGAATAAGTTACTAAATGTTTGTAGAAAGCATTTCAGGCATTACTTTACTATAAACAACTGCGTCATCTACGAAAATTCTGAGGTTGCTGGCTGAACAGTGCAGGGTGAACTGGGCTTTTTCCTAAAATTTTAAGTTACATCTTGAGGTGAGTCTGGCTGTCTTTAGAAATATCGAATTACAAGTTTACACCAACCGTTCATTCTGAGTCTTGCCCTAACTACCTCGCTTGAGGCTTTCATTTCTGTCTTGTTGAATTTGAGTTTCTTGTCTTCTGCTGCACACAGACCATCTCCGTTTCTCAGTATCCTATACATTCGTTACACACTTGAAATTTCCACACATATCTGAATGCTATCTTAATGCAATCGGCACCTAGTAAGTTCGTTCACGTTGTGACACCATTGGAAAGAATGCGGATAGTCTGCTTATGAGTTCATCAATCGCCCGACTTACTAACAACATGTCGAAGAAAAAAAGAGAAAAATTCTCCTTGGTACGAAAAACTCTTAGCAACGCACTGCTTATACTAAAACTGGGTCAATAGCAGATTCTTAAATGCGAAGACGTTACTACTACTTTTACTACAAATAGTATTATGAAACGTTAAAAACTTGCACATAGCAAACAGCAACTGCAAGATGTCTATCAGTGATTTATCGAGGACACTGACAGATGCTGCGAACAGATATTAGAGTCGTTTTCTTATAATAAGAAAATAATATGCAGTAGCAAGTAGATGTGAAAAGCACATTCCCTGCTGACTGATATTTAATATCTTTAAGCGACGCGAATGTCTTTCGATCGCTGTCACAAGAAAAATATTGAAGCGCCACACAGTCTTGCTAGTCGAGTGCGACATCGCTGATGCAAGCATCAGGATGGTAGACTTTAGCCTGTAAAATTCTACTGAGTAGTTTCTGTGCTTGATGACTATGCTCCGCTTTTGCACGAGAAGGAACTCCTGGAAATTTTATTAACTTTAACCGCCACAGACTGCAACTGCTGGAACAAAGCTGCTTGCTAATGACGAGGTAGTGATTTTCTGCGACGCCACTTGGCTAAACTTTTTGTTTCTTATCAGCCATCCTGCAACAGCTCTTCTGGAAGACATGGCTATTAGCAACATCACAAAAACTGAACACAGTTTTCGACACGCCATCAGACCATTGTATGTAGCGTACCAAATAAGTGGTCTGGCTCCAGTAACATGTTACAGCACTATATCCGCCGAACTCTCTCCCAAAACCAAACTCAGAAAAGTTATCAACATCCTTGTAGCGACTTCTTGGCTAGCTGCTGTCGTGATATATGGTGTGCAATGTATTGATAATGAGAAGTGCATGCCATCGAAAAATTGCAATGTGCCAGTGACCTATCACTTGCACACTGCAATCACGTGGCTTACTTGGGTGGAACCTGCTATAATGCTATTCAGCTCTATACTCACTGGAAATCAGTATCTGACCGAGATCGCCCAAAATCTGGAACGCATGGACTCTTTGCTGGCTCATGTTGATGGTAAATACATGGGAAAAATTTACAAGACAACGCGGGTTGTGGCACTGGTTTTATTGGGAACAGTTGCACTTTTCGTAGCACGGCCAGCAGCTGGCGCTGCGGCCGGAATTCTGGGGCAGCCGTTAGCTATCATCTACTTCTGCCTGGGAGGCTACTCCGTGCTGTGGCACACGCAGTTTCTCGGAGTAGTACTCACGGTGCGCAGCCGTCTGGGAGTGGTCAGTGCCCTGATGCTGAGGAGTGTCCAGCCGCCGGTCGCTTCCGTGGATGACCCGGATGAGGTGGTGACTCGACCAGCGCCGCCAACCCTGGCAACGTCAGCGGAGAACGGCCTGCGTATGTTGCAGCAGGCCAGGATGGTCCTGCATCGAACGGGACGCCTCTGCTCGCTTCACTTTGGCCCCGTGTTGCTGCTGGCAGTCCTCTACAACACCGTCGTCATAATATGCCTCATGTACGTGATCACCGTGGTAGGAGCATCGCCCCTTCCACCAGAGGTAAGACTGAATTTACGGCTGCAGTTGGCTTTCTTCCTGCTACTTGTAACAGGCCACCTACTAGTCGCATCTTGGGCGTGTTCTTCTGCAGAAGAACAAGCTGTCAAGACGGCTCATGCACTGGCAAGAGTGCAGCTGTTGTTGCGAACGTGGACTGCGACTGACGTCTTCGAGGTCCCAATGGAAAAGCTGCGTTTCTCTGCGTGTGGCTTCTTCCTCATTGACCTACACTTCTTTGGATCAGTCGTAACTGCTGCCATAGGCTACTTTATTGTAATTAAACAGATCTCCTCAGCATAAGTCTATATTACAGAAAATATTGTGCTTCAGACGCTTAATGATAATCTGAAATCGATTATTTTCCACGTGTAGAAAGCACAAATCTTGAAATATGAATGGCATCCATATATTAGAATAACAAGGCACTGTTTGTAGGGTCAACTCATTTTTGTGAAATGAAAAGTTGCCGCCTTAAATATGTACGCTGTCACTCATGACCCAGTTCGTAACCTCTATCAAAGCTGTCGAACACTACCTACGCAAAATTTTAATCTATGCTGGGTTACATAAAATACATATATAATTTATTATTGTAAGTAAGCTGAAACAGCTGTTTGAGTGATAGTAAGGCAGATACTAATACTTCCGTTACAGTACTTTGTCCTACAACTCTGCTGTTTTGTTCCTATTCGTTTTATTTTTTTGCTATACATCTTGTTCTATATTTGCTATACATATCGTTCTATATTTATTTATTTGACAGTTTAAGTGAAATCTGATCCAACTATCCTGATCCTACAAAAATGAATCTCACAAAACAGTACTTCTCGTCTGGCAGAAATATCGTTGTACCTCACTAAATAGATTTGCTTCCAAAATGCTAGATTCATATCTTGTGGTTGGGGCAAGCATAACTGTCACACACAAAACACACACGCTCTCTCTCAAACTACCGAGTAAGTTATTCAAATAAGACACGAAAACTTTAACTCATGATAACTGTTTACTTCATGTAACATTCTACTGTAGAAGAGTTATTTTTTACTGCTTAGTTACGAATGAATTCTTCCTCTAAAAGGATAACCTTTTCACTCTTTTACTAGCCTTTACTTTATTATCTGTACAGTTCATTCTCATAAATAAATGTTGACGTACGGAATTTCTAAAGGCGGCATCGTAATTTCTTATTACCACTAAGTTTCGACCAGGTCGAGACACTTGTCGTGGAAGACATACCCTGGGATAAAGCAGCGTCGCTGATTCTGCAGCAAATATATGCAACCGCTGGTACTTTAAGCCAAAATGGACGATCTCGATTTTCTAATAGTAAACAGGAGATTAAAATTTAGGGTGGTGGGGTTTTGCGCATGGAGCCCACCTATCGACAGTCTGCGAAATGCTGGGAGTCTCAAGTGTCACGGATGGCTACCAAGATGGTAATTTGACATCCATGTAGTGCCAAACTCTGTTAAGCTAATCAACAGTACACGACCATTCCAACTTCAATATATCAGAGCATGCACAGTTTTTCTTTTTCACTCACACAACCCGTCAAATGCGCTACTGACCCGTGTGACTGGACGCCTTCAGTTTATTTACACTTCAGTTGATCGCTTAAAATCTTAGTCTCTCCTTGATACAAACCTGACGAACAAATCACAGTTCAATACAGTTCACCATCCAGTTAACATCCAGTTTAATTCTATCTTATTAAACTTCTACCTCCCACAACGTTCAAATTCACGAGCATAACGTTTTCATCTTCGTCTTTAACACAGCAGTAACCTCCAAATGCATAATGATATGAGATTCAAAGTTGCCATTACTCAGCATCCACACCATGTTAACATCTTAACTTAGTCAGGTGCAACCACATGTGTCTCTGTGGAACCA
Organism: Schistocerca americana; assembly: GCF_021461395.2. NCBI lineage: Eukaryota > Metazoa > Arthropoda > Insecta > Orthoptera > Acrididae > Schistocerca > Schistocerca americana. The sequence goes on from NC_060119.1 coordinate 199,588,598, forward strand.
CTGCCGAAACTATTTGAAGTCCAAGCCAAACAAAGTGTCTCACAATTAAATTAAAATATCCACATATTTCGTCTGCAAAACTTTGGGTGTGTCCTTCTCCCTACAAGGTAACACATATTGCCTTGTTCCAACAAGAAAATCCTCTCAGTTTTGACAACATTTTATGCAGATTAAATTATGCCTAACTGGCCCATGGAATTACATAACATACTTAATAATATTTTGTTACCGCATTTTTACTGATAACTAGACAATATTTAAATATGTAAAAAAAGAATTTAGTTCTATTGTTTGCCCCAAGGGAATCATTATTAACATAAGCAATAATTTACAGAGAGAAACTGGGGAAGTAACAAATGATCGTATATACAAATGGATGCACACATATTAGTAAAAAGATATCCATTTCATTTCTGAGAGGTAAAGTACAATCACATTAGGATAAACATGAATGAAAAATGAGTAGAAGTAAACCATGTGATGGGAAATTGCATGAAAAACATTTTGCAAAGAAACAAGTATAAAAGGTATAGGAGGAGATACTTATATATGTGGTATCTGAAAATTTACAAACTTCACTGTGTTGATTGTGTTTTTCTCTATGGTGAACAGTGCTCCTGCAAACAAATCAATTAATTTAGTAACTGATATTTTGAGTTGGTTATAACTGCATCACTATGTGGACTATCCCTGTCACTGTAGACTGACCGTTTTACATCCATGTGTCTATAATTCAACACCTGAACTGTTGCCCACAAGAAAATAAGCATTACAGGCTTGCTCTTGCCACATGTACTTGGATATACCATCCAACCCAAAAACGTGATTTGTAATAGTAATAGTTATTAGCACAAAAATAACGTAAATATTGATATAATGTTGTTTAGGACACCGTCTTCAGTCAAAAACGGAAACGTCTGCATTTATACCTCTTTCATCCTGTACATTCAGGGGTCTCCTCGTGAACACCTGAATCGATTTCAACGTAATTTGGCACACAAACGGCCAGTTTCAAGAATCTCAGCACTGTCGTGTTTATAAACTCCTAGCTCCAATAGGAGTGGAGATACAGGTGAAAACGTGGCTTCTCAGAATTTACGGTATAGAATGCCCTGCACAACAGGTGTTCTGTGTGTGAATAGTTGTAACAGTTCTGTATGTCAACATAAATAATATTGTGGATTTCATGAACTATGACTCTACTAGACTCAACTGGTTTCCTGTCATTAACTTTGTGTGTGTCTGTGTTTTAATCCTGAACACTGCAAGTGCAGTAATTATAGAGACGCTGTTTGATAAAAATGAGTAGGCAAAGCTATCTCTAACAGTATGACTATAACTGAATTAATATTTTACCAAATTAATTAGAAAACTTAAAACTGCATGTTAAATAAGCTGTGCTATGAAATTCGATATTACGCAATACAATGACAGAGCTACAATGTGTGACATCACAATATGTGGTTTACATTTTGAACACACAAAAAATAGCACAGTAGAGGTCCTTCATGAAATTACAAAGCGAATTTTGAAAAAATAAATAATCAAAAATGTTTCCAAAAGTGCCCTGTAATTCTACGTAGGTTACTGGCTAAATAAAATTCCAGATATTAAGCGGTACGGACGCGAATGCAACACTGCTCTGTAAGACTGAGACTGTCTGACAAAAATGCAACTCAAACTCATCTTTACCTAACCTGATCCTGATATGAATTTTGGAATTTCCCGTTAATCTTGCTATAATTCTTCTTGCTTTTCAGAACCACCATCACAAGCAGCTAGAAAACCTAAATACATACCTTCAGTCCATACAGATTTTGTTTGACGTCCTCAAAACTAGCAACATCACAACACAGACAGAAAATATAAGTGCATACTTTCCACCAAATATTAATTTTTCATGCGCACTAAATGGAATAAATGTTAACTATCTTTCACACACTAAGTAGAAGTTAACTTCCTTCCATCTGATCCTTCTCCAGGCTTAGAGCTTCATGTCGAACTTTTCATTTAATATTGGTGGTCCTAAAAGGTTGAAAAGAATGTTGTCGCAAGCAAATATCTTTAGATCAGGTCATTTTTTAACCTTAAAAGTTAAAATGTTTAATGGAAGAAAAAAATTACTTTCGAAATAGAAAAATTTATTGTTTTACTTATGTTACATGATAAAAAGATGGATATGTCCTCTATCTTCTTCATTACTGTTTTTCTTATTCCTGATTGTTTTAAAAAATCATTTTCATCAATTACTTCAATCAATTATCCTCGTGTAGTAATTCTTAAGGTACATCTTTCACTTCAACTTTCTTTGGAGCTACACATCCCTTTGGTAATACAAAAAGACATATCAATACGTAGGAAAGAACTATCTATGCAACACCACAGTCTACGTTATAGCGCAGTATGTGTGACTGAAATTAGCACATTAAAATTACAGGAAGATGTATCCATAACAAAAAAGTAATAGACAATTGAATGCAAGATTGTGCAAATGTACAAAAAAGAAAAATGTTCATCAACTATTCAGATGGTCACGTGATATGTTCGATAGGCTATGACGTCACGATCGACGAAGCTTTCCAGTCCTGATACATTGGGTACGCCTGTACCACCTCGTACAATAGCGACTGTTAACCAACCATTCCCATGAGAGAATGTATCGTTCAGATCAATACTTAAGTTCAGTCTGCATCCACAGAAGACAGCGGGTCCATCTAGTAGAGAGTGTGCAGCGACAGATTTGATAGTATTCTTTTTCTTGTCAGCAGCAGATGTTGTCATTTCTACGTCTTCAGTTGTTTTGTAGATTGTTTGACGAGAACGTCGACGGTACCTTCTGTAAGGCATGTTGGCAGCGTTCAATGCAGTTGCCTGTGCAGCAGCAGCAGCGCGAGTGAGCCGCTGCGCGGCGCTCGCTCGCTTTTATAGCCGCGCACTGGCGCGGCGCCAGATAAGGGACTTAGAATATTTCACAGTGCCTGAACCACCTCGTACTATTGCGACAGTTAGCCAGCCATTACCATGCGAAAATGTATCATTAAGATCAATACTGAAGTTCAGCCTACATCCACAATAGATAGCGGGTCCATCTAGTAGTGAATGTGCAGCGACAGATTTTATAGTATTCTTCTTCTTGTCAGCAGCAGATGTTGTCATTTCAACGTCTTCTATTGTCGACAAGAAAAAGAATACTATCAAATCTGTCGCTGCACACTCTCTACTAGATGGACCCGCTGTCTTCTGTGGATGCAGACTGAACTTTAGTATTGATCTGAACGATACATTCTCTCATGGGAATGGTTGGTTAACAGTCGCTATTGTACGAGGTGGTACAGGCGTACCCAATGTATCAGGACTGGAAAGCTTCGTCGATCGTGACGTCATAGCCTATCGAACATATCACGTGACCGAATTTGCAAATAAAGACTTTGGAAAGTCATGTTATATGTTACCCTCACCCTTCTCCTTGTATACCCGCAATAGACGTAAGATATCTGTTAATGAAACTGTATTTATTTGGATTAAAGGTAAAGGTACTTGTGAATATGTTAAATTTGTTGGAGACTGTACATTGTATTTTCATAAATAAAGTGATCTGTAGCGTAGCTGAGAACCGGGGAACGTACATCTAGAAATTGTCGGCCATAGAGCGAGAACAGCATGCTACGTCAGCTCTCTGAGCGCGTGACCTTTGACCCCGCCGATAAGGCGGCTCAAGGCCATTGTCAGCAGCAGATGTTGTCATTTCCACGTCTTCAATTGTTTTGTAGATTGTTTGACGAGAACGTCGACGGTACCTTCTGTAAGGCATGTTGGCAGCGTTCAATGCAGTTGCCTGTGCAGCAGCAGCAGCGCGAGTGAGCCGCTGCGCGGCGCTCGCTCGCTTTTATAGCCGCGCACTGGCGACGTCGATCGTGACGTCATAGCCTATCGAACATATCACGTGACCGAATTTGCAAATAAAGACTTTGGAAAGTCATGTTATATGTCACCCTCACCCTTCTCCTTGTATACCCGCAATAGACGTAAGATATCTGTTAATGAAACTGTATTTATTTGGATTAAAGGTAAAGGTACTTGTGAATATGTTAAATTTGTTGGAGACTGTACATCGTATTTTCATAAATAAAGTGATCTGTAGCGTAGCTGAGAACCGGGGGAAGGTACATCTAGAACCTGTCGGCCATAGAGCGAGAACAACAAGTTACGTCAGCTCACTGAGCGCGTGACCTTTGACCCCGCCGATAAGGCGGCTCAAGCAGATCATGATGAGTCTTTTTGTGAAGATCCCGGAAACCTTTTGCTGTTCTAATACTTTAATTAAAACGGTCATTCTTCTGTGTACACGAAAGCTCTTTGTCCTAAATCATTTTACTTGTCTGAGACATTATATTTCCGAGAATGTTCGCATATGCACCACAAGTATCTGTTTTCATTGCACTGGGTGCAAGGAAATGACAAAAATCATTAGCATTGTAACCTCGAGTAAATTTTTTTTTGATAGGTGTGAGCCGATCCTTTCTGTTGTTGGTTGATTTTCTTTTATCCATCAGTAAATACAGTAGTTTCAAAGGTTAGCATTCTTTCGTTTACGAAAAGTGAGCCCTGTCTGTACTGTTATATATATTTATCACATTCACAGTAAGTTCGTCACCTTTCCAACAAGTTGTTCTTTCTATATTCCCCATTGTAATTTGAATGCTTCATTTTCTTCGCTTGTTTCACGAATATTAACGTCGGGTTCCTCATTCTGTTAATTTTTTGGGAGGCCACATCAATCGGCGTTACGCTCTTTGTTTCCGCCAGCAATTTTTCTTTGTTCTGATGTTCATTTCCTTCAATATTGAAAATCATGTCGCTTAACATTTTATCTATTTTCCAATGCTCTTCATTCTGTTTACACTGTTTTGTTTCATACTAACGAGATCTGATCTCATTACAGTTCCTTATAGGCTGAAAGTTATCATGAACCTCATTCTTAAACTGAGCTAGCAAATGCTTCCTGTGGCGTATCATACTTCTCTTGTCTCTTCCAGTGATCTGTTTTCCACTCCCTCTGATTCATTATACTCATCCAGTGACTTAATAACTTCTTTATATAACTTTTTCTCGTCTCTTTCAGTGTCTTATATTGCTATTTCTGTTTCCTAATTATCTATATCACCATTTGTACAGTAATGGCTTTAGCGATCTCAACAGAAGTACTGATAGAGGGTGATGTGGCTACAGTTTCGGTTGCCACGATATCAGTTCGTAACAAGAGTGAAATACTACACAAGAGCTTTGAACTATACACTGTCCACAAAAGGAATAAATGGCAAAGCAAAGAATAACTAATAAAATTCCTGAATATGTCAAACAGAAACAGGCAAAATCTGCACTAAAATGATTTTAGTCCGTACAACTGCTGTTCTCCCAACGTCACGCAAATAACGCAAAAAATTCTCCAAAGTAGCACAAATCAAGAAAATACAAGTGATGGTACATACAGAAAACTACGTAAATACTTAGACTGCAATTAGCGAGCAAAGCGGACTGTATGGCAGTTTATATATAAAACGGTTGCTCTTACTTCGCTATTGAGACGTTACCTCCATATGACTACGAAAATCAGAGTTCCTAAAACCTCATATCCTAGGCAAAGGGTTCGCCAAATGTAATGTTTCTGAATAAAAATGAATAACATAGTGAATATTGAGAACTATAACTGTACTGGATTGGTCTGATTTCCTTTCTTTAACTTCATGTTTACCTGTGTTGTAATTCTGAACAACGCAAGTGGTGTAATTGCAGAAACACTGTCTAATACCAGTGAGTCGCCATAACTAACTCAAACTGTATAATTGTATTTGAATTAATTTTTTACCAAATTAATAGGAAAACTTAAAACTGTGTGTTAGTCAAGCTGTTCTTTGAAACTCTTTGTTATACAATACAGTGGACATCGCACGTGACACCACAATACATGCTTGTAATTCCAATGCATAAAATAAACAGAATAAAAAAGCTTCATGATACTACTAAACTAATTTCGATAGAATAAATAACCAAAATGTTTCCTAAATGATATCCACTGATTCTAATTAAGCAAATAACTAAAATTCCAAACACGCTGTGATATCTACGCAAATATAACACTGATGCGTAAGAATGATACTATCTGACAAGAAATGTAAATTAAGCTCAACTTTACCTAATCTGTACTTGATATCAATTTAGAAATACAAACCCAACTATGATTGATCTTGTTGTGATGACTGTAATGTAAACCTGTCCCCAACAAATTATAGTGGCTTACCTATGGCAATGGAAACTTGGTACTACTCAAAGCAATGAACATAAAAAATACAGTGCAGCAGAAACCCAGCCAATGGAAAGAAAGATCTGCACAGTGAAATTTAAGGTCGTGCAGCTATGCTAAGCAGATCATACGTCAATCACTGTGTTCCACAAAGTGCAATGCAGCAACACAAATAATGGAAGAATAAAATAAAAGAATAAAATAAAAGAGACTACCATTCAAAACTGTATTGTAACTCTTATTCTTAAACTAGTGCAACCATGTTTACAAAAATGACAATTAAAAAAAAAGATTAGAAAATATGATTGTGCCATGAAATAAGTCAATAGAATAGCAAAGGTGCGGTGAATCTGTAGCTTTTAAATGTAAGCTATGTGAATAGATCATTTTGCTTAATCACATTTTGACAGTCAAACTGACTAACATGTACCAATAAAGAAAAATTTCACTGAAATTTCCCTTTTTCAAACAGATAGTAAACTGTATGCATGGAGTCAGTACAGCAACAAAATTACCTAGAAATGTTCACATTCCTCAAATTAATCTTTAGAAAATCATGCTTCCAAATTTCAATATTCTTTATGTGCTCTATAAGCTATTTCCAGATTTTTCAGTAGCATGGCCAGCACTCAAACACTATTGCATTGACTATGCTATTGACAAATGAAGATCACAGTCCTTGTTCTCAGAACATTTGTACCACACATATTGAGTACTGAAAGCTACTTTCTGAAAAATGTCCAGGACACAGATAAGAAGCACAATACATCGAATGTAAGTAGAGCTCACATCACTCTCACTGCAAACCAGAAATAAACTAGAATTTTTACATAACTGTAAAGCCCTGCCTTATTGACCTGCTTTCTGGGATGGCTACATATCATTCACAATAAACGTTTTTCCACGTCATGGCATGTATCCTGCCTGCAAGACATTCACGTTGTGTTGGAGCAGTTGCAGACTGCTTCATCGGACTGTTTGATTGGGGTTCTATATTTCTCAATCCGTAATTCATGCTTTGCTATTCTGCACAAAGTTTTGAGTTAATGTATTCCTTTTTGCCCACTTCATTTGCTGCATTGTATGTACTTTCTCATTTTTTCAGTTAAATTCAATATTTGGTGCCTTGTCTAAGAATTCCTACTGGCCTTTTTCGATTTACCTATTTGATATCCAATGGTCTTCACTATTTCGTCTCTCAAGTCTGTCTTGTCTTGTGTTCTGTACTCCTTATTGTAAGTGAACTGTTGGCTCATGTTTCCATTTAAACTCTAAACAACCTCTGGTTCTTTCATCTACTCCAGGCCCCATAATTTAACATACTGTAATTTCTGGAGTTTTCATCAACAATTTATAGCCATAGAGTTATGGTCATTGCCCGCATCTTCTCGTGGAAATGTTTTGTATTTTAAAATCTATTACAAGCAAAAATTACAAATTCCGCAAGGGTAGATGTTGATCAAAGATTTTATTGAAATACGAAATACAGGCTGTGTACTCTATCAGTTAAGAAAACAAGTACTAAGAGAAGAAAACGTAGCCTTGAAGAAAGTGGCATGAAATGTCTACATAGATTTTTGAAAAATCACTCAGGAGAGTCCTACAAATTTGGATTCTATTTCCACAACTGTCGCTGCCTTCTCTTCTCACAGGTAAGTAACATATTACCTCCAGAGGGTTTCTTCTGTCAGCATGACCGTGGCAGCGTCGGACTTCTTGTCACACTGCAGCTGCTTCTGCAATATGATCATACTGGAACATATGGAACATTTATGTATAAGAAATAGTTAGTAGAAATTTTATTGAATTAAGTATTTTCTTCAGTATGTATGAAAACAGCAGTAGCCTTTCCATTTTTGGGAGCCGCTAGTCCACAATACCAGATTATTTGTGAGGATAATAGTGTCACACGTAGAAAACTGTTAGAAGCAAAAAGAATCAAAAAGACAGAATAAGTATTTTCTCCAGCTCGTAGAATATTAAAGTAGACAAATTAACTACCGTGCTTGTATAAGAAATAAATAAAATCGTTCAAGGTTTAAATGCACTCAGTAGACAACAATGTAAAGAGAGAATGGAAGTGGTTAACTGGCATGAAATTTCTATGGAGTTATTGCAAGTGGCAGCATTCACCACACTGCTAACCAGTGTTTAAATGAGTGGCAAGTCGTAGCATCAGCCCCAGGTATGTGTGACTCAGTATCGCTGACAGTCAATGCCATAATTGGTAATGTAACCGAATTTATAGTATGCCTCTTCTCTGAAAATCTGACTCCAATGTAATGGACGTCAGAGCAAGCTTCTGTCTAGCATACCAAAGCAAGTACATGTTGAGACGAAACTAGTGAGTGAAGTGCACAAATTAGTCAAGTGAGCAAGAGAGGTAGAGTGTTGTGTCTCCACCAGTTTAATATCTGCGGTAGTATGCGTCCAGGGCCAATAACTCAGACCTCAATGTCAATTACATAGTATGTCTGCAACTCCTTATCCCTCTCTGTGTAGGTGGCAGGGGCAAGGACATTCATAGCTCTGGATAAAGGTCTCCTCCATGACCTCATGGGCCTCACTTCCAATTTGAATCCAAACGGCTTTTCCTAATGACTACCGCCTTGTTGGAAATTTATTTATAGTAATAACATAAATCGCCATCATTGTCCGATAGTCCAAGCCTCCTACTAAACATTGGTAACTTCAAAACTTTATACGTCATTGAATGTCCGGGAGAGATTTGCATATTATTTTAGGGCACTTGCGGTGAGACATAGGCTGGATGCCACCAGAGTGTTGACGTTGAGGATGTCCAAGAGCTGGTCGCCTCTGACGCCGACCTGGCATTGCAACCATTACTGTCAGCGTCAGTTGGTGATAGTTTGCAGATGCTGCAGTGCGCCAGGATGTCCTGCATACAACAGAGCCCAATAAACACTATGAAGCGTGTTATACAATTATTTAGCATAAATCCAATATTATAGACATTAAACAACGAAAAACAAATAACTTACCTATCGAGTTAGAAGCAGAAATCGTTACACCAGCAGTCATGCGAGTGACAATTATAAAGCAGAGCCCACATTGGTGATACACTTATTTTTATTCTTATTAGCAACAACCACATTCGAACAACAGTATTTAAATACCGACCTCTAAAGTGGAACTCGAAGCAACACAAAGCAAATGAAACTACAATTAAATTTCTGTGTGATGTGTGTCACACACGCAACTGCTCTAAGGTTAGGGCTAGTTTGACCCATCTCCCCACAATGGTATATCCTGTAGGGTCTTTTAGTCTTTGTGTCACGTCTGCAACTCAACCCACATGCATTTGTTCTTTTTACTGTAATTAAGCATTGTTCTCCTTCTACAGTGCTTCCTGCCTCCTTCCCCTCTAACACACACACACTTCTCTCCATGACCAAAATAACAATTTTTGTTGCCTCATAATGTATCCTAGAAACCTATTCCCTCAACCTATCAAAATATGCCACAAATTTCCATAAATATATTACTCGATTCAGCTCTTCATCATTAGTCACCCTGTTTACCCCTCAAACCCTCAGCATTCTTCTGAAGCAAATTTTGAAAATCTCCTCCCTGATCTTCAATAATTTTTTCCAATTTCACCTTCGTTTCATCCACTTCTTGCTCAATATACAGAGCAACTAACTCGAGAGATAAACTACAATTGTGTGTTTTCTGTGGTGCCACCGCAGACACCAAACTTGCTAGGTGGTAGCCTTTAAATCGGCCGCGGTCCGGTAGTATACGTCGGACCCGCGTGTCGCCACTATCAGTGATTGCAGACCGAGCGCCGCCACACGGCAGGTCTAGAGAGACGTCCTAGCACTCACCCCAGTTGTACAGCCGACTTTGGTAGGGATGGTTCACTGACAAATTACGCTCTCATTTGCCGAGACGATAGTTAGCATAGCCTTCGTCTACGTCATTTGCTACGACCTAGCAAGGTGCCATTATCAATTGCCATTTATCTTGTGATGCATGTACCGTCAGACCGATGTTCACCAATTATGGATTAAAGTTAAGTATTGCTGAAGCTACATACTTTTTTACTAGACTCAACTCCTTTAACTGTTCCAGACCTCACGCCAGCCTGCGTGAGCTTTAACGCGTGCCTTTCAGCTCCTGTCCTAGTGGATTGGCTGTCTTGCCAGTCCACAAAATTATCTCCTTCTAATTGCTGTCTATCTATCAAATGCTTCAACTCTTCTAACTGCAATTATGTTTCTGTACGCATTTTCAGATGGTCTCTCACTCTCTGTATTTTCTTCATGTTAACTACAGAATATCAAAGAGTGTATTCCATTCATCTTCATCAAAAGCTTTCTCTAAACCTACTCTTCCTACAGATGTAGAATAACCTTTGTTCATGTTGTTTTCTTGACTAAATAATAAGGGCTAGAAAGCGTCAGATGTTCCCACATTTAATACGAACCTAAGCAGATTTAAAATCAGATTGACTTGTAACATTCTTTCTATTCTTGGGTAAATAATTCGTTTTTTATTTTGAGAATGTAAATATAATAAAGTAATTTCAAACTTGGTAAGGAATGTTTAATGTCTAATACTCAGAGGGAAACATTGTCGTTCATATTGGTTCAATGAAATGGAGAATTCGTCAGCTAAAATGTTTTTATGACTAATGCAACTCTTTTCCAGAGAATGTCATACCAGTCAGTGTATCTTTCTTTCTCTGAGCTAGAAAACGAATTCCGATACACACTTGGAGGGCAAGTACTAACTTACAACTGCTCATTTCTAATATATGGATGAATGGTATGGTATTTGCAAGAACACACCTTTCATACGATACATTTATAGTCAAAAATTTATTAAGTAATAACTCATTCCAAAGATTTTCCAGGACATAAGTTCAAATCATGCAATCTTATGGCTGGACATATGACGTGATCTTGAAAGAACACTAAGGTATTCTGGTATAATTACAAGCACTTCTCGCGTTTCAGGACACAACTGTATGGAAATTACAGAACATATAGAAACGTGATGCATTTCAGTATACAGGGTACTAGGTGTATAAGTGTAGATATTTCTATTGGTGACCGAAGATGGTGTACTGACTGACATTACATTAGTATTTAATCATTTGCAGAATAATAATTATAGCTGTTATGGATAGTATATTTTTAGGTTTGTTAGTACATCCAGGTATACGTGGAAAGACGATGGCACTAATTCTCACAGAACATGTGGTACAATGAAGCAAAGCATGTGTTTCACATCCTTGAATCTGGTAAAAATGTGA